>NW_027315751.1:45000-207500 GCF_026437365.1 Eucyclogobius newberryi
TTGATTTAACATAACAATATAATTGTATAACAATATAAAGTCTTAATTGAAAGAATATATTTCAAAAACACACAGGATCCTATAATAAGTATATTTTCCACACATACTGCAAGGTGAAGCTCAGTGTGGCAGCAGCACTGAGGCGTAAATACTCTTAAGTCATGTGATCTAGTGGAGCGCACTACATAGAGCAGCTGCAAAGACTTTCTCCACTCTCCACTTATTGACCAAAACAACCTGACGTGCACTCAATGTGGCCTGGGAGTGAAGAAACACAGGCAGATTTAGAGCCGTCAAGGTTCAGTACCATGGACAGAGACAAGCATTGTATTCTCTCAAAGAGTTTTTTTCAGAAATCGTTACATTTCATAAGCATGCAAAGACAGGCCTGGCAAACGATGATTATACTAGTAGTCGACTAGACAGCAATTGTTCTTTCCATTTGTCCATTGTTAATACATTTTTAACCGTATAAAGGCTGAAATATGCTCACTAAAAGCTTTTAGAAAGAGAATATCTACGAATAAAGTGTGTTACTGGTCAAAACGATAACAAAAACATGTTTCTTTCTATAATATCTAGACTTTTTTTTTTAATAATGTTGCCATTTTTGTAATAAAACATGTTTAACATGTGTCTAAACAGACTAAATAGTACAGTAAACAATTCAAAATCACATTATTTTGTCACGGTCTAACGAATCTGATTAATCACTGCAGCCCTTACATGCAATGTAATGTACAGACTTTATCAACATCTGTATTTAATTTATTGGTATGTGTAATATCAACTACAGTGTAGGAATAGCAGACACTGCAGCAGATGTAGTAGTGATACTGGAATAATTGCTTGGAAATACTTCCTTGCCATTGTCTGTACTCACAACTCTGTACTGACATGTCATTCTACTGATCCAAGAACTTCAATTTTCATGCCATTTACAAACTGTTTTGATGGAGCGATGCATTCAATTTCAGTACCATGGAGAGCAACGTACACTGTCAGCTGCCTGTAGTGCTCTAAAAGGGAAATACCCGTACTTGTTTTAAATGTAGTGGTTCTCAAACTCTTTCTGAAGTAACTGTGCTCCCTAAACTCAATAGGCAATAGGCAAATTGATCTGTTTACTATAGCGGTATCTTGTGAAGTATTGTTATTCGATTTGCACATTCAAAACACCCTTAAGGATATCAAAAGAAAATTCAACTCAAAGAGACGTTTACAGAGTGAATATGTTTCGCCACTGATCCAAGAAGCTTCTTCAGCTTCTCTGACAGGGTTCTGGTGAGTATCTCGCTTATACACGTCTGAAGGGAGAAGCGAACTACTGAAACTAACACGCCATAGTTGTTTACAGTAATAAGTATCTCTGGTTAATAACTAGGGCGTTTCAGTGTAGTTAGCTCCTCCCTTCAGACAGATATACAACAGTGAATTTAGCAATACACAGACATCATTCTAAAGTATACACAATTTACTGCAAATAACAGTTCAATTTGACATTTATTTTAAAATTGAAACATTGACCACACCACGATGACGACAGAATCTGCTGCCATCACTTTCAACCTCATATTTAATTACTTGTATTTGTATTATCACTCGCAAACAGCTCATATTTGGACATTTCCCGCAGTGTACTATTCTATACAAATACAACGCACTGCATGTAATTCCGTTCTTTGCCCCCTAAACCCTCTATATACTCTACCCCGTAGGCTACACTCACTACTACACTACTACTGGATGCACCCCTTAATTCCCCCTCCTCGCGCCTTATTGCCTCTTTAATCCTTACATCCTCGCATCCTTCCTCGCTCCCGTTCCCTTGACCACTACACACGGTCATCCCCCGTGCCCTCTGGACTCTAAAATAGCGCGCCAAACAGAGAAGCCTCGTTAAAGCCAAACGGGCCATCGTGTCTCACAAACTCGCCTCCCGTGCCCGGTGTTGTACGTTGCGAGTTACACATTTGGACGTGTGCTCGCTTTTTCCTCTCATTTCTTTTCTTTTTTTTTTTTTTTACTACGCGCCCTCGACGCGACGTTTTTGAGTCTTTTGAGCATTTGGACGTTTTCCCGCGATGTCAGAAATGTGCGTGGTGAAAATAGCTCGTAACGGTGATGAGTAGCCTGCTTGCACTGCTGTGTGTGAACGTAAACGCTGCGTAGAAAGAGAGAGCCGTTTTTGGGCGCCTTACCTCGCCATGCCCATCCCGGGGCCTCCCATGGCCATCCCTCCGCCGGCTGCAGCTCCGTTCAGCGGCTTGACATGCTGCTGCTGTCCCATGCCTTGCGCTCCACCGCCGGGCATCGCGGAGCCCATCATCCCGGCTCCGGACGCGGCGTCTCCGGGCTGCCCGCCGCCCTCCATGCTCCCCTCGTTCCCCATCTCGGTCTCGACGGCGGAGACGAGGCGCTGCGTGTGGAAAAAGCGATGTAAAAGACGCTCCCGGATTTGAATTTGGTCGTTGTTTTTGCGGGAGGAAAAGAGAATCGTTAGTTTAACGGGGGGAGGGAAGAGCGCGGAAACCTAGCGTCGCCGCTCCTCCGTCCGCGCCATCGTCCTCAGCTTCAGCACCAGCAGCAGCCCCCCTCCCCCTGCGCTCTCCTCTGCTCCTGCTCGCGGTCACGTGGGGCTGGGTGACGGGGGCGAGCTGCGCGTGCACGGGGAGGACGGGTGCGCGAGGAAGGGGATGAGAGTGGCGCGAGAGCTGCGGGTGAGAGCTGCGGGTGAGAGAGCTGCGGGTGAGAGCTGCGGGTGAGAGCTGCGGGTGAGAGAGCTGCGGGTGAGAGCTGCGGGTGAGAGAGCTGCGGGTGAGAGCTGCGGGTGAGAGAGCTGCGGGTGAGAGAGCTGCGGGTGAGAGCTGCGGGTGAGAGCTGCGGGTGAGAGAGCTGCGGGTGAGAGCTGCGGGTGAGAGAGCTGCGGGTGAGAGAGCTGCGGGTGAGAGCTGCGGGTGAGAGCTGCGGGTGAGAGCTGCGGGTGAGAGCTGCGGGTGAGAGCTGCGGGTGAGAGAGCTGCGGGTGAGAGCTGCGGGTGAGAGCTGCGGGTGAGAGAGCTGCGGGTGAGAGCTGCGGGTGAGAGCTGCGGGTGAGAGAGCTGCGGGTGAGAGCTGCGGGTGAGAGCTGCGGGTGAGAGAGCTGCGGGTGAGAGCTGCGGGTGAGAGAGCTGCGGGTGAGAGCTGCGGGTGAGAGAGCTGCGGGTGAGAGAGCTGCGGGTGAGAGCTGCGGGTGAGAGCTGCGGGTGAGTGCGGGTGAGAGCTGCGGGTGAGAGCTGCGGGTGAGAGCTGCGGGTGAGAGAGCTGCGGGTGAGAGCTGCGGGTGAGAGCTGCGGGTGAGAGAGCTGCGGGTGAGAGCTGCGGGTGAGAGCTGCGGGTGAGAGAGCTGCGGGTGAGAGCTGCGGGTGAGAGCTGCGGGTGAGAGAGCTGCGGGTGAGAGCTGCGGGTGAGAGAGCTGCGGGTGAGAGCTGCGGGTGAGAGAGCTGCGGGTGAGAGAGCTGCGGGTGAGAGCTGCGGGTGAGAGCTGCGGGTGAGTGCGGGTGAGAGCTGCGGGTGAGAGCTGCGGGTGAGAGCTGCGGGTGAGAGCTGCGGGTGAGAGAGCTGCGGGTGAGTGCGGGTGAGAGCTGCGGGTGAGTGCGGGTGAGAGCTGCGGGTGAGAGCTGCGGGTGAGAGCTGCGGGTGAGAGAGCTGCGGGTGAGAGCTGCGGGTGAGAGCTGCGGGTGAGAGAGCTGCGGGTGAGAGAGCTGCGGGTGAGAGCTGCGGGTGAGAGCTGGGGGCGAGAGAGCTGCGGGTGAGAGCTGCGGGCGAGAGCTGCGGGTGAGAGCTGCGGGTGAGAGAGCTGCGGGTGAGAGCTGGGGGCGAGAGAGCTGCGGGTGAGAGCTGCGGGCGAGAGCTGCGGGTGAGAGCTGCGGGTGAGAGAGCTGCGGGTGAGAGCTGCGGGTGAGAGCTGCGGGTGAGAGAGCTGCGGGTGAGAGCTGCGGGTGAGAGCTGCGGGTGAGAGAGCTGCGGGTGAGAGCTGCGGGTGAGAGAGCTGCGGGTGAGAGCTGCGGGTGAGAGAGCTGCGGGTGAGAGAGCTGCGGGTGAGAGCTGCGGGTGAGAGCTGCGGGTGAGAGCTGCGGGTGAGAGCTGCGGGTGAGAGCTGCGGGTGAGAGAGCTGCGGGTGAGAGCTGCGGGTGAGAGCTGCGGGTGAGAGAGCTGCGGGTGAGAGCTGCGGGTGAGAGAGCTGCGGGTGAGAGCTGCGGGTGAGAGCTGGGGGCGAGAGAGCTGCGGGTGAGAGCTGCGGGTGAGAGAGCTGCGGGTGAGAGCTGCGGGTGAGAGCTGCGGGTGAGAGAGCTGCGGGTGAGAGCTGCGGGTGAGAGCTGCGGGTGAGAGAGCTGCGGGTGAGAGCTGCGGGTGAGAGAGCTGCGGGTGAGAGCTGCGGGTGAGAGAGCTGCGGGTGAGAGAGCTGCGGGTGAGAGCTGCGGGTGAGAGCTGCGGGTGAGAGCTGCGGGTGAGAGCTGCGGGTGAGAGCTGCGGGTGAGAGCTGCGGGTGAGAGAGCTGCGGGTGAGTGCGGGTGAGAGCTGCGGGTGAGAGCTGCGGGTGAGAGCTGCGGGTGAGAGAGCTGCGGGTGAGAGCTGCGGGTGAGAGCTGCGGGTGAGAGCTGCGGGTGAGAGCTGCGGGTGAGAGAGCTGCGGGTGAGAGAGCTGCGGGTGAGAGCTGCGGGTGAGAGCTGGGGGCGAGAGAGCTGCGGGTGAGAGCTGCGGGCGAGAGCTGCGGGTGAGAGCTGCGGGTGAGAGAGCTGCGGGTGAGAGCTGGGGGCGAGAGAGCTGCGGGTGAGAGCTGCGGGCGAGAGCTGCGGGTGAGAGCTGCGGGTGAGAGAGCTGCGGGTGAGAGCTGGGGGCGAGAGAGCTGCGGGTGAGAGCTGCGGGTGAGAGAGCTGCGGGTGAGAGCTGCGGGTGAGAGCTGCGGGTGAGAGAGCTGCGGGTGAGAGCTGCGGGTGAGAGCTGCGGGTGAGAGAGCTGCGGGTGAGAGCTGCGGGTGAGAGAGCTGCGGGTGAGAGCTGCGGGTGAGAGAGCTGCGGGTGAGAGAGCTGCGGGTGAGAGCTGCGGGTGAGAGCTGCGGGTGAGAGAGCTGCGGGTGAGAGCTGCGGGTGAGAGCTGCGGGTGAGAGAGCTGCGGGTGAGAGCTGCGGGTGAGAGCTGCGGGTGAGAGAGCTGCGGGTGAGAGCTGCGGGTGAGAGAGCTGCGGGTGAGAGCTGCGGGTGAGAGAGCTGCGGGTGAGAGAGCTGCGGGTGAGAGCTGCGGGTGAGAGCTGCGGGTGAGAGCTGCGGGTGAGAGCTGCGGGTGAGAGCTGCGGGTGAGAGAGCTGCGGGTGAGAGCTGCGGGTGAGAGCTGCGGGTGAGAGAGCTGCGGGTGAGAGCTGCGGGTGAGAGAGCTGCGGGTGAGAGCTGCGGGTGAGAGCTGGGGGCGAGAGAGCTGCGGGTGAGAGCTGCGGGTGAGAGAGCTGCGGGTGAGAGCTGCGGGTGAGAGCTGCGGGTGAGAGAGCTGCGGGTGAGAGCTGCGGGTGAGAGCTGCGGGTGAGAGAGCTGCGGGTGAGAGCTGCGGGTGAGAGAGCTGCGGGTGAGAGCTGCGGGTGAGAGAGCTGCGGGTGAGAGAGCTGCGGGTGAGAGCTGCGGGTGAGAGCTGCGGGTGAGAGCTGCGGGTGAGAGCTGCGGGTGAGAGCTGCGGGTGAGAGCTGCGGGTGAGAGAGCTGCGGGTGAGTGCGGGTGAGAGCTGCGGGTGAGAGCTGCGGGTGAGAGCTGCGGGTGAGAGAGCTGCGGGTGAGAGCTGCGGGTGAGAGCTGCGGGTGAGAGCTGCGGGTGAGAGCTGCGGGTGAGAGCTGCGGGTGAGAGAGCTGCGGGTGAGAGAGCTGCGGGTGAGAGCTGCGGGTGAGAGCTGGGGGCGAGAGAGCTGCGGGTGAGAGCTGCGGGCGAGAGCTGCGGGTGAGAGCTGCGGGTGAGAGAGCTGCGGGTGAGAGCTGGGGGCGAGAGAGCTGCGGGTGAGAGCTGCGGGCGAGAGCTGCGGGTGAGAGCTGCGGGTGAGAGAGCTGCGGGTGAGAGCTGGGGGCGAGAGAGCTGCGGGTGAGAGCTGCGGGTGAGAGAGCTGCGGGTGAGAGCTGCGGGTGAGAGCTGCGGGTGAGAGAGCTGCGGGTGAGAGCTGCGGGTGAGAGCTGCGGGTGAGAGAGCTGCGGGTGAGAGCTGCGGGTGAGAGAGCTGCGGGTGAGAGAGCTGCGGGTGAGAGCTGCGGGTGAGAGCTGCGGGTGAGAGCTGCGGGTGAGAGCTGCGGGTGAGAGCTGCGGGTGAGAGCTGCGGGTGAGAGAGCTGCGGGTGAGTGCGGGTGAGAGCTGCGGGTGAGAGCTGCGGGTGAGAGCTGCGGGTGAGAGAGCTGCGGGTGAGAGCTGCGGGTGAGAGCTGCGGGTGAGAGCTGCGGGTGAGAGCTGCGGGTGAGTGCGGGTGAGAGAGCTGCGGGTGAGAGAGCTGCGGGTGAGAGAGCTGCGGGTGAGAGAGCTGCGGGTGAGAGCTGCGGGTGAGAGCTGCGGGTGAGAGAGCTGCGGGTGAGAGAGCTGCGGGTGAGAGAGCTGCGGGTGAGAGAGCTGCGGGTGAGAGCTGCGGGTGAGAGAGCTGCGGGTGAGAGCTGCGGGCGAGAGAGCTGCGGGTGAGAGCTGCGGGTGAGAGAGCTGCGGGTGAGAGAGCTGCGGGTGAGAGAGCTGCGGGTGAGAGCCGCGGGTGAGAGCCGATCGGATTGGGTCTAAATATTGAGGCTCACGCAGATGGACACACGGGGACACACGGGGACACGCGCGGAGCGTCACGGAGCGGATGCGGAGCGGAGACGCAGGCCATGAACGCGCGGTGTGAATCTTTAAAGGGGACATATTATGTCAAATAGACTTATAGGAACTTGTAATCATGTCACAACAGTATTCCCTCATTCAGATGTGTATTTGAATTGATTCGTGCATGTTTGAGTCGTCCTGTATTCTCATGTATTCAAGGCTCTAGCATTCTGAAAAGTTACATTCTCACATACTCCCATCCTGCCCACATCCCTGTATTTACTTACGATTATTTAAATCAATTCACGATTTATTTCTGCCTTAGTAAAGCATGAACACAGACCTAATTCATAGTGAACAAACCGTTTGTTAAGTATGATTCAGACTTAGTAACTATGTAACTAATACCCTAACAACTCTTAACCCTAACCTTAACTAAGTAGTTACTAAGCCTGCTAGTAACTTACTAAGAATCATGCTTAATAAACTATGTGTTCATTATGAATTAAGTCTTTGATTATACTTTGATAAGGCAGATTAAAGCATCGTTATTATAAAGTGGTAATTACATGGATTCAAAATGTCACATAACAAATATTCAACAATAAAAGCAGTGAAATGTGTAGGAAGAGGCAGAGCCTCTCCGTTCTGCAGTCTCCAACAGGAAATCATAGATCTTTTTTTATTTTAAGTTGTTTTAGATCAATATTGCAGTTTACAATGAAAAAAATATAATATTCACATTACAATAGTAATCATATGTTGTAGTCTCTACTAAGTTTTTTATAAACTTATATTTGACCTGGAAATGCTCATTGGGATGGAGATTTCTCTCATGAGTGACCTGGGGCAAAGTGAAGATGTTACAGTTAAACAATTATTCATATTGTACACTGAAACTTTCAAAATACCAGATAAATGTGAAATACGTAGGGTGACTGAAGCCTTTTAGATAGAGAATATTTCATATTAAGGGGTATTACTGATGGAAATCAGAAATAGACTTTTAATTTCATAATGTCTTTGTTTTAAAAGATCTTTTCGCATGCGTTTCAGAGTCTGTGTAGTCCAGATAACAATTGCAATAATCAAAATGTGGATAAGATTATTGTTTATATTCGACAAGTCATAATGAGTTATGACAGTCCCAGCTGAATATATGAATAGAACACTTTATGTTTGCAACAAATATTTGGTGGTTTACTTCATCTGTTACATTGCATTTATAACAGATGCAAAACATGCTGCTGTCCATAAACAGCCCCCACACATCAATAAAGTCTCTGCGTTTCATGTCACTAGAAGACAAGAGTGCACATAAAGATGGACGTGCACGTGCACATCCTCTCGTGCACGTGAGCGTGGCCGAGGGGAGCATGGAGCCGTGAGCGCAGAGGCCCCAAGCGCGGAGCCGTGAGCGTGGAGCCGTGAGCGTGGAGCCGTGAGCGTGGAGCCGTGAGGAGCATGGAGCCGTGAGCGCAGAGGCCCCAAGCGCGGAGCCGTGAGCGTGGAGCCGTGAGGAGCATGGAGCCGTGAGCGTGGAGCCGTGAGCGTGGAGCCGTGAGCGTGGAGCCGTGAGGAGCATGGAGCCGTGAGCGTGGAGCCGTGAGGAGCATGGAGCCGTGAGCGTGGAGCCGTGAGGAGCATGGAGCCGTGAGCGTGGAGCCGTGAGGAGCATGGAGCCGTGAGCGTGGAGCCGTGAGGAGCGTGGAGCCGTGAGCGTGGAGCCGTGAGGAGCGTGGAGCCGTGAGCGTGGAGCCGTGAGGAGCATGGAGCCGTGAGGAGCGTGGAGCCGTGAGCGTGGAGCCGTGAGGAGCATGGAGCCGTGAGCGTGGAGCCGTGAGGAGCGTGGAGCCGTGAGCGTGGAGCCGTGAGCGCGGAGCCGTGAGGAGCGTGGACCCGTGAGCGTGGAGCCGTGAGGAGCATGGAGCCGTGAGCGTGGAGCCGTGAGCGTGGAGCCGTGAGCGTGGAGCCGTGAGGAGCATGGAGCCGTGAGCGTGGAGCCGTGAGGAGCATGGAGCCGTGAGCGTGGAGCCGTGAGGAGCATGGAGCCGTGAGCGTGGAGCCGTGAGGAGCGTGGAGCCGTGAGCGTGGAGCCGTGAGGAGCGTGGAGCCGTGAGCGTGGAGCCGTGAGGAGCATGGAGCCGTGAGGAGCGTGGAGCCGTGAGCGTGGAGCCGTGAGGAGCATGGAGCCGTGAGCGTGGAGCCGTGAGGAGCGTGGAGCCGTGAGCGTGGAGCCGTGAGCGCGGAGCCGTGAGGAGCGTGGACCCGTGAGCGTGGAGCCGTGAGGAGCATGGAGCCGTGAGCGTGGAGCCGTGAGGAGCATGGAGCCGTGAGCGTGGAGCCGTGAGGAGCGTGGAGCCGTGAGCGTGGAGCCGTGAGCGCGGAGCCGTGAGGAGCGTGGAGCCGTGAGCGTGGAGCCGTGAGGAGCATGGAGCCGTGAGCGTGGAGCCGTGAGCGTGGAGCCGTGAGGAGCGTGGAGCCGTGAGCGTGGAGCCGTGAGGAGCATGGAGCCGTGAGCGTGGAGCCGTGAGGAGCATGGAGCCGTTAGCGTGGAGCCGTGAGGAGCGTGGAGCTGTGAGCGTGGAGCCGTGAGGAGCATGGAGCCGTGAGCGTGGAGCCGTGAGGAGCATGGAGCCGTGAGGAGCATGGAGCTGTGAGCGTGGAGCCGTGAGGAGCATGGAGCCGTGAGGAGCGTGGAGCCGTGAGCGTGGAGCCGTGAGGAGCATGGAGCCGTGAGCGTGGAGCCGTGAGCGTGGAGCCGTGAGGAGCGTGGAGCCGTGAGCGTGGAGCCGTGAGGAGCATGGAGCCGTGAGCGTGGAGCCGTGAGGAGCATGGAGCCGTGAGCGTGGAGCCGTGAGGAGCATGGAGCCGTGAGCGTGGAGCCGTGAGGAGCATGGAGCCGTGAGGAGCGTGGAGCCGTGAGCGTGGAGCCGTGAGGAGCATGGAGCCGTGAGCGTGGAGCCGTGAGGAGCGTGGAGCCGTGAGCGTGGAGCCGTGAGGAGCATGGAGCCGTGAGCGTGGAGCCGTGAGGAGCGTGGAGCCGTGAGCGTGGAGCCGTGAGCGTGGAGCCGTGAGCGTGGAGCCGTGAGGAGCATGGAGCCGTGAGCGTGGAGCCGTGAGGAGCGTGGAGCCGTGAGCGTGGAGCCGTGAGGAGCGTGGAGCCGTGAGCGTGGAGCCGTGAGGAGCATGGAGCCGTGAGCGTGGAGCCGTGAGCGTGGAGCCGTGAGGAGCATGGAGCCGTGAGGAGCGTGGAGCCGTGAGCGTGGAGCCGTGAGGAGCGTGGAGCCGTGAGCGTGGAGCCGTGAGCGTGGAGCCGTGAGGAGCGTGGAGCCGTGAGCGCGGAGCCGTGTCGGGACGCAGACTGTGCAGCTCCTGGAGTCATGTTTGGCTTTAAACCAATGTACTTCCACACAGGGCGCTGAGGGGGCAGGTGTGTTCTGTCTGCCACAGAGGACACACCGCAGGCAGAGGACACACCGCAGGCAGAGGACACACCGCAGGCAGAGGACACACCGCAGGCAGAGGACACACCGCAGGCAGAGGACACACTGCAGGCAGAGGACACACTGCAGGCAGAGGACACACCGCAGGCAGAGGACACACCGCAGGCAGAGGACACACCGCAGGCAGAGGACACACTGCAGGCAGAGGACACACCGCAGGCAGAGGACACACCGCAGGCAGAGGACACACTGCAGGCAGAGGACACACTGCAGGCAGAGGACACACCGCAGGCAGAGGACACAGACACACCGCAGGCAGAGGAACACCGCAGGCAGAGGACACAGACACACCGCAGGCAGAGGACACACCGCAGGCAGAGGACACAGACACACCGCAGGCAGAGGACACAGACACACCGCAGGCAGAGGACACACCGCAGGCAGAGGACACACCGCAGGCAGAGGACACACCGCAGGCAGAGGACACACCGCAGGCAGAGGAACACCGCAGGCAGAGGACACACCGCAGGCAGAGGACACACCGCAGGCAGAGGACACACCGCAGGCAGAGGAACACCGCAGGCAGAGGACACAGACACACCGCAGGCAGAGGAACACCGCAGGCAGAGGACACAGACACACCGCAGGCAGAGGACACACCGCAGGCAGAGGACACACCGCAGGCAGAGGACACACCGCAGGCAGAGGACACAGACACACCGCAGGCAGAGGACACACCACAGGCAGAGGACACACTGCAGGCAGAGGACACACCGCAGGCAGAGGACACACCGCAGGCAGAGGACACACTGCAGGCAGAGGACACACTGCAGGCAGAGGACACACCGCAGGCAGAGGACACACCGCAGGCAGAGGACACACTGCAGGCAGAGGACACACCGCAGGCAGAGGACACACCGCAGGCAGAGGACACACTGCAGGCAGAGGACACACTGCAGGCAGAGGACACACCGCAGGCAGAGGACACAGACACACCGCAGGCAGAGGAACACCGCAGGCAGAGGACACAGACACACCGCAGGCAGAGGACACACCGCAGGCAGAGGACACAGACACACCGCAGGCAGAGGACACAGACACACCGCAGGCAGAGGACACACCGCAGGCAGAGGACACACCGCAGGCAGAGGACACACCGCAGGCAGAGGACACACCGCAGGCAGAGGACACACCGCAGGCAGAGGAACACCGCAGGCAGAGGACACACCGCAGGCAGAGGACACACCGCAGGCAGAGGAACACCGCAGGCAGAGGACACACCGCAGGCAGAGGAACACCGCAGGCAGAGGACACAGACACACCGCAGGCAGAGGACACACCGCAGGCAGAGGACACACCGCAGGCAGAGGACACAGACACACCGCAGGCAGAGGACACACCACAGGCAGAGGACACACTGCAGGCAGAGGACACACCGCAGGCAGAGGACACAGACACACCGCAGGCAGAGGACAAACTGCAGGCAGAGGACACACTGCAGGCAGAGGACACACCGCAGGCAGAGGACACACCGCAGGCAGAGGACACACCGCAGGCAGAGGACACACTGCAGGCAGAGGACACACTGCAGGCAGAGGACACACCGCAGGCAGAGGACACAGACACACCGCAGGCAGAGGAACACCGCAGGCAGAGGACACAGACACACCGCAGGCAGAGGACACACCGCAGGCAGAGGACACAGACACACCGCAGGCAGAGGGGAACACCGCAGGCAGAGGACACACCGCAGGCAGAGGACACACCGCAGGCAGAGGACACACCGCAGGCAGAGGACACACCGCAGGCAGAGGACACACCGCAGGCAGAGGAACACCGCAGGCAGAGGACACAGACACACCGCAGGCAGAGGACACACTGCAGGCAGAGGACACAGACACACCGCAGGCAGAGGACACACCGCAGGCAGAGGACACAGACACACCGCAGGCAGAGGACACAGACACACCGCAGGCAGAGGACACACTGCAGGCAGAGGACACACCGCAGGCAGAGGACACACCGCAGGCAGAGGACACACCGCAGGCAGAGGACACACTGCAGGCAGAGGACACACTGCAGGCAGAGGACACACCGCAGGCAGAGGACACAGACACACCGCAGGCAGAGGAACACCGCAGGCAGAGGACACAGACACACCGCAGGCAGAGGACACACCGCAGGCAGAGGACACAGACACACCGCAGGCAGAGGGGAACACCGCAGGCAGAGGACACACCGCAGGCAGAGGACACACCGCAGGCAGAGGACACACCGCAGGCAGAGGACACACCGCAGGCAGAGGACACACCGCAGGCAGAGGAACACCGCAGGCAGAGGACACAGACACACCGCAGGCAGAGGAACACCGCAGGCAGAGGACACAGACACACCGCAGGCAGAGGACACACCGCAGGCAGAGGACACACTGCAGGCAGAGGACACACTGCAGGCAGAGGACACACCACAGGCAGAGGACACACTGCAGGCAGAGGACACACCGCAGGCAGAGGACACAGACACACCGCAGGCAGAGGACAAACTGCAGGCAGAGGACACACTGCAGGCAGAGGACACACCGCAGGCAGAGGACACACCGCAGGCAGAGGACACACCGCAGGCAGAGGACACACTGCAGGCAGAGGACGGGACCGGACAGTTGTTGAGTGATCACATGTGCTGGTCCCTCATGTAGAGACATTATTTATATGGACTGATAATCATGCTTTTATGGCCAGATCACAGTTTCGTAAGCGCAGTTAAAACCATACTTCTGAACTTTCTCCAGGGAGATACAGTGGATAGGTTTAATGCTAGACTGTGGAATATTATAGCCAATGGAACAACATTTCCATGGCAACCAGCAGGAGGAGGCTCCTCCAGGCCAAGTACAAGACAGCTTTTTTCAAGGTTTTGAGTAAGTAAATAAATAAAACAAATAAATCTGTTTTGGGATAAAAACATTGCTTCAAAGCCGCATATTATATGAGTTCATACACTTATGATTGCTTATTCTTTGGTTTTTCACAAAGGGAGCATCATTACTAAACTACATATGCATTTTGAACTAGTTTTTAAAGACTGTTATGCTAAATAGGATGTGTATGAGTCAAAGGGGGCGGGTCTGCTCAGACGTGAAAGAGAACGCTCCATGAACAGTGGGAGTAGAAGCTAAAGAACCAGGAGAGACTGACCAGAGAAAATGGATTGATGTTTAAAGATGTCAACGTTTACTACTACAAGAGCAAATCACAGGACATAAGGAGACTCGATATATTTAACACTGATGTTCAGAACAATGTGCAGCTCAAACAGCAACTCTTCAACGGCAATAGTTCTGTACAGAAAATGAAAGACCAAGACGTGGCGCTCCAAAAGACAAAGACGTGGCGCTCCAAAAGACAAAGACGTGGCGCTCCAAAAGACAGAACAACAGCTAGAAGAGCAAATAAAGAGATCCACTATCTGTACAACACTGCTGTTCAGGACAGTTTGCAGCTGAAACAACATAAACAGGATGATGGAAAAAGCGGTACATGGCAAAGGCTGAGATCAAAAACAAACAGGTCAATGGCAGAAGCCTGCAGCAGTAACAGCAGCGCCACCGAGCAGAAGAAGTGCAGAGGAACTCCAACAACGAGCACTGAAGCTGTTGGAGAAGTGGCCAATGAGCCAGCAGCTGCCCTGAAGATGCAGGATCTCACCTCCAGACTCGTCACAGAAGAAGCTGAGCAGGAAGCAGGAGGATTTGGAGTCTGGAGCCTTGAATATGAGCAGAGGAGGTTGCCCAGGCACCAAACGTGCTAAATATCCTCCAGCATTTCCCCTTCATCTTTGCATAAGGAAAAATAAAACATACAAAAAAACTTGTTTCAGTACAGTATGTATATTAGTAGTTATTCATGTTTTATTGTTTTAGATGTCAAAAACACAGCCTTACAGGTAGCTCAACAAACTCCATCATTTATCATTTTATGTCAAATACAAAATGACAAGAACGGTGTGGCTACCTTTAAGATCTCAGGAAACACCATGTCCAGCTGTCAGAGGAAAAACAAAGATAAAAATCAATGTAAAGATAATTGGACGGCGTAATGGTTGGTCTGGTGTTGAAAGCAGGGCTTGATAAATGTCCCGTACGTTTCTCCAGATCGATCTGACAGACTGTGGTCATTGACACAGAGAGCGCTGAATACTTCAACAGATTGAAAGAAGGTCCACGCCAACATTCCTCTGAAACAAGCGCTTACCCTGTGTCGTCTGGAGTCAAGACCGAAACCCTGTCATTTCTTACCTTTCTCTGTGTCAAGTAGAATGTGTGAAACCATTTCAATAAAAAGACTACTAATAATTGTTATTTTATTGATTTGTTCAGGACAATGTGTTAATGACATGATACATGATATACATGCTGTAAACACACCCGGCTGTAGCTATGGGATCATTTGCAAAGCCTGTCATTCATACACCAGCATACTACCTGGAGTCTTGCCTAAGGACACAATGGCAGTATGTACTACCGCCCCCCTGTGGCACCTGGCATTCCAGCAGTCTCCCATCCAAGTACCAACCAGGTCCATCCCTGTGTAGCTTAGCATGACCAATACTAGCTACATGCTAATGAACTTATTCCGCCCCACCCACTTTTCCCTCTTCTCCCACGTGATGAGCACTTCTGTTGTCATGGTACTTTCCATCCAGCTGGAATTCCGTTGGTTTGAATGGAGAACGAGGGAAATGTTCACGTGACCATCAAGTCAACAATGCACCGATTTCCTGAGCAAAACGTCTTTTGAGTCTGAGTAGAACTTATTTCTCTGGAGCTCGGCAGCCCGATGTTCACTAATACAAGCGGAGGAAGGAATAATCTGTTACAGTGAAATTCCACTATGAAGTTATGGTACCAATACCTGATTTTGGAATAATATGATGGATGAGAAAACACTGTTAGAACATGTTTAAAAGTTCAAAAAAGTACATTTTGCATAAGACGTGTACTTTAAAATGTTGGAAAACAGAACACTTTCTTGCATATTCCGAGCATCCTAATTGTTCACCACGGTGAGTTCATAAGCGCTGTTAACAACGCAGAGGGCGTTCATCTGTGAATGGATTTAAACAATGATCAGAGCTGAGAGAAAACTCCCTCAGAGGCAGCAAATGAGCGAGGTTTGGTTTAATGAACTGAACAATGCAACACGGAACTTGTCTTTAATAAATCGCTCTCTGGAGTTTAGACCCAACTAAGCCCAAGCAAGATTCTGCCTGAACCTGACCCAACCCAGAATATTCTATTCATTATTTTGCTCTGAAGGTTGCCTCTGTATAAATAAACTGAATAATAGCCTCATGCTTAAGTATCTGGAGTTTTACATTCCATTCAGTTTTTTACTGTCAGAATCAGAGCGTCTGGAAGAGCTTCATGTGTTTTTCATGTCTTTTACCTGCTCTTGTGCAGCAGCTGCTGCAGCGTTTGTCCCTCGCTCGCTCCTTTCACTCTTTCATCTGTGTGAGTCACATTCAGACCTCCTCACGCACACGCACATCACATTTAGCCTGTACAAGAGTCTGAAGCACCACGAGAAAAGACATCTGCAAAGTTCATAGGCAATCCGTTATAAATGAGGCCCCGGCGCGGAGTTTAACCGTAAAGTAAAAAGCATGCTAACCGTGCTAACCGTGCACTCGGTTACAGCGGTCTCTTTTTGACCAAATACAATACATCTGTTCTGGGGCAAAGCAGATTTGATCAACTACATGGACAAAAATGGTTAGTTAGAAAGAGTTCGAAGTCTTGACGAGTACCTTAAAATGTCCAATTGTCTACATTCAACTATGTAGACTGTGTTTGTATTTGTTGACCTCAACTAATGATCTTTTAGGACATATTCTGACCTCAATAGCAGCAGCATGAATATTATCAGCCTCTTCACCATCTCGAGTGTGCACTACTTTCTTTTTGTTATATCTACCAAGTTAGTCATCTAAACCTGTCCATTTGTCATATTCATTGTATTCTCATGTCCACCGGTCTCTTTGTAATACATCTATCCTGTTCATTGGGTTATGGTTTCAATGTGTGATATACTGTGTAGATACAGATAAATATATAAAGTCAAATCAAGGGTACAATAAAAGGGAACATTTTCTGATTAATTTGCCTCTTTTATCTTTAGCCAAATCAACATTGAACGCACTCACAAATAAAAGGTCAAATAATGAAAGCTGAAAAATATTTTGCGTTCAAGTATTCAAACAAAGAGAGTTCTATTGTATTTGTCATGACTAAGATGGTTGGATCTGCCACATCATGTTTATGATCTTCCCTGTGATGGAGAAGAGGATGCAGAAAGATGATGTGGTGCGTGGCTCCCTCTAGTGGACATTATGGATTATTCTTTGCATCATTAGTATAAAACAGGGCTATTCTATTATATTTTCCATGAGGACAGATTTTTAGGAGGTCTAATGTCCGGATAGTACAAACCTGCACCACAATCAACAGAAATCTATTGTTTCACTGAAATGAATACAAAAGAAAACAATATTGCTCCGTCACATAAAAACATGACAAAAGCAAAGACCAACCCAGTGTGGATCAATAATCAGACTGTAACTGCAGCAGATCAGAGCAGTAGATCTAGAACTAGACCTAGTCCTGAACCAAGACTAAACATGTGGATCACATCAGGGTTAAACTACATCTGGAATAGGACTCGACCACAGAACCAGGACTATGAGGTCTTAAATATAAACTACATTACAACAACTGATTCAACCGATGTTAAAGCAATAGTTCAGTATGAGCCGCCAATGGAATAGCCCTGGGTTAGTGTTTGCAATGTTTCATATGTTGATGATGTTTTGACTTACAATAGTTGGACTTCTGGCCAGTTTGGAGGAGAAGATGAGAGAAATGAGAGGGACTTTCATGGCTAACATTTACATCTGGTTTAACAGAGCTTTTGTTTACTGTATTAAAGCAACTGCAAAGGCCAGAGAATCATCATCTCTAGGTTTATTACACATTCTTCCCTTCCCAAGTCCTTATGGTTTACAAGATCACCCACGATCTGACCCTCCCGAAAGTGTCAAACAAGCCTTGCCCAGAGAAGTGAAGACTCTGTATATAAAGAACCAGAGATGCACACACTGACAGTAAAATGTACTTATATAAAGAACCAGAGATGCACACACTGACAGTAAAATGTACTTATATAAAGAACCAGAGATGCACACACTGACAGTAAAATGTACTTATATAAAGAACCAGAGATGCACACACTGACAGTAAAATGTACTTATATAAAGAACCAGAGATGCACACACTGACAGTAAAATGTACTTATATAAAGAACCAGAGATGCACACACTGACAGTAAAATGTACTTATATAAAGAACCAGAGATGCACACACTGACAGTAAAATGTACTTATATAAAGAACCAGAGATGCACACACTGACAGTAAAATGTACTTATATAAAGAACCAGAGATGCACACACTGACAGTAAAATGTACTTATATAAAGAACCAGAGATGCACACACTGACAGTAAAATGTACTTATATAAAGAACCAGAGATGCACACACTGACAGTAAAATGTACTTATATAAAGAACCAGAGATGCACACACTGACAGTAAAATGTACTTATATAAAGAACCAGAGATGCACACACTGACAGTAAAATGTACTTATATAAAGAACCAGAGATGCACACACTGACAGTAAAATGTACTTATATAAAGAACCAGAGATGCACACACTGACAGTAAAATGTACTTATATAAAGAACCAGAGATGCACACACTGACAGTAAAATGTACTTATATAAAGAACCAGAGATGCACACACTGACAGTAAAATGTACTTATATAAAGAACCAGAGATGCACACACTGACAGTAAAATGTACTTATATAAAGAACCAGAGATGCACACACTGACAGTAAAATGTACTTATATAAAGAACCAGAGATGCACACACTGACAGTAAAATGTACTTATATAAAGAACCAGAGATGCACACACTGACAGTAAAATGTACTTATATAAAGAACCAGAGATGCACACACTGACAGTAAAATGTACTTATATAAAGAACCAGAGATGCACACACTGACAGTAAAATGTACTTATATAAAGAACCAGAGATGCACACACTGACAGTAAAATGTACTTATATAAAGAACCAGAGATGCACACACTGACAGTAAAATGTACTTATATAAAGAACCAGAGATGCACACACTGACAGTAAAATGTACTTATATAAAGAACCAGAGATGCACACACTGACAGTAAAATGTACTTATATAAAGAACCAGAGATGCACACACTGACAGTAAAATGTACTTATATAAAGAACCAGAGATGCACACACTGACAGTAAAATGTACTTATATAAAGAACCAGAGATGCACACACTGACAGTAAAATGTACTTATATAAAGAACCAGAGATGCACACACTGACAGTAAAATGTACTTATATAAAGAACCAGAGATGCACACACTGACAGTAAAATGTACTTTGATTGTAATATAGCAGATGTGCTTTTATAACGATAATGTATGTTATGTAATCAGCCTTTACCTCGTTAGAATTGAGTAAATTGCACTGCTAAACTACCTATTTAATAGCTAATACTGTAACTTCAACACACAGGCTTCTGTATCTGTATTATATTATGTGACATGTATTGTGTTGTACACTGTAAAATGATGCACTTTGTTCCCTTTTCCTTTTCCTCTTCCTTTTTGAGCACTGCAGATGGAAACTAGCTTTCAAAGCTGTAATCTGGTACAAGCATATTTGCCCTCAGGCATTATGTAACTGCACGCTGTTAAATAAATAAATTAATACAAATACAGGGTCCATGAAAAATATGGAAAGTATGATGCATTAACATAGATTCTTTTGTACCGAGGTGGTAATAACCAGTCATTTTGAAAGCGTACTCCTTTTTCTGCCTTGAGAAATACTTTATAATAAGATATGATTTTGTAAAAAAATATATAAATAGTCAACATTTTGGCAATGCCCATCATAAACTTTCATTTTAAATGATTGAATGTTGGCCAAACAAAAGAGCACCCGCTTCGTCTGTAATGATAAAACTATTGATGCTCCAGTTGAAAACATAAAGTCTTGACCATGTAGTAGTTTCAAACACAGTTGTCGGTGAAATCCCTCATTGGTCCAGGCGTGTTCCATTGTAGAAAAAGCTCCAGTTGTTTCATCTGGACTCAGTTAGAAATGGGCTGGACTTACCACAGCATAGTATAAATATCTGAGTTCTCGACCTAAATTCTCTTATTGACAATGACTCTTGGATGAAGTCGAAACGTCTAATCTTTTTCTAACTGAGTCCAGATGAAACAACTGAAGCTTTTTCTACAATTCAAACACAGTTGTATAATAAAAGCACGTGTCAAGGTCTTACACCAGCACTGAGCGGCTACAAGGGGGCGATGTGAGACCAGAGACATCAAACCTACTACCAAAGTATAGTATATCATAAATAATGCAATTGGACAGAAGCCTTTGATTACATTTTGTTTAATATTCAACACAATTTTCAAATAGCTATTTTTAAAACTTGCATTATTTATGGTCAGTTCTGTTCTAAATTCATTATTTCAGATTAGCTCTGCAAGTGAAGTGATGAGGCGACTGCGTTGATGCCGGGGCCACTTCCGGGAACTTTCGCCTGAGCTGAGCGCGAGCCCCCACGAGCCCCCACGAGCTCCCACGAGCCCCCACGAGCTCCCACGAGCCCCCACGAGCTCCCACGAGCTCCCACGAGCTCCCACGAGCCCCCACGAGCCCCGAGCCCACGGCACGAGCTCATGGCGCGAGCGCAAACGCACGACAAACCGCCGCTGCGCCGGTTCTAACGGTAACACGGGGAAAGACGCGGTTCCTCCGTGTGCGGGAGCTGATGTTTGGAGGCGGACTCTGAGGTAAAGACGTTTTCTATTCTAATGAAGCGCGTCGTTACCGGTGTTTGTTGTTACGTGAGCTCGTGCGTCGCGTCGGTCCGGCGGAACAAAAGGATCGGGCTGCCGTAGACTGCAGACCCCCCCCGGTGGTGCCCCCGGTGCACGGGTTCTTGTCATGGTTCTTGTCCACAACTTCTTCCCGTCAGAATGTGCGGTTGCTTTGAGTTTCCGGTGCAGGCGCGTGTCATTCTTGATGCTTTTAACTCGTGAATCAACGTCACTAATGTTGACTTTTTTGTTATGAAAAATCATCATTTCACTGACTCAAAGTTGTCTTTTAATTGGTGCATGTATCGTTGATTGTCCTGCGTTTGAGGCTCGAGCGCTCAGAAAATTCCTATTTTCACCTATCCCCTATCCCCTCCCACAGCTCTGCACTTGTTTGCGGTTATTTGCTAAATTAGGGCCTTTATGACACGTGTAGGGGTTTTAAAATGTCACGTGGCCACTTTTCATCTGTATCTACTGCGTTGTAACAACAAAATGTCCCCATGTGTGGACAATAAAGACTCGTCTCGTCTCGTCTCAAAACAAGCGTCTCCTTTAAACAATTGTCTGAGCTAATGATTGATGCACCATGAGTCACTATAGAAATATATCTTGGTTAGAGTAACGCAATTACAGTCAAAATCAAATTGCAATTTTTGTAACTTGTATTATTATTATTAATAATAATAATAATGTTTATTATTATTAGGCCCGAGCGCCACAAGCTGGCGAGAGGCCTATTAATCTTGTAAGGCCGTGCGAAGCACGGCTGCGAAAGTGCGCACGTAGTGCGCACGAAATCGAGCGCGAAGCGCTCGCCCACTTCCAAACACTCACTAACGCACTCCTTCACTCATGCACGCCCCGTGCATACTAATTAGTAGTAGGAAAATGGAACATTACCGTTGTAAACGGGCGAAGCCCGTGCAAAAGTGCGCACTAAACGAGCACTTTACATATAAAGCACTCATTTGCGCTAAGTAGCTCACGAATACGTTCCCCATCTCTTGCATGTTCCGTGCATATAAGCATGTAATGCAAAAATTGAACATTATTACTGTATAGAGGGCCAAAAACACAAAGTGGGCGGAGCCCACTCAAAATTAACGAAAGTACCCGTCAGTGACCAGGGACCAACACCATGAGGTAGGAAAGCGCGAGCGCTTTCCGAAAATGTATAGTTTATGATATTTGAAAAATGGGAAACATTGTTTTCGCATCGGAATATTCTTCTTCTTCTTCTTCTTCTTCTTCTCGGGACCAACCCCCCTATTTTTCACCCAGTGAACATTGACGAAAAGTCACAAAAATGTTCACACCTCTAAAAATCGTGCCTCTCTACATTCTGGCTATTTCCCTTTTCTAAAATAAAAAAAATTGGCGCGTCAGCGCCCCCAAATGTACCAAAAATGCATTGAGAGATGGGAAATGACCCAAAAAAAATCTGATCGTAGAATCATGAAATTTGGCGCAGAGGTAGATGGTGACAAGAGAAGTAAAAAATATTATTACGGCAACGCCGTCCGCCCAACCAAATGTCGGCCATATTGCTTCAAAAATGGCTAAACATGACTTCGGAGTTTTTCCAAACGTCGTACTTTTACGAACTCCTCCCAGGGCGTTGGCCCTAAAAAGCTGAAATTTGGTGAAAATGCTACTGAGGAGTGGGACATCAAAAGTTATCCAAATGACATTGACCCTGTCACGGTCTCTGTGCGGCGAAGCCGCAAACTGTAGCTAGAATTTCAGAAATCTCCCATATTTAAAATTTCTGCCGTTTGCGCAGATAAAGTCCGAATTGCGTCAAATTAGAATCAGTTGTTAAACTCTTTGCCCTAAACCTACTTGAAGTGAAATAAATTCATTTGGCGCCACAGCGCCCCCTACAGATTTTATATGGAGGTTAAATGTTTAGTTTTGCGAAATTATATGAAATTTGACACACAACTCAATTTTAGCATCCCCATCAAAAAAGTCAATGAGACCCATGTCATAATTGTTATGGCGTTGCCGTAACGATGACCGAAACCTCCCATGTTATTCCAATGGGGCCAGAACATGTTTACACTTTAGACTTTCACAAACTCCTCCCAGGGCGTTAGACATATTAACCTGAAATTTGGTGAGACTCATCTTCAGGACCATCAAAAGTTATCCACATTTTCATTCAAAGAGTCACGGTGTCTGTGCGGCAAAGCCGCACATTTTGCCAAGAATTCAAAATAAAATTGCTTTTTGATGGTAAAACAAAGGGGAGAAGATGTGACAGCGTCACAGATTCAGCAGTAGGCGTAATAAAAGGACCATTGGGGCGCGTTAGCGCCCCCTCCTCTTGCGGCGTGGCGGCGGCGGCGTGGCGAGGGCCGATCATTGCCGCTTGCGGCTTTAATTATTATTATTAATATTAATAATAATAGAACATCCGTAGACGATACAAAGTAGGATTCTGTAGGCGATACATTGAAATATGAATTGAACTAGACTCATAAAATCCCATATGGTCTTATTCTGATGTAAATACAGACAGTTTTTCCTAGTATCAATATTAGTTCTACTTCTACTTCTACTCGTACTACTATCTCTACTATATTAGTATAGATTAGCTCCTGGATATGGATTTTCCTGACAATCCCAGTAAGGTATGATATCATTGTTAATGTGATTTGGGTGTTGGATCAGATTTTGTATATACTTGTATATAAAATACAGACCTGATTTCTGAACATTACATAAAACGATGTGGAGTGAAACAATGTTTAGAACAGAATCACCTTTATTGTCCTGGAGAATAAATCTGCTTCATGGTTGCTGGAGATGAAAGATTTAAACAAAAGACATACACTTAACAATACTTTAAAACACACCTTTAGTAAAAGTGCAGTTCAAATGTTCTGTGCAAGGGGGCGCTATTGATGTTGAGCTGTTTGATTGAAGCTGGGGCAACATATTCAGAGATGGTCGAAGTGCAGAATGACTTCAACAAGGGATACGACTAAACACACTGGCTTAATGGTTTAGCTGATAACATTAACAACATACTGTTTATGGTCACTAAACGGGTCAGAATTAGACCACAATGCATTGCAGCCAGGGGCGGCAACAGGCCTGTGAACTGTGCACGCGTCTGAATGATGGTCTCTGAAATGTCTCCATAAACGATTTTATTCTGCTAATGCAATTATTCTAGGCAATGTTCTTGTATCAGTGCAGCAAATAAAAGAAGGATTATTTAATTAATTGAATAACTTCTGAACTTAAATAAACAACTGTACACAATAAACTTTCACCAGAAATTCACTGTTTTTTTTAAATCAAAGAACTGAATAATTTGGTCTGCGAGATCCACATTAAATAAAACATGTGTGATTGATATTAGTCAGTAAATACTACAATACTACATATTCCCGGAGTTCAGTTCACTTTTTTATCCAGACGTCAAAGATGTATGGGACACTTGTCTGCTCTCTGGTGGCGCAATGGTGTATTACAAATATACATAGTAGACCAGGCAAATGAAAGGGTGTGTTTATGGATAGGACATTTGTAAAAACTCAGAGTAAATGTCCAGTGCAGATGCAGTAAACTAATGTCTATGTAACACAACAGCTATCTCCGATCACTTTTAAAAGTAAAATGCATATGACCCTTGTATGACCCGACCTGAAGCCGTCCCACTGGTTAAAGTGCCTTCTGTAAATGAGAGTGACCTCACTAAGTCCATGTGGACATGTCTGTGATGTGGGCAGAGACAGAGACTGTCCCTCCCACACAGATCTGGACCACAGAACTGTGACTCAGCTCCTCCTGTTAGTGTTACCTAACCTGAAAACAAGCACCACATCAGAGTGACCAGCAGATTTAGACGCTTTGATCACATTTAGGATCAAGATGTTGTGTTGAAATTGGGATTAGAGTGAAATTGTTTTCCGCTCAGATTTTATTCCTGGTATTTAGTGATGGACTATTGCATTTGTAGATAATGATTTTTATTTATTCATTCATTTATTTGAATTTTTTCAAAATCTAAAATAGAAACTGGTGCAAAATGGCACAACCCTATTTTGGAACATTTGTGTATGATTTTTGTTTTCAAGGAATCACAATTCAGTACTTGGCTGTGTGCAGGGAGAGGGCCAGAACTGTTTGGAAATCTCAAATCTGAAATGCTGGACCGTATGCACGAATCAAAATACAACCCGGATAAAGGTAATAATGAGGAAAAAACAATGTAACAGGATAAAAAGTGCATACAAATGGAAGATCCAGGTCACAGTGCTCATTTTGCACTCATATTTAGACTGAAATGCTCTTTTCTGGTCCTGTTTTTGCATCCCCGCTGTGTCCCGCTCCATTGAAAGCTGTGGCGTATTATCTCTTCAAAAGGAGCGCCGTAGAGTATTTCAAAATCAATACATGCCACAGCTTCTGCTCTATTTATTTGTCCGTGGAGAGATTCTTGAAGATGTCCAATGTTCTCTTCATTGTGCAAAAGCCGTAGAAGTTCAACTCTTTTACTGTTGAATCAGAAGAAAAAATAAATAAAAAAAGTCTCCCCACCACACAATATTTATTTCACTAAAGGTTTATATTTGAGAAACAAAATGCCTTGACAAGCCTTGGTGCGAATCACTATGGTCATATTTCAAGGAATTAAGAAAGGTGATAGAATTATTTCAGTATAATTGAGTATCTTTATCGTAAAAATGCTACAAAAATATTAAAATCATTTGCAATAAGGTACAATGTAATATTTCTGCACTTAATAATTTTACAGACATTTCACATTTGTCTGATAATTAAACCTCAACGTAGATACATTTTTAAGACTGTTATCACATTTTCTGACTATTGTAATCGTGATAAATATAGAGGTCTTAATTTGTGTCAATATCCCCCAACCCTACTTGTAAATCTATTGTAACAGCCAACGGTATTATTGGCCCTTGTGACGGTGCGATATCACAATCTTTCGGTTACTGTTGCATTCCAGTAATTTAGAGTGTTATTGTTTTCTTGTTTTCTATATCATTATAATTTTTTGGCTCCCTCCCCAAACGTTTTACACCCCAAAAGGCTAATGGAATATATACTAACTTGTTTATAGGTAATCAAAGGCTTCCTAGAGCCGCTAAAGATTTCCTTTACTTCGCTTTATCTCCACTCATCGACCCGCCCAGAATCAGAGTTTGTGCACAGCGCTTCCCGATAATGGTCCCGCCATCCCTGCTTTCTGTTTTAAGTTGACATTTATTAATTTCAATGTGATCCGAGGCCCACGTGACATAGACGGGAGCGAGGCCAGATCACAGTGTCGGTTACAGCGGGGAGCAGGGGATTATGGGTAAGTGGGACTGCAGGACTGGTGGCATTCAAGTAGCATTGGAAATAATAAACACTGTGGCAGAGTGGTTAGCCATCTTGTTTCTCTTCAAGGAGGCAATGTCCTTGTTCTTTCTAGACTTTTCAAGATGTCACGATTTCAAATTCAAAATCTTACGATTATTGTGAGAATAAACATTACAATTTGACAATTATTCACTAATTATTAACATCACAGCCACATTTTTTTCCCTCCTCGTTTTCTTAACACATTACCGTTCCTCAATATGTGACCTGCTCAATGCAATTAAACTTTCTGAATGATAAAGTTGACAAATTTTTAAAAAGCAAAATGAGGACAGGGTGAGCAGAAAGTATTACATTTTGCTTCATAAATTGCCACATTTCTTTTAATTGAACTAAAACTTGAAACAATTTTTTTAAAATGGAAAACTTAATTTTTGTCCTAAATGGTCACATTTATATAGCCCTTTTCTACCGTCAAGGTACTCAAAGCGCTTTACATCAAGGAACCAGTCACCCATTCACACACACATTCACACCCCAGATATACGCAGACACTGGGGGGCAAGTTGGGTTAAGTGTCTTGCCCAAGGACACAACGGCAGTATTCACATGAGGCAGCTGCGATCGCACCGCCAACCTGCGGGCCAGTGGATCTGACCGCTCTGACCAGTCGAACCGCCGACCTTTGGATCAGAAGACGAGCACTCTACCACTGAGCTACTGCCATGAATTTAATTTTTAGGGTCTTCGTGATTATATTGTGACCTAAATAATCTATTAATCTAATAAGACCTTGCTCAGTTAAAGGACCTGATTTTAATGTCACTTTCAGAGAAATCCCCTTTATAATATGCAATGTATTTGTTTTGGTAATAACAAGTTTTGTCTAAGCAGGTATATTCTTTGCTAAGAATTATGGAAAACAACTGCCAGACACGGTCCCAAACAGTCGATTCTCTCCCATTGTAAAGCGTTAGAAAAAATGACATATTGAGCGGAAATCGGTGCGAACCACACAGAAATATCTACGTTTCTGTCATGTTGCAATACACAGTCCGCGTCAATAGGAACGCTCTCCAATGCAGTGGTTCCCAAACACACAATTGGCCAGGAAATGTCTTGAAAGAGGGAGTTTTCCCCACAGTGCCAACAGGATCTGTCAGCGTGGCAGAATCAGAATCAGCAAGTTCTACAAAGAATAAAAAGCCGTTTTCGGGCCACACAGGGAATTTATGCATTGTCGACTTGTTGTAGCGGCCAGAGTTCTCCATTTAAACCAACTGGACGGGAAGTGCCATTACACCGAACGTGCTGATCCGTTGAAAATGGAGGAAAAAGTGGGCGGAATAAGGTCAATAGATCATTTCTGATATTGATACTGAATGATTCTCAGTGAAACTATCGATACTGAATCAGTGAAAGTATTGATACTTTGGCACATCCTGTTTCCAAAATGAATGGACCACGTGTCACTTCTTTATAAATACAATCATTTGAAGTGGTCTTTTATACTTATACTGACAGAATGTGTGCATAGAGGCTCAGTGCTGCCCTCTACTGCCAATTTTCGCTAGTATTGACGCGCCCACATTCATAAGCAAGACGTCACTGTGACTCTGAGGTCAATATTTAGTTTTTTTTAATTTTAACACCCCTTAGTAACTACAAACAAAAGTTGGTCCGGCTTTAGGAAAAAAAAGTAGTTTGGTTATGTATTGGAATAGTCAGTCATTTAGGTAACTGCAGTAGTGTTTGGGATTTGGGATAATCGTTGATTCCTTATCCTATCCCTGCATTCTGTTGCATCTTTGCACAAGACACACATCCTGCCTCCGTGTAAGTGCTGAAAAATACGCCAAAAGCAGATTCATGTGTCAGACAGTTACTTGACACGTCCTTTTTCCTGGTCCACCACCTGCTTGTGAGTATAAAGATGTTATTGCTTAACCTGGAATGCTCCATAGTTTGACAATAAATGTGTCCATCTCCGTGGAGACAATCAGAGAACGACACCGGGCCAAGTTATTGGTCTGTGAATGGTATTTTATTTTAGCAACACTTAAGGCAACATGCTATACTGTGAAATATTCCAGAAAAGCCGTAACATTTGCCAAATTCCATGCGGTAAATGCTGCATAGTTACAGGTGTATTTTTTTAAAAGGCTGATATAGGTTACAATCTTATAATGTTGCTAAACCATGTACTAATTCTGTACTTGATTCTTCCTGTACAAAAAGAGTAGAATGGTGCAGAAGTGCAGGCACAGAGGGTGAGGTGGACCCAGGGTGTTTGCTCTCTTTATGGAGAGTTACACAAGCACTGACCTGGGATCAACTGCACCACAGCACAGGGCGGTCAACAGTTAAGCAGAAGAAAGGAACTCTTTTGTAAATGATCTTGGTTAATTAGAAACGTATAAACCAAGTATAAACCAGAAGTTGACCAAGCCAACAATAAATTCAAACTGACCTGAAATTGTATTCATCATTTATTACATAGGGCAGCCAAAAATAAGTTATACTCTAACTTATTTATGTAAAAATAGTATTGGTACAATGTAATGGTCCAAGACATTATTCTTATTACCTTTTATAAGAGTAAAAACTATTTGGGGAAACTGTTTCTCAAGTAAGCATAACTGTAAGAGTAACTGTGTGGACATAATATCTGATCTATAAGCCGAAGAGCTTATATTCTGAAAGGATAGTCCACGGAAATTAGAATAAGTCAATCCTAAACACAAATGTTCAAATGATTTGTCCTGTTAGACTTACTCGCAGTGGGGAAGAGTAACCAAAGTATTTTACTGTTGGCGCTAACCTTGTACCAACCCTGTTATAAACTTTGACCTACCATTGATCTACCAGGTATAAAACCTTTTACCTCGAGAACAATCACTGTCTGTCCCAGTGTTCCTGTTGTTGTACTGTTCATATATTATATTTGAATCGCTCGTATTCTACACATTATGTTAACATATATTTTATGTTGCACCTTGGCGCTGAAGCAAGTTCTTCGAAATGTTTACCAGCAATGGAAATAAATCTGATTCTATAAAGTATTCTCTAGTATTTAGAAGCCGTCTGACGCCATATTTCAAACTGATCTGGTTGATAATGTGTATGAACGTCCCATCATCGTGCATAAAAGTCTCATCATTCTAGTGGAATAATTGCTTGGTGCAGCTCTAGACTAGAATCAAGTTCAGATCTGGACTCATTGAGAACAAGCCTTCTAGCCACTTTAACCAGAGCTGAACCCAAACAGAACCAAGTCCAACTAAACCAAGACTAAACATAAACTGGATCCAAACCAGGCCACAACAAGGACTTATCCAGGTCTGAACAAAAAACACATTTAAGCCCCTTTAATCCCAAATGCACTCCCTCCTTTGCCATTACCTGCACCTTTAAACCAGTAAACCCAGTTGTGCTTTGTTGCATACCATCACGGCCCCTCCCCCCATGCAGTCTTAACCCTATAGAGGTCAACGCGGTCGCTTCCCTATGCAGTCCTCGTATGAACCCACACAAACCCACTGACCCCAATACACACGCTCCGATTGGCTATAGCACTCAGCTGGAGCCAATGGCAGACCACCTATAGGCCCGTGGACGACGCCCCTCATCAAAGACTACAGGGTCAGTATAGATCTGTAGGTTTTTGTGGAGGATTTGGAGTCTTGAATGTAAGTAAAACTAACCCTTTTTGTAGATGGTTTTGACATGAGAGATGTAATGAAAGATGTTTGCGTTTTGGGACTTCTTGAATCATGCAAACTTTTATATTTGTGTCTGTTTTACTGATGTCAATAGTGTCTGGTTACCCTTTAAAGCTTCACTGTTTCACTTTTCTTAATCCAGGGAATTGTAATCATTTTGAGTGGAATGATTTGCATGTCTTAATTGTTTTATTTATTTTTTGACAATATATTATTTGACAATTAGAGTAAGAATCATGTGTTAGGATAAGAGGTTAGAGTTGGGCAACATCCCCTCTGGAATGTACATATTAAACATTAAACGCTGCAACTTACCCTATTAAATATATGTTTCAGCCATTTGACAAATATTCACCCTCTTTTATGTTGGTAAAATAGATTACATTTTAATTTGATTTGAAGAACTAGTCTACAAAAGCTGAAACCCTTGAGCGCTGCTGCAGTTTTAAATCATCACGCTAGAGCACTTGGCTCTGCTGCATATTAAAACATCAGTTTAGGCCCAAACAGCGCTGTCTAGAAGAAAGAGGACATTACTTTTTAATGTTGGACTTGGAGCACTGAGCAAGACATGTTGAGTAATGTGTGTGAAGCTAGACTTGGGTGTTTGTGGAGCTAGACTTGGGTGTTTGTGGAGCTAGACTTGGGTGTGTGTGGAGCTAGACTTGGGCGTGGACAGATTCTGACTTTATCAACTCGTGCGTAAAGGTTCATCTTGATGTACTTACTTTGGATGTTATTCTTTTAATTTCGATGAATTACAGCGTAAAAGTATCTTGCACTGGGCTGCTCCAGGTCTCAGTTTAAGATAAGATATTCCTTTATTGTCCACACATGGGGAAATTTCATTGTTGCGACGCAGGTAGATACAGAGGAAAAGGACAGATCACTTTAATAAGTTTAAATAAAAGTTTGAATGCGTTCAGGAGAGCCAGCCACAGGCCCCAGAGGTATTTGGTTTAATGAAGACGTGTATCCACTGTCAATCGACACTGATGGTTGAGAACAAACATTTTCCTCAAACAAATTGGAAGTTCAATTTTGGGTCTTATTTAACTCCGTGTGTGGTTTTCTCTTTGGTTTAACTTCTTTAAATCTGCTGATGCCGTTGCACAGATGAAAAGATGCGTCATTTCTTGTGCTCAGACGTGTCTTTGTGTGTTGTGTGCATCTGGTATAGAACGAGACAAGACCGAAAGCCTCGTTGTCACGCTTAGTTGTGCTCTTTTGTGTTAATAAGCCAGTTGTGCTCTAATTCTTGTTTTGCTTGGTAGTCTTTGCTGTGTTGTCTGTGTGGCTGTGGTGCAGAGAGACGGCTGCTCTGTGAAATGGAAAGAAACTGTTGCTTCTTTAAAGCATATTTCACAATAAAACCTTCAGCACTTTATATTGTCACAATATCGCACATTAATGTGCATGATATTGTACCAATATGTCACAATATCATCAAGTAAATGTATGTGATAAATATATAATTATTATAATTAAAGGTTGAATGGACGATTTTTTTGGCCCAAATCTGAGTCTTATTTCCTCGTGGCGTGGACTGCCCATTAGTCCTGCCACGTGTCAATCATAGAACTCACCTGCAGCCACGTGTGGCTCGTCCCCACGTTTCCGCGTGTTTAAGCGCATTGATCTATCATAATATAGTTCCCTCAGTGACGGGGCAAAATGAAAATGGAGAAAGACAGTTCGAGCTGACTCAGAAGAAGATGGAAATCTACGGGAGACGAGAGATGTGATGTGATCCGTCGCTAATAAACAAACGCACGTGTGTGTTGTATCAGTCCACACGGGGGAGTGGCACGCGCACAGGAGAGGCATGTGCACGGGGGAGTGGCACCTGCACGGGGGAGTGGCACCTGCACGGGGGAGTGGCACCTGCACGGGGGAGTGGCACCTGCACGGGGGAGTGGCACCTGCACGGGGGAATGGCACCTGCACGGGGGAGTGGCACGTGCACGGGGGAGTGGCACGCGCACGGGAGAGGCATGTTCACGGGGGAGTGGCACGTGCACGGGGGAGTGGCATGTGCAGTGGTATGTGCTATTTTAAGGAAGATTAAGACAATTTTAAGCAGATTTGGCTTTAATTGGATGGACAGGCAATATTACCGTCTATTTTATAAATAGGGGACATATGATTATATAAAAAAATAAATATCTCACAACTCTATTGGGAGTTAATTTGTTTAAGGTTAGGGCTTTGGAACATAGAATGTCAGTCCCCCCGCAACAGTGATGAACTTTATGTCCTGTCACGGTAAGGCTAACAACAATTATCATGCTAATAGCAAACTTCCTGCTTGGAGGAGAATAAATGCTCTATAATTAGCTGCAGACAGTGCACAATTAACTAGTATTCTCTCTATAAGATCTGCTTTTACAACATTTCACCAGGGCAAAACTCATTTGGCAAAACTCACTGACTTTAAGTCATTTACTCAATTAATTGTTTTTGGATCACAACATAAAAGAGAAGGCGTGGAGTAAGTTATGAATTGTGAGTCATCTCCATTTTTGTTTTTGCTTGTACTTCCAGATTAGTCTGTAGATAAGTGTAGTGTAGACAGTGTAGATAAGTCTGTAGATAAGTGTAGTGTAGATAGTGTAGATAAGTCTGTAGATAAGTGTAGTGTAGATGGTGTAGATAAGTCTGTAGATAAGTGTAGTGTAGATGGTGTAGAGAAGTCTGTAGATAAGTGTAGTGTAGACAGTGTAGATAAGTCTGTAGATAAGTGTAGTGTAGATGGTGTAGAGAAGTCTGTAGATAAGTGTAGTGTAGACAGTGTAGATAAGTCTGTAGATAAGTGTAGTGTAGATAGTGTAGATAAGTCTGTAGATAAGTGTAGTGTAGATAGTGTAGAGAAGTCTGTAGATAAGTGTAGTGTAGATGGTGTAGAGAAGTCTGTAGATAAGTGTAGTGTAGATGTTGTAGATAAGTCTGTAGATAAGTGTAGTGTAGATGGTGTAGATAAGTCTGTAGATAAGTGTAGTGTAGATAAGTCTGTAGATAAGTGTAGTGTAGACAGTGTAGATAAGTCTGTAGATAAGTGTAGTGTAGATGTTGTAGATAAGTCTGTAGATAAGTGTAGTGTAGACAGTGTAGATAAGTCTGTAGATAAGTGTAGTGTAGATGTTGTAGATAAGTCTGTAGATAAGTGTAGTGTAGACAGTGTAGATAAGTCTGTAGATAAGTGTAGTGTAGATAGTGTAGAGAAGTCTGTAGATAAGTGTAGTGTAGACAGTGTAGATAAGTCTGTAGATAAGTGTAGTGTAGATAGTGTAGAGAAGTCTGTAGATAAGTGTAGTGTAGATGTTGTAGATAAGTCTGTAGATAAGTGTAGTGTAGATGTTGTAGATAAGTCTGTAGATAAGTGTAGTGTAGATGGTGTAGAGAAGTCTGTAGATAAGTGTAGTGTAGATGTTGTAGATAAGTCTGTAGATAAGTGTAGTGTAGATGTTGTAGATAAGTCTGTAGATAAGTGTAGTGTAGATGGTGTAGAGAAGTCTGTAGATAAGTGTAGTGTAGATAGTGTAGATAAGTCTGTAGATAAGTGTAGTGTAGATAGTGTAGAGAAGTCTGTAGATAAGTGTAGTGTAGATGTTGTAGATAAGTCTGTAGATAAGTGTAGTGTAGACAGTGTAGATAAGTCTGTAGATAAGTGTAGTGTAGATGTTGTAGATAAGTCTGTAGATAAGTGTAGTGTAGATAGTGTAGAGAAGTCTGTAGATAAGTGTAGTGTAGATAGTGTAGAGAAGTCTGTAGATAAGTGTAGTGTAGATAGTGTAGAGAAGTCTGGTAAGTGTAGTTGGGGTCAACACCTACCCAGAATCAGAAAAGTTTAATTGCCAGGAACTTGCTTCAGCGATATTACATACTCTAAACCTGGCGAACCAATTGATCCCCTGGGCATTTCTTTTCTTTATCTTTAAAAGTGACTTAATATCCAGCTGATTTATAAAGTCCTTGATTGATTTCTGAACGTTCTGCGTGTCTGCCATGCGCTGTTATTGTTTCGCCGGGAAAGTTCCACAGTACGGCATTTTACTCGTCCAACTGGGTTGTGGGCGGGGCTCGTCTCGTCGAGGGTCACGGTAGTTCTCTAAGTGTCCGATTCTGGTTATTGCTGACTTATCGGGGTCAGTGTGCCTCCACGTCCGTCCTTAATCTGCTGTGTCTCCCTCTGTGTCACGCTCACATTAGGTAACGCCGCGGTGCTAAATACAGAAGAGGCAGGTGCTGGTTTCAGGTTCAGGGTTTATTTTTGACCCAAGCCTGGCACCAAAACGACAACAATGGGGTCAATAAACATGTGAGGCTGCTACCGATCTAGAACGCCTTCAGAGGGATGAAACCCACTGCGTTTCAGTTCTTCTGATCAACAAAGGGGAACACTAAATTCACCTGACTTGACAGAAAAACGCCATCAAGGGTCAGACATGTTTCAACTGACCCATGCGGAGAAATCGACAATAGGCTAATCCTCCGGTAAGTACTGCGCCGACAGGTCGTCCCAGATGGAATCTAGGTCAAATGCAGAGGGCAGGTCTCTATGTGGGGAACACTTGTTTGTATCCAAGGTCTGGTGATACCGCGATACTAATCAATACTAAAACTACTATTGAAACTAAATCAGTCAGTACCTTGTGCTTGCAGTAGGGGCAGTGGTGGTTGCTTCAATATTGTGGGTTCTTTTCCCGGCCTCAATCGTCTGCTAAAGGTTTCCGGTGTCACATTTAATGCTATAACTTTCCTGCAAAAAAAAGCTTTGGGCCAGAAATGTGTATATGCTGTACGTTTTGTTTTTTTTATTCCCGGATTGAAAAAGAATCAATACAGATAAGTAAAGACTGGGACGGAACATATTTATTTTTAGAATGGTCTTGATCTTTATCAGAACTAGGGATGTCAAGATTGATTATTCCCATCACAATGTAATCGTCGGAACAAAAACAAATCGTTACAATTTAGAAGCAAAATTACATCTTTTTAGTTCAATCTATCATCCAAAAATTGACTGAACTGTAAATAACTGTCAGATTTAACTTGATTCTGTCTTTCAGAAAGTTCAGTTTTGTAAAGCCGTGTCAGACCAGGAGAATGAAAGAAAATTCAAGACTTCAGTGTTGTTTGGTCTCGATAATCGTGAATAATCGTCACATCGTGGTGTTTTTTCGCACAATAATCGTCACACTAAAATTGGATATTGTGACATCCCTAATGGCTACAACGTTTTAGTGCTAATGCTAAATTACTAGACGTCTATTATCCCCGGTGGCACCTTTTTTGGGCTCTTTGACCTGCATGTCGCCCGGGACAAGAGCAGTCTGACCGGTGCATGTAAGAGTCAAAGTGGTTCAATAGAGTTGTAAATGAAAGCCTTCCTCCAGCTCTGTGACTGGCCCCCAGCAGACACACTGACCTTGTAGCGGCTCTGACAGGTTTACGCAATTCACATTATTCCCTCAAAGTCAAGTCAACTCAACGTTGTATGAAAAAACCTCTCAAGCTTGTAAAAGATACCATTTTATAGCTTTATTAGAACATCCCCGAATCCTGCAGAAATGAGATTTGACACAAACGGTGAGACCAGATGCATAACTTCTGGTGAGTCGAGGGAAGCTATTTATGAGCTTTAAAAACGCTTCTTTAAATATTACTAGATGACATCAACCCTAGCAGTTTGAGCTTTTGAAGAGAACTGTAACTCGTAGATGCCACAAAGGCACAAATGAAAGAAAACACTTCAATAAACACTTAACATTTTAACATGGTCAAAAGTTAGGAAGTACTAGAAGTGTCTACTATGTAATCATATAGATAAAACGATAAAATCGCAAATAGTTAGTAATTCGCAACAAAAAGAAAAAGTGTAGAGCATTTTCAAACATGTTATTCTGAATAATTTATTAAATACACTTCCCATTGTTATCGATGTTAATCAATAATTATGATAATTTGGTTCGGTTTGATTTCAGCCCTCGACCATTTCCCTAATGTCTGTACCCTCTCTCTCCCTCAATTTCATGCTACACGTTACAACTGTTCTGTCGAATGAAGCCTTCAGCCTGAAAATTAAATGTATTATATATGTTTTTGATTACCTCCTCCTCTTCTAATTTATCCATGCTTGGAGCTGGCCACAAACACTCCCTTACCCCTTCTGCACATGTGATGTATTTACGTCCAGAGCGCAGAGTCCTGGAGTGTGCAGCATGCTGGCATCGCTTCTTCTATAAGTTTTTGAAGTTGGTTCTTTATTAGCCCGGGCCTTATGTAAGCTCCTTATGCAAGTACCCGGCCCTCTGCCCTCCGCCCTCCGCCCTCCGCCCTCTTCCCTCTGCCCCCCGTCCTCTGCCCTCCGCCCTCCCTCCTCCCTCTCCCTTATCATTTATTCCCCCGTATGCCTGTTTCCTGCTCGCCTCTCCAGGTTATCACATGGGTACGTACGAGTCGGCCTGAGCACTCCTGATAAAAATGTGCGGTTATTGACCTAATTTACTGCAGTGATGGAGGGAAAGAGAACAGAGAACAGGACATGAGGTTTCTGCTGTAGAAAACGCAGGTTGCCAGTTATGAAACATGTTGGAACATGACAGATTTAAATCATTACTACAGTTATTAATGTCGATGTACAAAGGCTGCGTTTGACTGTACATGGGGCAGGGCTATGTGCATTTGGGGATGAGAACAATGTGTGTTTCTCTCTAAAGCCGAGATTCTCAAAGTGGCTCCGTCACACAGTGAAACGAGAGTCAACGAAAAGACGCAAAGTAAAAGCTACGGTCAATGGTGAAAACAGAGAAAAAACATTGTGATAGTTTTAAAACCCAAAGATCAAGCTGCAGTCGACAGGGGAACAAGGTTTGTAATATGAATTAATGTATTGTTGAACTATTTTAAATGTTTATTTTACAAATTTATGGACTGTTATGCTAATGTAATGAGCTATGAACAGTGATTATACGAACAAAATGTGAATTATTCTTTATTTGTTCTTCCCTCGCTCTGACGTTGGTTGAATGAAATAGAATGGAAACAATGAAAACTATGTTGTTGTTGTTGTTTTATGGCGGTTGGCATCCGAGTGTTGCATTACCGCCAGACTTTATTCCTTAGACTGTTGTTGCTGTTGTTATTGTTTTATGGCAGTCGACAGCCGAGTGTCGCATTACCGCCAGACTTTATTGTTGTTGTTGTTGTTGTTGTTTTATGGCGGTTGGCATCCGAGTGTTGCATTACCGCCAGACTTTATTCCTTAGACTGTTGTTGCTGTTGTTATTGTTTTATGGCAGTCGACAGCCGAGTGTCGCATTACCGCCAGACTTTATTGTTGTTGTTGTTGTTGTTGTTGTTTTATGGCGGTTGGCATCCGAGTGTTGCATTACCGCCAGACTTTATTCCTCAGACGTTTCGTAGTCCTCAGACTCTGTCGTAGTCCGTAAAAGTACTCCTCCCATTGCTTTGGTGTTACAAAGCCCATGAGGTCATGATATGTCTTTGTGACTAGAATAGTTGTTGTTGTTTCAGAGACCAGACTTTATTCCCCAGACTTTGTCGAAGTCCTAAAAGTTCTTATTCCATTGCTTTGGAAGTACAAAGCCCATGAGGTCATGGGACGTCTTTGTCGTTTTATCCTTTTATAAGTCCTTCTTCCATCACTTTGGCGTTTCTAGGCCCATGAAGTCAAAGCGCGTTAGAACATCCTCTTGCTCCTCATCCTCGGCTCAGTCTCCAACACCCCCCAACTCTATAAACGTTTACCCAGCCCTGTGCTACATAAGTAAGCAACCACAGCCTGACACAAACCCTGTGACTGGATCGCCAGAACGTTCCGCAGATTGAACTCCCGCCCATTATTCCGAAACCACAAGGCCAACCCAGCCCTTTCTCTATCATAAGCCTCACAGCGAATCAGCACATGCTCGACAGTCTCTGGTACCCGACAGTGACCACACAGACCGGTCGGATGTTTGCCTATCCTACTCAGTGACCAATTGAGTCCAGTATGGCCAATCCTCATGCGGGCGAAGGCCCTTTCCTCCCACGCGTTCCTGCCCATAGACCTGCAAGGACCCACACTACCCTGTATGTGATAGAGATGCCGTCCAGTAACACAGTGGCTCCAAAATTCCTGCCAAAGGCCGACCACATGACTCTTGATAACGGGCTTGATTTCAGATTTGCTTAACTCAACCGCCACATCAATTGATGGCCGCCTAAGGGAACGTTTAGCCAGTGTATCAGCCATTTCGTTACCATCCACCCCCACATGCGCAGGGACCCAAATGAAGGAAACCCTCACATCCTTCCTGGACAGGGAGAGCATCAGACAGAAGATGCCATTCAACACATCCTGTCTGCAATCCGATTTCCCAGATTTAATGCTTTGCAATGCAGAAAGGCTGTCAGAGGCCACCACAATGCCGCAACACTGCAAAGCAGATTCCGCCCATTCCAATGCCAACCGTATCGCTATGAGTTCCGACGTGAAAACAGAAAGGCGATCTGTCAACCTCTTCTTGACCGCCAGCCCCAGGTCAGGCACAAAATAAGCGGCGCCAGTACGCCCACTCTCAGGATCCCTAGACCCGTCGGTATAAATAAACACATCACCTGAGTGCTTATCGATGAGCGCTTGAACGGCAAACTGCGGTGCCCTCCCAGCGACTCCTCTAAGCTTGCCATGCAAGCTAACATCAACAGGAGCCGGGACAAACTTCCACGGAGCTATAGCAGACAAAGCCACCGACGGGCTCACACGCAGATCACCAACCCCCGCAAGCCGCGCCTTCGCATTTCCTACCTGGCTAAAAACCATACTGCCAGCCTCATTCTGCCCCCCATCAACCCTGAGAAAGTCCCTCACCGGGTGAGAGCTCGTATGACCTTGCACATTCACCCAGTAAGCCAACAGAAGTTCTAGCCTCCGGAGCCGTAACGGCAATTCCCCCAACTCAACCTGCAGCGCCGAGACAGGGGAGGTCCTAAAAGCCCTACAGCAGATGCGCAAGGCCTGGGCTTGCTCCACATCAAGCTTCTATGGCTGTTGCAGGTGATGATATAAAGCATAAAAGAGGTATTCGGAACTTTTCCACTTTGACTCAATGGGCTTTGAAGACAACATGAACGCTGTAGTGAGCAGCGCCGGCAGGAAGTAGTCTGTGTGACGTCCTGGACCTGCAGCAGGAAGTAGTCTGTGTGACATCCTGGACCTGCAGCAGGAAGTAGTCTGTGTGACGTCATAGACCTGCAGCAGGAAGTAGTCTGTGTGACGTCCTGGACCTGCAGCAGGAAGTAGTCTGTGTGACGTCCTGGACCTGCAGCAGGAAGTAGTCTGTGTGACGTCCTGGACCTGCAGCAGGAAGTAGTCTGTGTGACGTCCTGGACCAGCAGGAGGAAGTAGTCTGTGTGACGTCCTGGACCTGCAGCAGGAAGTAGTCTGTGTGACGTCCTGGACCTGCAGCAGGAAGTAGTCTGTGTGACGTCCTGGACCAGCAGGAGGAAGTAGTCTGTGTGACGTCCTGGACCTGCAGGAGGAAGTAGTCTGTGTGACGTCCTGGACCTGCAGGAGGAAGTAGTCTGTGACGTCCTGGACCTGCAGGAGGAAGTAGTCTGTGTGACGTCCTGGACCTGCAGCAGGAAGTAGTCTGTGTGACGTCCTGGACCAGCAGGAGGAAGTAGTCTGTGTGACGTCCTGGACCTGCAGCAGGAAGTAGTCTGTGTGACGTCCTGGACCTGCAGGAGGAAGTAGTCTGTGACGTCCTGGACCTGCAGGAGGAAGTAGTCTGTGTGACGTCCTAGACCTGCAGCAGGAAGTAGTCTGTGTGACGTCCTGGACCTGCAGCAGGAAGTAGTCTGTGTGACGTCCTGGACCTGCAGCAGGAAGTAGTCTGTGTGACGTCCTGGACCTGCAGCAGGAAGAAACATTGTCCATTAATTAACTTTTGTATAAACTAATATCTCTCTATTGAGATATTAATATTGCTTCCTCTTCCTCCTCTTCCTCCTCCCCCTCCTCCCCCTCCTCCTCCCCCTCCTCCTCCCCCTCCTCCTCCTCCTCTTCCTCCTACTCCTGCTCCTCTTCCTCCTCCTCCTCTTCCTCCTTGTCCTCTTCTTCCTCCTCTTCCTCCTCTTCCTCCTACTCCTCCTACTCCTCCTCCCCCTCTTCCTCCTACTCCTCCTCCCCCTCCTCTTCCCCCTCCTCCTCTTCCTCCTGCTCCCCCTCCTCCTCCTGCTCCTCCTCCCCCTCTTCCTCCTACTCCTCCTCCCCCTCCTCTTCCCCCTCCTCCTCTTCCTCCTCCTCTTCCTCTTCTTCCTCCTCCTCCCCCTCTTCCTCCTACTCCTCCTCCCCCTCCTCTTCCCCTTCCTCCCCCTCCTCTTCTTCCTCCTCCTCTTCCTCTTCTTCCTCCTCCCCCTCCTCCTCCTCTTCCTCCTCCTCCTCTTCCTCCCCCTCCTCCTCCTGCTCCTCCTCCTCTTCCTGCTCCTCCTCCCCCTCCTCTTCCTCCTGCTCCTCCCCCTCCTCCTGCTCCTCCTCTTCCTCCTCCTCCCCCTCCTCTTCCTCCTCCTCCCCCTCCTCCTCCTCCTCCCCCTCCTTCTCCTGCTCCTCCTCTTCCTCCTCCTCCCGCTCCTCCTCCTCTTCCTCCTGCTCCTCCTCCTCCTCTGGGACATAATGCAGTAAAGACAAACAGCTGTCAGCCGTGTTGGTGAGAACAGGCTTTAAGTTTTTAAAGTGACGTTCCTTTCCATTGTTGCCAGGCAGAATTCGCTGCTGAGTTTCTAAGGTTCAAGGTTTTGCCAGTTGAAAACATTAGTGATGCATTGTGGAGAATGTAGTTGTCCACATGGCTCCAGACTTGCTGGAAGTACAGGGAGAATGTGTAACTGGGCCCTTCTCCCATTGCAAATAGGACACACTGGTTGTTCTGTTCTTGTCTTGTGTCGAGCGCTTGTGTCTGAAAAGTGCAGCAGGTTTCTTGGTTCAGTTTGGTATTAAGTGCCTTTTTAAAGTGGATGTCTATTTTTTATGCAAATCAATGTGTCAAAGAAAGTCCATAGATGCAAGGAATATAAAATATTAGAGAGTCCTTTTAAAAAAAATATATATATATATATAATATAATATATATATAATATATATATATATATATATATATATATATATATATATATATATATATATATATATATATAATATATTGGTAGAGGAGAAGGAATGTACTGGTTGCTTCCCAGTACAATAAAGACCCAAATAATAGAAGGGCTAGTTGATAAAATTGACAAAAATACATTTGCATCTAAGAAAGCTTGGTAACTGATCATTTAGAAAAATATACAAATGCCAGAACTATTTTGACGATGACGATGCACAAAAGTATAGGTGGCATTTTGAATACAAGTTGTCTTTTGAATAATTGTGTCTTTACATTGTTTGAACCTTTTGTTGGGACATTCAAGGCAGACGACAGGTTAACCGCTCTGCCACTGTAACACAGGGACAACATGCAGACTTGGAATCAAACCCACAACTCTAATCACAGCTTGTAGTAAGTTTAGAGCCTCCAGGTGCATGATTTAGGTCAAGTTAAAACCGTTGTAATGGGGCCAGCTCTGACTCGTTGTTACATAAGACACACTGGGTCCTTCACAGTGCTGCTATAGAACCTTATGCAAATGGCACTGGATCAAGTCGTTTTGGGCCTGCAGAGAACGCGGCTCAAATGTTATGTGCCCTACTTTGAGACAAGGAAAGCCGGGCCCGTCCTTCAAAGTGTTGCACAAAGTTACTGCAAAGTCGTATTCAACTGTAGATGCAGTACCCAGTTTATATGTTTGTCTAGTATCTATGTTTAAATGCACTCCGTAATGTGTTAAATCAACAACGAAACGTACACCGTGAAGTCACAGCATTTTATTTTGAAGGAACATCCTGAAAAAGAATGTATGGAGAATATGTTTGTAATTTTATGCCGGCACATTTTCTGCTGATTTTCCAGATTGTTTTTCTTTGAACAAGTATCAATACAAGAAATAACATTGCATAACAGGACTTTTCTTTTTAAATGATCCACGTGGTCTAAACGGGTCTCGAGTGACAAGCCTTTTCCTTTATATAATATTATTATGACAACACGAGCTCATTTCAGAAGACATTTGTGCACAGTCTTACATTAACATTGTAGTGTCGCTGACCCGAAGACCTGTCAAACTTGTGACGTGTCCAGCAGTGATTTGGGGAGATTTTTGCACACTGCGCATTAATGAGCATTTCTGTAAATGTGCCAGTTTTAGCTGTAAAGTCCATTTTCAACTGTAGTACCTGGGCAAGGTGTAGTCGAGGAACATATTCAAAATGAACAAAAATATATACATTCATTACAATTAAAATGAGTAAAATTGGTAAGATATGATTTTAACAATTTAATTATATTCTCAAATCCAAGAACCCTATTCAAATAAATCATTTGAAATGTTGCTCCACCATTGAAGAAATCCTCAATCCTCAATTTCACTCAAAACATTTAAAAGCACAGCCTAAATAATCAACTGTGTCAACATCAGTCAAGTCATTTTACAAAATAATTGTATGTATTTGAAATGATTATATTTTATTGTTTATTTACTGAATTAATGTCAATAAGAAGCTATAATTAACCTCATTATTGTAATGTATGTATACTTTTTTACTGTTATGTAGATGGAAAGTAGCAGAAGCTAAATCTGGTACTTTTCTTTTGTAACATTTGTTCTAGGAGGACAAGATGATTCAGTTCATTGATAATCGTGATTATTCCGGTCACAATATAATCGTAAGAACTAAAAAATAATCATCTTTGCAAAAGAATGAAGTCTGATTGAATATTTGTCTCATTTCCAGGTGAGATGTGCCTGAGGTAGCAGAGTCTGAGCATGTGTGATGCAGAGGAGGCCATGTGCTGGGACCAGAGGAGCACTGACGATGACGAGGAAGACTACAGCGACGAAGAGGGAGAGGAGGAGACGTGCTGTGAGTACTTTTCATACTCATAATGTATTGTTTCTAAGGACGCATACTGTATCGTGCACGATTCTGAATATTTAAACATGATTTTGAGTAGAATTTGCTTTGGTATCTCGTGTTTTAAAATAAAAGGCCAACAAAAGCACACATCTTTATATCAGACATGCATTTCCCAGGTCAGGAATTGACTTGGAGCACCATCTATTGGCCGCAGAGGGAATTACAAAGGGGAAATAAACAAACCTAGCTTGCTCCCGTCATGCTAACGTAAGCACATAGTTGAAATTAACACCATTACGAGTCTTACGATGATTTATGGACCTAAACATCAGAGAAGATCTCAGAACTCGGCCTATAATGTCTGGGCTCAGAGGAGAGGACTCAGATTACTCAGGATCCATCAACTAGCTAAAATGTATGTATTGATGTATGGGCCTTTAAAGCTGCATTGTGTCACTTTTCAGGTGGCGCGTCTGCTACCTCCTCGTCACCATAGAGTTGTTATTGCTAATGCTTCGTCCTGCGTGTGCCACAGTTTAGCATCAAACTTATCAGTCACCATGGAGACACGCAGGTTACACCAGGCCAAGTTACCGGTCGGATCTGTGGCAAGGCGACACCGCTCATTGTGAGAACGCATGTTTTTCAAGGCTTTTCTAACATTATAAAAACACATGTACATTAATGTAAGATGCTGATATTTCATTTGGGCTGACCAAAATACTTTAATGTGACAATGCAAATGTGTTTTTTTACAAATGTGTTCAAAAAGTGTAAAGAAAGAAACAAAAGGAAAAAAGACAAAAGGACCTGCACTAAAAATGCGACTACACTGCTCTCATAAGACTTAGTAAAATAGGGTTCTGAGTTTATAACTAAGGTGGCAAAAACAAAAAAAGAAAGAGAAAATGTTAAAGATTGAAAGCATTATTTCTACTTTGTCTTCCAAATACAACCATTTCTTTAAATCCCCCACTATAAACTGACATTATGTGATCATTCTAGTTTGCTGTGATCTGAGCAGGTAAATGGACACAAATGTGCACTTATACACTTACTTACAATGGGGAGAGAAACCAACACTTTAAATCAAGCGTAAAGTACTGTTTGGAGTACAGTGTGTCGTAAGTATTGTGTCTAAATACATTACTCTAGTAAACATAGTTGAGTAAATGTCAGGGGCCCCTCTGCCCCTGACTCGTTCCCTAAGTGGCTGTTCGAGTTCACATCCTATCCACAGTTCTACTCCTGCTTTCCAAACCCATTGTCATTGGTTACACAACACATGATTTATCTCTGGCTTTATTAGCTTTGGTGTGGGAGGAAGATTTAGCGTCGCTCTAACTTCAGTGACGTCAGAGGCTTTGGGTGACACTGTCCTCATTATGAAACACTTCAAAAAGAGAGAAGGACGACAGCAGCGGTGAACATGTCCATGATGTGGGCAAATGATACGTCATCATGTTAAAACTAGAACTTACTCATTTTGTAACAATCATAATAATAATGCACTGCACTCCAACAAAGCAGAGGGAACTACTAGTTATGAGTCGACTAATCTATTTATTGAGTTTGAAAATAAACACAAACAGAAGAAGTAGTTGAAATGACTGAAGTTGTTTAAGTGCAAAGTGAGAATAACATATGAACATACTGGTCAACAAATATATAACATTTCAATTATTTTGTAGCTCATCAACATTAGAATATTGAGTAAATAGTTTATTATCAAAACTATTGTAAAAAAAAAAACACAAAAATTCCCAGACTCGATTTGCAGATTGAGAGTGACTATGAGAGTCGAAATGTGTTGTTCTTCTAAAAGTCAAGACGATACAACGTAATGTTTTCTACAGTGGAACCCTCCTGGACAAACGAGGGACGACACCGGCTTTGTCTCAAAAGCAGCATAACTGGGAATCTGGACGAATGACATATGTTGAATGATTGATCTGAGGCTTGATGCAGCCGGTGTCACTGTGACAGATGGAGTTCTGCACTGAACCTGTGAAGAACATTCTCACACCTCCATGTCTGAAGCCACAGCACGGCAACCGGGTTGTACATGTGCATATGGTAACCGAGGAGGGAGGAGGAACACACACAAGAAGGCAAGGAGGAGGAGGAGGGAGGAGGAACACAAACAAGGGGGCGAGGAGGAGGAGGGAGGAGGAACACACACAAGGAGGCAGGGAGGAGGAGGAGGAGGAAGAACACAAACAAGGAGGAGGAACACACACAAGGAGGCAGGGAGGAGGAGGAGGGAGGAGGAACACAAACAAGGAGGCAGGGAGGAGGAGGAGGGAGGAGGAACACAAACAAGAAGGCAAGGAGGAGGAGGAGGGAGGAGGAACACAAACAAGGGGGCGAGGAGGAGGAGGGAGGAGGAACACACACAAGGAGGCAGGGAGGAGGAGGAGGAGGAGGAAGAACACAAACAAGGAGGCAGGGAGGAGGAGGAGGAGGAGAGAGGAGGAACACAAACAAGGAGGAGGAACACAAACAAGGAGGCAGGGAGGAGGAGGAGTAGGAAGAGAGGAAACAAGGAGGCGAGGATGCATCTGAGTTGGGTCCGGGGCTTATAAAACGCAGTGGGTTGTACAACGTATTGTGTAACTGGAGATGTAACTTGTGTAACTCGAGATGTAACTTGTGTAACTGGAGATGTAACTTGTGTAACTGGAGATGTAACTTGTGTAGCTGGAGATGTAACTTGTGTAACTGGAGATGTAACTTGTGTAGCTGGAGATGTAACTTGTGTAACTGGAGATGTAACTTGTGTAGCTGGAGATGTAACTTGTGTAACTGGAGATGTAACTTGTGTAACTGGAGATGTAACTTGTGTAGCTGGAGATGTAACTTGTGTAACTGGAGATGTAACTTGTGTAGCTGGAGATGTAACTTGTGTAACTGGAGATGTAACTTGTGTAGCTGGAGATGTAACTTGTGTAACTGGAGATGTAACTTGTGTAACTCGAGATGTAACTTGTGTAACTGGAGATGTAACTTGTGTAACTGGAGATGTAACTTGTGTAGCTGGAGATGGAACTTGTGTAGCTGGAGATGTAACTTGTGTAACTGGAGATGTAACTTGTGTAACTGGAGATGTAACTTGTGTAGCTGGAGATGTAACTTGTGTAACTGGAGATGTAACTTGTGTAACTGGAGATGGAACTTGTGTAACTGGAGATGTAACTTGTGTAACTGGAGATGGAACTTGTGTAACTGGAGATGGAACTTGTGTAACTGGAGATGGAACTTGTGTAACTGGAGATGTAACTTGTGTAGCTGGAGATGTAACTTGTGTAACTGGAGATGTAACTTGTGTAACTGGAGATGTAACTTGTGTAGCTGGAGATGGAACTTGTGTAACTGGAGATGGAACTTGTGTAACTGGAGATGTAACTTGTGTAGCTGGAGATGTAACTTGTGTAACTGGAGATGTAACTTGTGTAACTCGAGATGTAACTTGTGTAACTGGAGATGTAACTTGTGTAGCTGGAGATGGAACTTGTGTAACTGGAGATGTAACTTGTGTAACTGGAGATGGAACTTGTGTAACTGGAGATGTAACTTGTGTAGCTGGAGATGTAACTTGTGTAACTGGAGATGTAACTTGTGTAACTGGAGATGTAACTTGTGTAGCTGGAGATGTAACTTGTGTAACTGGAGATGTAACTTGTGTAACTCGAGATGTAACTTGTGTAACTGGAGATGTAACTTGTGTAACTGGAGATGTAACTTGTGTAGCTGGAGATGTAACTTGTGTAGCTGGAGATGTAACTTGTGTAACTGGAGATGTAACTTGTGTAACTCGAGATGTAACTTGTGTAACTGGAGATGTAACTTGTGTAACTGGAGATGTAACTTGTGTAGCTGGAGATGGAACTTGTGTAGCTGGAGATGTAACTTGTGTAGATGGAGATGGTTTTAGGATGACCATACGCCACATTAAAAAGCATAACTGATATTTACAAATACTATCTATAATAATAGATTTTAAAATCAATTGCCAGGACCACAAATTAGGGTTGAGACATAGTAAAGTTCACAAATCTACGCTTTGCTTTTGTAAAAATAAGAATGAGATGCATTCATCTTGGACAGAAAACCATTAATTGTGGAACACTGCCATGTTTGAGCCAAAAAGTCTCTTCTATTTCCATTTTTTTCTCATTGACTGTCCAAAAAGACAAATGTGACGCACTGATGACAAACTGGAAATGACACATACTGGGGCTGTGCAGAAAAATGTACTTTTGATTTTGGCCATGTTTTTTAGATGGTTAAAAGCTGCTGTTAAAGTTCAAGTCTGAGTCATTATTACCCCCAGATTTATAACTTGGTTTGTAGGTTTTAGAGCGAGACTCTGGAGGTGACGCTGACACTTTCTCTTTGTCTGAGTTCAGCTGGAGAAAGTTGTTTTGCCTCCACACTGACTCTGGCACCAGCAGGAGGCCCTCTGGCACCAGCAGGAGGCCCTCTGGCACCAGCAGGAGGCCCTCTGGCACCAGCAGGAGGCCCTCTGGCACCAGCAGAGGCCGGTCCACACACTGACCTGTTGGATGCAGTGACAGAATCCACTGGTCCAGATTCACCTGCGACAGTGAAAAATAGATCTGAGTTTTAAAGCAGTAACTTTTTTTTGAGCTTTTGATCATATTATGTCATTGTTCCCTCATCAGAATATACCTGAGCTGTATTTGGCTTCATTTACACTTTTTAAACATTTGATGAATTTTGTTATCAAGTCCTCTCCTTCTGAGCCTTGGAAAAAACCTTTGTTCAAAATTTCCCAGATTTGTGACATAATACATAGAACTCTAAGATCGTCAGTGCTGTTCTTAAGTCACTCATTTTGAGCATTTCTGCTCTCATTAAAACTTGCATGACTACGCTGGCTGAAAGCTAGCTTTTGTTTATTCCCCTTTGGAATTCTCTCTGCTGCCTGTACATGAAGTTCTAACGTTTAGGATATACAGGATTTTCAGTTCTAAAATATGATATGCCAAAGTAAAGTTCCTCTAGAGTCTAGACCATGTTTAAAGGGTAAATAACAATGCAAATAGAGCAGAAGATGTGTACTTTAAGATAAGATAAGATATTCCTTTATTGTCCCACATGGGGAAATTTCATTGGTGCAACGCAGGTAGATACAGAGGTAGATACAGAAGAACAGATCACTTATAGGAAGTCTGAAAAACACTTTCACTAGAAGATCTCCTATAAATAAATAAAAACTCCCATAGACAAATAAATAAATAAATAAATACCATTGCATGTGATCACGACAGTAATTGCACATGAATATGTGTCACGACAGCACATAGATTGCACATGAATTTCACAGTAATTGCACATGAATTGCACATGAATTCCAACAGCAATTGCACATATGACAGAAATGCACATCAGTATTAGGTTAGGTCAGTATTGCGAGTGTTCAGTACTAACAGTTTTTGTTATAAAGTCTGACAGCAGCAGGAAGGAAAGACCTACGGAACCTTTCCTTCACACATCGAGGGTGGATCAGTCTCTCCAGAGCGGACAGAGTGTCCTGCAGGGGGTGACACTCATGGTCCAGCATAGATGTGAATCTAGCCAGGACCCTTCTGTCCCCCACCTCCTGCACCGAGTCCAGAGCACAGCCCAGGACGGAGCTGGACTTCTTGATGACTCTGTCCAGCCTCTTCCTCTCCCTCTCTGTGATGCTGCTGCTCCAGCAGGCCACACCGTACAGGAGGGCTGATGCCACCACAGAGTCATAGAAGGTCTTCAGGAGTGGCCCTGTCACTCCAGAAGACCTGAGTCTCCACAGGAGGTAGAGCCGACTCTGGCTCTTCCTGTACAGTGCGTCTGTGTTATGAGTCCAGTCCAGTTTGTGGTTCAGATGAACACCCAGGTACTTGTATGAGTCCACTCTCTCAATGTCCCGTCCCTGGATGTTCACTGGTGAGGGGGCAGTGGGGTGGCGTCTGCGGAAATCCACCACCATCTCCTTGGTCTTCCCCGCGTTGATGAGGAGGTGGTTCCGCTGACACCAGTCCACAAAGTCCTGCGCCAGTCCTCTGTACTCCTCGTCATCATCGTCTGTGATGAGTCCGATGATGGCAGAGTCGTCAGAGAACTTCTTCAGGACACAGCTGTCCGTGTCATGTCTGAAGTCTGCAGTGTTAAGGGTGAAGAGAAAGGGCGCGAAGACAGTGCCCTGGGGCGCCCCCACACTGCAGGTCAGAGTGTCAGACACACAGTTCCGGGCTCTCACAAACTGGGGTCGGTCTGTGAGGTAGTCCAGGATCCACTCTGCAGGTCGTACTCCACACCAGCCGTCTCCAGCTTGTCCCTCAGGAGCTGATGGTGTTGAAGGCGCTGGAAAGATCGAAGAACAGAATCCTCACAGAGCTGCCAGGCTTTTCCAGGTGAGAGAGAGAGCGGTGCAGCAGGAGATGACGGCATCCTCCACTCCGATGCCAGACCGATATGCAAACTGCAGCGGGTCCATGGCTGAGCTCACGGTGGAGCGGAGGTGGTCCAGGACCAGCCGCTCCAGTGTCTTCATCAGGTGGGACGTGAGAGCCACTGGCCTGAAGCTGTTGAGGTCTTTGGGGCGCGATGTCTTAGGCACAGGTACCAGACAGAAGGTCTTCCAGACCTGTGGTACCACCCTCAGCTTCAGGCTCATGTTGAAGACATGCTCCATAACTCCACACAGTTCATCTGCGCAGGACTTAAGGAGCCTGGGGCTGATGCTGTCAGGTCCTGCTGCCTTCCTCACTTTAATCCTCTTCAGCTCACTCCTCACCTGTGCTGCTGTGACAGTCAGTGGTTGGCAAGGGGACCGTGTGCTGGGGGGATGGGTGAGTCCAGGCGAAGTGGGGAGCTGATGGTCCGGGGCAGATAAGCGAAGAGGAACAGCTGCAGGGCATTGTCCAGCTGTGGAAGAGGGAGCATGCAGCTGTGCAGGGGGAGGGGCGGGTGACCTATCAAACCTCAAGAAGTGAGCATTTAAATCATTCACCCACTGTAGATCCCCCTCTGTCTGGGCAGGGGGGATTTTGAAGCCAGAGATGGTTTTCAGGCTCCTCCACACTCCCTGAATGTTCTTTTGCTGCAGCTGCTCCTCCATCCTCCTCTTGTAGCCGGCCTCAGCCTGCCTGATCTTCCTCCTCAGCTCCTTCTGCACAGTCCTCAGCTCCTCCTTGTTCCCTGACCTGAAGGCTCTCTTCTTCTCCTTCAGCAGAGCCTTCAGTTCACGGTTAATCCATGGCTTGTTGTTTGGAAAACACCGCACCGTCCGGGAGGGAACAATGTTCTCAAAACAGAAGTTGATGTAGTCCGTGATGCACTCTGTGATGGTGTTGATGTCCTCCCCATGTGGGTCATAAAGCTCAGTCCAGACAGTGGTGCTGAAGCAGTCCCTCAGAGCCTCCTCGCTCTCAGCAGACCACATCCTCACCTCACGGGACACCACAGGCTGCCTGCGCACGATGGGTTCATACACAGGCCTTAGATGTACAAGGTTGTGGTCCGAGCTGCCCAGGGGAGGGAGGGGGGAAGAGGAATAAGCCTCCTTGGTGTTGGCAAAAAACAAGTCCAATGTTCTATTGTCTCTGGTGGGGCAGGTAACATACTGGGTGTATGTTGGTAGAACAGAAGAGGGAGAAGCGTGGTTAAAGTCACCAGAGATGAGGAAGAGAGCCTGTTATTGTCATAATTATTGCTAATGCAGTTGAATTTTTGCCAGTAATGCTTATATTGTTCTATTTGTTTACACGCTACTGTAAAGTGCTCACAGAAAATATGTTTCCCACAATGGTTTGTACAACAAAGAGACTTAAACTTTGCAAGCCTTCAAGACAAATACTTATAATAATCTTTCACCAAACTCTTACAAACTTTCCAAGCGTTCCCATGACGACATCGTGATCACTTCTCATCCAATCATGACGCTTGTGTATATTTTTATCCGCCCTCAGAAGGACCTTTCCTCTGTTCCAGCAGATGGGAAAACATGTTTATTCACCGACCTGCAATCACCCACACCCCTCTTCTTTACGTCCGTTTCCCATAGCGACTGTTGCCAGAGTACAAGCCTCTCAGCCTCCTGTCGCCGGGGAGACACTTCCCTCTCTACAACGCTCCACCACCCCCTGTGCTCCCATAATTCCCCTGTATACCCCACGGTCCTCCACACTATATATGTATATATATATATATATATATATATATATATATATATATATATATATATATATATATATATATATATATATATATATATATATATATATATATTATAACTGCCCTAGATGTTTATTTGACCAGAAATGATCAATGATAGTACAAGTATAAGTCAAATAACTAAACAAATGCATCAATGATAAACTGTAAATGTGACACACAGATACTGCGGCAGATTAGACAAAATATGCGAGCCAAATATTGGTCAAATTTTCTTTTCTTTTTTTCAAAATCAAAAGACAAAAGAGAAACATGGTACACTTTTCAATGTCAAACTGATACCGATATGTGGGGAAACCTTTCGATATCATCAGTACCCATATTGGAACCAGCATATGACCCATTCCTAGCTTTGGCCCATGGTTGCTTGGTAACAGTTGTGAAATTACCTATATCCTACCTATACATCTGCTGCCGTGCCAACCAAGAAGTATAATTAAAATTTGAACTTCATCAGAATTGTCTAACTAGGGAACGGTAAGAGTGAAGCTCACTCTTACGTAAGATGCAAGAACCTGAACATGAAAGCCCCTCACAGTCATTTAAAGATGACTACAATAAATAGAGAGAAAAGCAAAAGACAGACTTTGTCTACACAAATTGTATGAGGCCAAAAAACAGCTAGCGATAGACTTACTTATTAATTACTTTGTGGATAATACTGTATGTTCTATCGTTGGGTTATGAGATTGTACTTATATTTTGCACAGTTCCTTCAGCTTTGACTTCGCAGGCTTCAGACACCTCTCAATATGAAGACTTTTGTCATCTCATGCTCAGCCATTCATATTTAGATGAATGTGAGGGGCATGAATGAGGTGTGCGACCAATTTGTTTGCACATTAAATGTGTTTGGCGCTGCTGCTACCGCCACCGCCACTACCACTACTACTAATGAGGGATCACACCGGTTTGTATTTGAACTACCCTTAAACAAATTAAAAAAGAACTAGGATTAGGTCTATGATGTATATTAATGCAACCAAAAGCCGCCACTGATGTAGAAATATGTATTAAAGGTATTTTACCCATTACCCTCTCCAAACGAGCTGTAAAACAGCTGCAGTTCATCCAGAACGCTGCTGCTTGGGTCCTGACTAGAACCAGGAAGTATGATCACATTAGTCCTGTTCTCAGGTCTCTGCACTGCCCCCTGTGGTTCAGAGAATAGACTTTAAAGCAGCTCTGCTTGTGTACAAGTCTCTCCATGGCCTAGCACCAAAGTACATCTTGGATATGTTAGTGCCATATGAACCATCTCGGACTCTGAGGACCTCAGGGACCGGCCTCCTGCTGGTGCCAGAGTCAGGACTAAACATGGACCGGCCTCCTGCTGGTGCCAGAGTCAGGACTAAACATGGACCGGCCTCCTGCTGGTGCCAGAGTCAGGACTAAACATGGACCGGCCTCCTGCTGGTGCCAGAGTCAGGACTAAACATGGACCGGCCTCCTGCTGGTGCCAGAGTCAGGAGTAAACATGGACCGGCCTCCTGCTGGTGCCAGAGTCAGGACTAAACATGGACCAGCCTCCTGCAGGTGCCAGAGTCAGAACTAAACATGGACCGGCCTCCTGCTGGTGCCAGAGTCAGGACTAAACATGGACCGGCCTCCTGCTGGTGCCCAGAGTCAGGACAAAACATGGGGAATCTGCGTTTCAGTTTTATGCAGCTAAAACCTGGAACAGTCTTCCTGAAGATGTGAGACAGGTTCTACTCTGACAATGTTCAAATCTAAGCTAAAAACAGTTTTGTTTAGCTGCGCATATGACTGAAAGGATTTTTTCTTTGCACTCTTCTCTTTTGTTTGTGATTTTATTAGTTTAGAAAATCAGTTGGATTGATAATTTTTAATTTAGTTAATTTTATTGTATTTCTGTTTCTGTAATTTCTTTGTGATTTGAATGCATTGTTCCTGCTGTGTGAAGCACTTTGAATTGCCTTGTGTATAAAATGTGCTCTACAAATAAACTTGCCTTGCCTTGCCTTACCCGATTTTATTTTTCATGTAGTAAAGTCAAATCTGTTTTCCCCGGTTTCCATATATTTCACAGCAGCTCTTAAGTTCAAAATGAGTCAGTTGTGCGCTGTCTGCATCAAATTATCATAGAGTGTTTTATTCTCATCAAAACAGGAAGTGCGTTGTTTGCATGCTAATGTTCGTTAGCTTTACCATGACCGTAAACTCTGCTCTGGCCTCTGAAAGTTGTGAAAAGCGGTGAATAATTTGGATGCTCAAAATGCATCCGGTAAGTGGGAAATACGCGTGGACTGCTCTGTTATAGCGCCTTTAACTTTATAATGAACCAAAACTGTCAGGTCCAGTATTCTATTTCTCTTTGGTCGTCTTGAACACCCATGTGACCATAAAACAAAGTTAATGTGGTCCGATCACGTCACGCGACCCAACACCAACCCGCCCACGTCTCGACATCATGCCACCACACAAGAGGGAGGGGCGGAGACTCACCTTTGCCACAGTGCCACAGATACACTACAAACTCCACCCACTTTCTCCACTAAGCCTCTGATAGCTAAACATGGTTATGATATTATGGGGCAAACTAAACCGCCATAACAAACCGCTTCACCGTCAACAGTTCTTTTAGCTCTGCATATTTCCTTGTCGGTCTGCCTGGTATGTTTACACACTAAAAAGCGCTGTACCTGATTCTTAAAAAAAACTTGAAATACTTGAAAAAAAACGTTTAAACCGTTTGCAGAAGTCCAAATGTATTACTCACTTCCTCACGTACTCCGAGCATCCTAATTATTCACAGTGACCAGGTAGCTGTAGTTATTGTGTTAAGATTCTAGTAGTATTTATTGTAGCACAGAACTTATCTTCATTCAATCTAGGTTTGTCAAAAGTATCAATTGTAATGACTACTAACAGATATAGTACTATTATTTTGTGTCCATGTCAGTCTATTGTTTTAAACCTTGAATAAAAGCATTTCTAAATTGTCATTGTGGTATCGAGACAAAGTATTTTCCTTAGAACCAAAATCCACATTAAAACTAGTATCATTAATACACTACCGTATTTGAACCGTAGTATAAGTCGCACCAGCCAAAAAATGCATAATTGAGAAGAAAAAAATATATATAAGTTGCGCTGGAGTATAAGTCGCATTTTTGATTTTTGATAATGAAACGTTATGATCCAAAAACGTGATACAGCTTCCACACTTCTCCTATTGGTCACCCTCCATAATGCTCGTATAGTGACGGGTCCTTTAAACCAATCCAATCGAAGTGTGAACTCTGAAGAAGTACATGTCGTATGAGTACTTGACGCTACAGTGTGACACGTCAAACCACAAGACATATCATAATAATCATTTTAAACATACTTGATATGTCGCGCTAGTTCCACTGGTGCATGTTCTGTTTTTCAGAAAAGTTGGATTCCTCAAAAGTGAGAAAAGGTAATTGTTTCTTTTTGACTTGTAGCTTAAACCCTGAACCCCAGAGACACATGAGCTCCTTCTGGATTACAGCATTTAACTTCTTACAGCTTTATTAGATTTAAACGGGAGATAAACATGTTGTTTTAGTGACGATTGCGACTGTACGCACTTACTTTATGCCAACACCTGTAATATCTCTGACACAAGTACTTTTCAGTATTTTGTAAGAAAAGAGATTCAGTCACACCACAGGACATGTTTCTGTTTATCATTGTTGAAATTACAATTAAATTAAACACAATTTTAATCTAAAACTATGTGTACTTTTCGAAGACATTTTTGTGCTCTGTTAAGTTTAATTTTTGAGGAGAAAAATACTTTAGAAAGCAATTTAAAGCGATAACAGAAGAAAAATGGGTGATATAATGTTTTAAGAAATGTATTTTTGTGTCACTACGAAAATTTTAATACATTTTTTTTTTTTTGCCATTCGGCGAGGTCAGGATTTTAAACCATAAGGTCAAAAAATACCCTAAAAAACCCCCAAACTGTCTAAAAGCTGTCTGACCAGGAACTGTGAAGAGGCAGGTGTTATTTTTAGGATTTTTCTGGGTTCTCTGTTCATTTTCTCGCCGGCGCTGTTTGAGTAATGTCTTCTCAAATACACATGCGACCTCTGCTGGTTAGTATTCTAGGACGTTATGTTTTCTTTGGTTTACGTAGAGTATCGACCCAAAACATGAGCCGTATTCCCCCTCGTCGGTCCAAACCAAAAAAACAGATGGTGTCGCTGAAGGACAAGCTGGACTATTCAAAGCTGGAGTTTCTTGGGGTTGTCGAGATGGAAAACTGCAGTTAGAAAATTGGGCATGCTGTATAGACACTACCCAAGTTTATATCTTATCATTCAGGGCAGTTTTCACAGCGAGTACCACCAAAGAAAAGATTTGGCCTTCCAGGTACCTCCCAATCGAAAAATGTGTCTAAAATGGGACTAAAGCAGGACTATTCTAGGTCTAACTTTGGACTAAGGACTACACCAACACCTTATTACCCAAAGACAGAATGCAGATAGAATCCACTCTGAATTAAAAAGGGTATTGCCCAGTTACCTCACAATACATTATGTACATCCCATTTAGCCGGTGTTAGGCGAGAGTTTTTTAATAAGTTGTTTTGCGAGCCCGCCAACGTCAAAAACAGAGATTCTAAAAATATATATATATATGTTTTTTTGGGCAAAACCTCAATAAAAATAAAAATAAAAATGTATTCTGCACCAGCATCTCCAACCTCCGAACATTTCTGCACGATAGATCGTCAGAGCTTTAAAACTCTCGCAGCTCACGGCTTCCTAGATCGACCATAGATCCATGAGATCAACCGGTAGATTAACATGAAGGATGCGGGGTGGGCGTGGCTTTGGCTCGCGCTCGCATTCATTGAACTCGTGTTTGATCGAGGAAATGGAGAAACAACAAATTAAAAAACTCGCCTTATGCATTGGAATTCAATGCATTGGAATTCAATGTTCACAGGGCCCTTAATACCAGAATACAACAGAACATACATAAAGAAGTCGCCTTTTCAGCCTCGATGCAGTAGTCAGCAGGTAACATGACATTTTATAATGAATTTGTTGTTTAAAAGTATTACTAGAAGCATCTCTGTATCGACACACGTATTGCCAACACCGTATAAATATTCTACTGATCAAAATCTATGAAAAGCCCATAGTGGTGGCTCTCTACTCTTCAGAAGTGAAATGCAAATTGGTGTCAGACTAAATCACGACTGTTCTCCACTGGGACCATGGGAGTTTATCCCATAGATTTTAAGTAAACCATTTTCTACAGGAACAGACGTGTTCTCTGTCCTGACAACTTTGGCTTCATAGAGAGCTAATTAGCATTTGAACGTGATGTAAAGTTCATTAGATGTGGGTTTGGGTTTCCATAGAGATCTGTACATTGCTCACAGAACGTTCAGTTCAGAAGAAGTGACAAAGTGTGAAGATAAATTTAGAAATAACAAGTTCCAGCACAGAGCAATGCCAAGTCCACAGAAAATATGTTTTGTATGAAGTGAAGCGTTATTAGTTATTGTACACTGTTGAAATGGAGTATATCAGTGAAATGTGAGGAGAAAGTGTGCACTGTAAATGTTCATCTTGATTTATTCTTTTGTCAGGGATGAGAAGTCATAATTCTCTTATTAGGAGGTTTCCAGAGTTTAAAGGACACATTCTGCAAGGTTGACTTGTATTTAGCTTCATACAGATGTTTTTTATCATTATGAGAAATGACTGCTGCTCCAGACTGGTTATTTTAGTTTTGAACATTGCTCATTCACGAGGAAATCCTGCACAATGAGATTCTATTCCCTTTATTCTATTAAAGTCATATGATTAAGCTTTTTATGAATTGACTGAGGTTAATTGAAGAGAGTGGAAACCCTTGTCTGTCCCATTGAGGGTCTGAAATTTGGAGACTTGTTGTAAACTGTCTGTTTGGCCCAAAAGTGAACAGTTTTCATGTCGTAAACTTCTTAAAACACTGTTAAAACAGTAGTTTTTTCAGGCCAAACTGGTTCTCTGGAGCTGGAGCTTATTTCTAGTTATTCATTTTGTTTTTGTCTTACTTTTTCTTAACCGAAATACAGTATTACCTGAATATTCTTTTTAGAATTGTCGAAAAAAATCATTACTCTGATACTAATTAATGTCATAAAGAGGGTTAAAACTAGTTATTAGGCCCAAGCGCCACAAGCTGGCGAGAGGCCTATTAGTCCCGTAAGGCCGTGCAAAGCACGGCTGCGAAAGTGCGCACGAAATCGAGCGTGAAGCGCTCGCCCACTTCCAAACACTGACTAACGCACTCCTTCACTCACGCACGCCCCGTGCATACTAATTAATAGTATGAAAATGGAACATTACCGTTGTAAACGGGCAAAGCCCGTGCAAAAGTGCGCACTAAACGAGCACTTTACATTGGGATGACGACCGTTTTGCGGTGGTCTTCCCCATATAAAGCACTCATTTGCCCTAAGTAGCTCACGAATACGTTCCCCATCTCTTGCATGTTCCGTGCATATAAGCATGTAATGCAAAAATTGAACATTATTACTGTTTAGAGGGCCAAAAACACAAAGTGGGCGGAGCCCACTCAAAATTAACGAAAGTACCGTCAGTGACCAGGGACCCACACCATGAGGTAGGAAAGCTTCCGAAAATGCATAGTTTATGATATTTGAAAAATGGGAAACATTGTTTTCGCATCGGAATATTCTTCTTTCTTTCTTCTCGGGACCAACCCCCCTATTTTTCACCCAGTGAACATTGACGAAAAGTCACAAAAATTTGCACACCTCTAAAAATCGTGCCTCTCTACATTCTGGCTATTTCCCTTTTCTAAAATTTTAAAATTTGGCGCAGAGGTAGATGGTGACAAGAGAAGTAGAAAATATTATTACGGCAACGCCGTCCGCCCAACCAAATGTCGGCCATATTGGTTCAAAAATGGCTAAGCATGACGACGTTTACTAACCCTACTTTTACGAACTCCTCCCAGGGCGTTGGCCCTAAAAAGTTGAAATTGTGTGAAAATGCTACTGAGGAGTGGGACATCAAAAGTTATTCAAATGACATTGACCCTGTCACGGTCTCTGTGCGGCGAAGCCGCAAACTGTAGCTAGAATTTCAGAAATCTCCCAAATTTAACATTTCTGCCGTTTGCGCAGATAAAGTCCGAATTGTGTCAAATTAGAATCAGTTGTTAAACTCTTTGCCCTAAACCTACTTGAAGTGAAATAAATTAATTTGGAGCCACAGCGCCCCCTACAGATTTTATATGGAGGTTAAATGTTTAGTTTTGCGAAATTGTATGAAATTTGACACACAACTCAATTTTAGCATCCCCATCAAAAAAGTCAATGAGACCCATGTCATAATTGTTATGGTGTTGCCGTAGCGATGACCAAAACCTCCCATGTTATTCCAATGGGGAAATCGCCAGAACATGTTTACACTTTAGACTTTCACAAACTCCTCCCAGGGCGTCAGCCCTATTAACCTGAAATTTGGTGAGACTCATCTTCAGGGGTGGACCATCAAAAGGTATCCACATTTTTATTCAAAAAGTCACTGTGTCTGTGCGGCAAAGCCGCACATTTTGCCAAGAATTCAAAATAAAATAGATTTTTGATGGTAAAACAAAGGGGAGAAGATGTGAGAGCGTCACAGATTCAGCAGTAGGTGTAATAAAAGGACAATTTAGGCGCGTTAGCGCCCCCTCCTCTTGCGGCGTGGCGGCGGCGTGGCGAGGGCCGATCATTGCCACTTGCGGCTATATTTGTACTTATTTCTAAAAAATGAAATGCAATGAGTAGGACAAGAGTTGACTTTTTCTAAATGTAGTGTTTTTTATCAAAACTAGTAAAGACCACATGTAAATATTAAATAAAGTAAAATTATTTAGTGTTAAAAAGTTGGAAAAATGGCTTGAAAAATCAACAACTGAAGTCATTCATGTTGGTCACTTATAATGAGGGGATGTACTTTTATTTAGCCCTTTTAAGATGCTATTTCATGCATCCTTCTGTGTTTTAAACTTTAAAACCGTAGCATTTGTTGGCAGTTGTAAGGATGTGAACTTCATGTTTTTTTCAGATAAATACCAGTGAGTTCAAGTGTTTGTTAGATCGTCCTGTCAATCTGAACTATCTGAGCAGCAGCTGTGACATTTAGCCATTTTCACTTCCTCCAATATCGTATAATCCTGTTCCATAACTCGCACTGCCCAAATGTAATACACTCGACTTGTGTACGTTCCAAACGTGTATTTTAAAAGCTCTTTAATGTTTTAAAATGAAAACTTTCTTGAACCTTCAGTAGCTCGATCAAAGTTACTTTGTGGGTCACACCGACCGTCAGTTCATGCACTCACATCCCCACAAACGTCAGAAAAGAAAGAGACTAAACCTTTTGCTGTAGTACATCTTTGTGGTTTGTCTCCAAGATACTTTCAAGAAAGTTGTCGTGGGCTTGGTAGCAGTAGCAATAATGGCAGCAGTATTTTAGGATTATTAGTAATAGACAAGTAATAGTAGAGATAGCAGCCGTTATATTTGCTGGAGTAGCATGCACGGCTGCACAATATATCACAATATTATCTACAACAACAATCGATACAGCACCAAACTAAATATATCTTCTTTTTTTGAATGAAAATGTGTGGTTTTAAATGAAAAAGACACATTTCATTTATTTTCTCTATTGATCTAATTTTGGTTTTGTCAGTATTAAGTCTGATTAAGCCATTTCAGTTTCAATAGGACTTCATGGTGGTCAAGGCGTCACGCATGACGACATTTACTGCATGTCCTCCCTTCTCTCTCACCCCTCATTCCACGCTCGCCTTTCCTGTCTGATAAAGCATTTGGGCCAAAAATTCCTTGGGGAGAAAAAAAAAGTTTATATAAATTATATTCGAATATCAAAATAGTATTGATATTGCAGTATTTATAAGCCACGTGGCATAGGTCATGCATTATTTTGAAGTTTTACATTCACTACATTTGTTCCAACCCAGAACCATCGAGCGACATCATCTTAACACAGTATAATTGACTTACACTCGGACAATAAATCAACTTTTTATTTTTCAAAACCCTCTTTGACCTCTTTGACCTCTTTGGCGTCTTCGCCCTGGTCCGTCTGCCCTGCTCCTCCTCTCCTCCTCCTCGCACCTCCTCTCCTCCTCGCTCCTCCTCTCCTCCTCCTCTCCTCCTCCTCCCTCCTCCTCGCTCCTCCTCCTCGCACCTCCTCCTCTCCTCCTCCTCTCCTCCTCCTCTCTCCTCCTCGCTCCTCCTCCTCGCACCTCCTCTCCTCCTCTCCTCCTCCTCGCACCTCCTCTCCTCCTCCTCGCAGCTCCTCTCCTCCTCTCCTCCTCCTCGCACCTCCTCTCCTCCTCTCCTCCTCCTCGCACCTCCTCTCCTTGCACCTCCTCTCCTCCTCGCACCTCCTCTCCTCCTCTCCTCCTCCTCCTCGCACCTCCTCTCCTCCTCCTCGCACCTCCTCTCCTCCTCTCCTCCTCCTCGCACCTCCTCTCCTCCTCTCCTCCTCCTCGCACCTCCTCTCCTCCTCTCCTCCTCCTCGCACCTCCTCTCCTTGCACCTCCTCTCCTCCTCGCACCTCCTCTCCTCCTCTCCTCCTCCTCCTCCTCGCACCTCCTCTCCTCCTCTCCTCCTCCTCGCACCTCCTCTCCTCCTCTCCTCCTCCTCCTCGCACCTCCTCTCCTCCTCTCCTCCTCCTCGCACCTCCTCTCCTCCTCCTCGCACCTCCTCTCCTCCTCTCCTCCTCCTCGCACCTCCTCTCCTCCTCCTCGCACCTCCTCTCCTTGCACCTCCTCTCCTCCTCGCACCTCCTCTCCTCCTCCTCCTCGCACCTCCTCTCCTCCTCTCCTCCTCCTCGCACCTCCTCTCCTCCTCTCCTCCTCCTCCTCGCACCTCCTCTCCTCCTCTCCTCCTCCTCGCAGCTCCTCTCCTCCTCTCCTCCTCCTCGCACCTCCTCTCCTCCTCCTCGCTCCTCCTCTCCTCCTCCTCGCACCTCCTCTCCTCCTCCTCGCACCTCCTCTCCTCCTCTCCTCCTCCTCCTCGCACCTCCTCTCCTCCTCTCCTCCTCCTCCTCGCACCTCCTCTCCTCCTCTCCTCCTCCTCGCACCTCCTCTCCTCCTCTCCTCCTCTCCTCCTCCTCCTCGCACCTCCTCTCCTCCTCTCCTCCTCCTCGCAGCTCCTCTCCTCCTCTCCTCCTCCTCGCACCTCCTCTCCTCCTCCTCGCTCCTCCTCTCCTCCTCCTCGCACCTCCTCTCCTCCTCCTCGCACCTCCTCTCCTCCTCTCCTCCTCCTCGCACCTCCTCTCCTCCTCTCCTCCTCCTCGCACCTCCTCTCCTCCTCTCCTCCTCCTCCTCGCACCTCCTCTCCTCCTCTCCTCCTCCTCGCACCTCCTCTCCTCTGTTACCTAAGGCAGCCTCTGTGCTGGGCGGGGCCAGTGACAAGGACGCTGTCACACAGGGGCGGGGAAGGCATTGCAGTCAGAAGAGGGGGGTTTCTCTACACACAACGGCTCAGGGCAGCTTTCATGGACGTGTTGTTTTGTAATTGTCCCATTGGCCTTTCTGTCCTCTTTAAGCGCACGGCGGGGCAGGGTTTAGACACTTAACGAGCACCATTTGCACAGTCCAGGTATGACAGCTCTGTGCCAAGCTAGATACCACTTTAACCTTTTCTTATGAGGGGCAAACTTGTGCTTCAAGTCGCGGGTGGATCATTCTAAGCTGCATAAGGGCACATGACATGGGTGAGTAGAGATTTTGACTTCTTTCACACGCGATTCCTCACAAACTTTCCATGCAAGTTACAACTTTATCTCTTACAAATATGTAGCTGGCGCTTTAAGACCACACCGACCTATATCCTAAGCCATGCCGGTCTAGTCTGAAGTTTCATAATGTGACTGTTACGAAATGAATGCGTCGGGACCAGGGAAAGTTGTTTGGATTTTGAAAACATATTTTGGTGGTGTATATATGTGTATATGTATGTGTATGTGTATGTGTATGTGTATGTGTATGTGTATATGTATGTAAATGTGTATGTGTATATGTATGTAAATGTGTATGTGTATATGTATGTGTATGTGTATATGTATGTGTATGTGTATGTGTATGTGTATGTGTATGTGTATGTGTATGTGTATGTATGTGTATGTGTATGTGTATGTGTATGTGTATGTGTATATGTATGTAAATGTGTATGTGTATATGTATGTGTATGTGTATATGTATGTAAATGTGTATGTGTATATGTATGTAAATGTGTATGTGTATATGTATGTGTATGTGTATATGTATGTGTATGTGTATGTGTATATGTATGTAAATGTGTATATGTATGTAAATGTGTATGTGTATATGTATGTGTATGTGTATATGTATGTAAATGTGTATATGTATGTGTATGTATGTGTATGTGTATGTGTATGTGTATGTGTATGTGTATATGTATGTAAATGTGTATGTGTATAAGTATGTAAATGTGTATGTGTATATGTATGTAAATGTGTATATGTATGTGTATGTATGTGTATGTGTATGTGTATATGTATGTAAATGTGTATGTGTATATGTATGTAAATGTGTATGTGTATATGTATGTGTATGTGTATATGTATGTGTATGTGTATGTGTATATGTATGTAAATGTGTATATGTATGTGTATGTATGTGTATATGTATGTAAATGTGTATGTGTATGTGTATGTAAATATGTATATGTATGTGTATATGTATGTGTATGTAAATGTGTATGTGTATGTAAATGTGTATGTGTATATGTATGTAAATGTGTATGTGTATATGTAAATATGTATGTGTATGTAAATGTGTATGTGTATGTGTATATGTATGTAAATGTGTATGTATGTGTATATGTATGTAAATGTGTATGTGTATGTGTATGTAAATATGTATATGTATGTGTATATGTATGTGTATGTAAATGTGTATGTGTATGTAAATGTGTATGTGTATATGTATGTAAATGTGTATGTGTATATGTAAATATGTATGTGTATGTGTATGTAAATGTGTATGTGTATGTGTATATGTATGTAAATGTGTATGTGTATGTGTATATGTAAATATGTATGTGTGTAAGTATGTGTATGTGTATGTAAATGTATGTAAATATGTATATGTATGTGTATGTAAATGTGTATGTGTATATAATTTTCCCATGTGGGACAATAAAGGAATATCTTATCTTATCTTATATGTAAATATGTATGTGTATGTAAATATGTATGTGTATGTAAATGTGTATGTAAATATGTGTGTATGTAAATATGTATGTGTATGTGTATGTAAATATGTATGTAAATATGTATGTGTATGTGTATGTGTATATGTATGTGTATGTGTATATGTATGTGTATGTGTATGTAAATGTGTATGTGTATGTGTATATGTATGTAAATGTGTATGTGTATATGTATGTGTATGTGTATGTGTATGTGTATGTGTATGTGTATGTGTATGTAAATGTATGTAAATATGTATATGTATGTGTATGTAAATGTGTATGTGTATGTGTATGTAAATATGTATGTGTATGTAAATATGTATGTGTATGTGTATGTAAATATGTATGTGTATATGTGAATGTGTATGTGCATGTGTATGTGTAAATATGTATCGTGTGCCTGGTTATAGTCACCAGTTGTGACTAATGATAGTGATGAGCGTGAAATTGGCTTCAAATTGCTGAATGAATATGTTCACTTACGTCTTTTTATCCATTTAATCAGGTTTATACTTCATGTCACGGGATAAACTAGAGGAATTGTTGCGTATAAATAATTAGACAATGTGAATTTAGGATTTCCCTGCTGTTTGGCCATGTTGTTTCTTCTTACAATGATGATGTTTATTCTGTTTAATGTCTTATAGGACTCTGCTGCAAGTTGAGGTTTACATTTAGTCTGATTAAAATGTATTTGTCGTGTAGTTTGACTTTGATCACAAACACTTTTCTTTAGAGGTGTAACTTTTCTAACAGAAGGTTCCACACTTGTCTTCATGCCTGGAATATTCCACAGCATGTCTTAAATCTCCATGGAGACGGGAAAATGGCACCAACCAGGTCAAGTTACTGGTCGGATCTGTAAATAAACACAGGTGTAATTCATCAAATGTAAGATGGATAGTTTTAAAGGAGACGTATAAGGCTTTTTTCTGGTACTTGGAATTGAACTGTAAAGTAATTGGATCAATTTTACATTTTATTAATTATACATATTAAGATAAGATAAGATATTCCTTTATTGTCCACACATGGGGAAATTTCATTGTTGCAACGTAGGTAGATACAGAGGAAAAGGACAGATAACATATAGGAAGTTTAAAAAACACTCTTAATAGAAGAACTCTTATGAACAAAAACTCTAAAACGGCTTAGTCCTAGAAAAAGGTCATTTGACAAAACTGATGAGCCTCTTGGCTCCAAAGTGACACATTTGTTGCTTTTTGGGCTGTGCCAACAAGTCTAAGAAGAAAGGATTTCTCTAACATTCCCAAAGCCATAAATGGATTACTGCCATCAGAGGAACCAGTGGACAGAAATCCCTCAGACTAGTAGTGAGCACTTTCAGGTTTCAGGTAGTTAGCAGCTGGTTAGTTTACACATTAAACAAGCAATGATGTGGCTTTATAGAAGTGTGCCAGGCTCTATTCATTTTAAATGGGATTATAAAGACGATAAAGCCTTTCTGATACTGTGGAATATACATCTCCATCTCCAGACTGTCCACTATAAAAGTTACATGTTGCGCCCTTCATTTATTTTTTCCCCTGCACTTTTTACTTCTTTTTTGTGTTGCTCTTAAGTTCTTGAGTTCTTTGGAGTTTAGTTTTTGTTTTTTAAAGTTCCCAACATTCCTGGGATAAATGTATAGGGCCTTAGAAGATCATGTGACATATTTGCGCTTCAAACTTGAACTTGTTCAATTCATTGTTCAACATTTGAACTATAGCGTGTTTATATATGCGTTATCCCTTTCAGCAAAAAACATTGTAACTGGCAGAAGTAAATAAGAGCTTGTGATATCAGGATATAGCTACTTTAATTTGTATTTATTGAATGGGTTCTAAAATGAAAATGGTTTGATTAAAAAGGGAACAAAAGCACTTTCAAAAATGTCATATCACATTTTTCAAAAGTTCTGAAGGTTTTTTGGTTTTTTTAACGTTCCTTTTAATGTTTAGGCTACTACAATGCACCTTAATCTATTACAGTTGTCTGATTATAAAGCTCATGTTTACTTTGGTCAGATCATATTACATCATGCATTTTAGCTTTTTAATCCAATTTTGCTCTAGCGATTACATAACACATTTTGATTACTTGGCTTTTCCCCTCAGCAATATAAAGTTAGCATAGAATTAGAAGACATGCTTAAATTTACCATACGCATGATTTCAGGGGCAAATAAATGAAAGGCGTATACAGATTTATATTGTCTCATAAACATTGGGAATTCAGATTTTTTACACAGTTGCTTCTGAAATTCAGTTATGGAACTATTAACTTACTGCTCTTCGCCATTGAAAGTAATGCCGTAGCGATCATATCGTATTTGTACGTCCGTGTACTTCTGCTGGAATCCTCCGTGTTCTGATGAACGTGATCACTAACTTGTCTTATTGATCCATCATAAATAATACATGTGTGTTCTCTTATGCATGTTTGTTAGAGTTTAATGGCTGATAGGCTTCCATCAAAACATTGACTGTATTTATCAAAATGAAGAGGTCATATTTCACCACATTTGATCAAGCTCATGTCAAACTGGAAAGGAAAGCTTTAAAGAACCACCTCCGTCCACACCTCCCAACTGCTCCTTCCTTTCGCCCTTTCGCTACATTTGGTAATTTGTTTCTTCTTCTTTGGTGTTTTATGGCGGTTGGTATTTGGTTACATTACTGTAGATGTACGTCTTAGACTTTAGACCTTCTTATGACTATTATTCTGGCAGTTGGGATCCAAGTGCTACATTAGCGCCACCTACTGTAGATGTGTGTTTTAGACTTTCCTAGTTTCTCCTTCTTCTCCAACTTTAGACTTTATTTAGACTTTATTCTTCAGTCTGTCGCGCTTGTTGAACGTCCCTCAGCGCGTTACGTGACCGACAGAACTCCTCTACGTCATGGCGCGTGGGCGTGTGCGTGCGGGCGTGTGCGTGCAGCGCCGCGCGGGCCCTCCCAGTACCACATGGTCCCTGCTGCAGCGTGGACACCGCCCGTCTGCAACCCCCCCTCGCAGGGCCCCGTCTGCTGCTTACGTAAGCTTTTTATTGGACACGCCGCGCGCGCGCTCCTCTCATTGACTCCTTTAACTCCAAAGGAAGAGCACCCACAGCTGTCCTACTGCTGTCCTACTGCTGTCCTACTGCTGTCCTACTGCTGTCCTACAGCTGTCCTACTGCTGTCCTACTGCTGTCCTACAGCTGTCCTACTGCTGTCCTACTGCGGTCCTACTGCGGTCCTACTGCTGTCCTACAGCTGTCCTACTGCTGTCCTACTGCTGTCCTACTGCTGTCCTACAGCTGTCCTACTGCTGTCCTACTGCTTTCCTACTGCTGTCCTAAAGCGGTCCTACAGCGGTCCTGAATCAACTAAACCAAACGCAAAGTGCTCTTCTATTTGAGTTCTTTCCTCACTTTAGTTCTGTAGAACTGTTGTCACCGGCAGCGCGCGCGGTGAGAAGAACCATGCTGCTTTTGGACGAGACGGAGACGTTTGCAGGTATGTTTTATTATAAGTAATAAACGTAAGGGTTTTGAGAACAGAAGTTGTCTGTTTGTTTTGGTCGTTGCTGTGACTCAGAAACATGGCAAAAGAACGACAGCAACATCTTAGATAACGATCGTTTCACTCTCACTCAAAACGTGCTCATTTGTTCATGTTTGAAAATTTAAAATAATTTGATCGAGAGTAAAATGATAATTTGTCGACCTTAAGTGTTTTGTAACGTTATGTGATATAATCCTAAAGCTACAAACCCTAAATGTGACGCAAAGGCGAGTTATTACGTATGAAATTGCGGTTATAACAGATATTTCAGCTTTAATAGCATTGCTTCGCTAAGAATTTGATAGTTTTATTCGTTCATAGGTTTGATTTCAATAGTTTAAGCGTTTGTGTCTCGTTGGAACTGCCCTGATGTGTTGTTACGAAAGCATGACACCGCGAGATGGCGGCTTTGTTTTTGCGGGTTTTGTCGGGGTTTTGTGCACAGAATAAGGCTCTAAAATGCCAATTACTTTAATAAATGGGCATGCAAAAGTTTGTAGATTTAACCAGGGAGTTTGTTGAAGAAGAATCGGTCGTGGATTTGCCTAGAACGTGTAAATTGTGGAGTTTCTTAAAGTGGTTGTGTAACAGTCTCGTCGCTGCACCGGCTTCTCACATTTATGTCATTATATTTGACATTTGACGTATTTAAACGTCTCAAACTCCATTTTCAGGCACAAATGGTGTTTTTCGTGTACATTTCTTTTGTTGTTGCTGCCTGTGCTCCCGGTGCTTCAAACGTGTGCGCTGTTGTGGTCCCGGTGCCGCGCGCTCATTGGCCGGTTGAGCGTTTGCGTCCAACGGTGCCGCGCGCTGATTGGCGGATACAGTGAGACGCTGTCCACGCGGCCGAAGAGCGCGTGCGGTGTCTGGAGGGGGGGATGAACCGGAAGTTAAAGATGTAATTGTCTAAATAATAAGTGTGTGATACAGTTTTCAAAACATTTTCTATTCATTTTTGCCTTAGACTTTTAGAAAAAATGAAACATTAAGAGTTTAATGGAGGGCGAGCCAAATTTGTATGCATTTGTTTTTAATTCTTTTGGGAAAGCCTCTGGGGAAAATGTGTGGGGAATTCACTTCCGGAATCCAGCGCTGGACAGTCATTGTTGTGCTCCATAGCCTGGAATTGATAGGTCTATTTGGCTTATTGTGTTCATTTTCTTTTTAAAAAAATTCTATTGGTTAAATGCTTCATTTCACTACTACTACTTGAAAGGATATTGTATATATTATTAGTCTGTACATTCATTCATTTTCTACCGTTCCCTTTGCGGGTGACTGGAGCCTATCCCTGTGACTTTGGGTCTTAGGCGGGGTACATTTGATTCAATGAAGCATCACTCTGTACACTGATGCTTAATAAAATGGCATATTATTTGGATGGTTTATAAATGGGCTATGGGCTGTCATTTTACATGTATCTAACAAGCTAGTCTCTTAAATTTGATGCTGAAACCTCCCAGATTTAGTCTGTTGATTGATAAGCATTTTTGGAACAACATTATGCTTTGTCTCTGTTGCCGTAGCAGCCATGAGTCAGTGGTAGTTCAAAAAAATCACCAGAAGAACAGTGTGTTCCTTCAGTCTGGGACAGTCTGTGCCTAAATTAAGAGAAGAGACGAGTTCAAAGTGAACTGCAGTACATGCCCAGCTAAGTCTGGCACAGTGTAAATGCTGTTACATTATGTACTGTACTGAGCACATTGTTACATGAGCCTACCTTTTATTATGCCCTTATATAACGTCCACAGGCAGAGCATCTGTGTTGCAATGTTCACTACTTTTTTCACTCCACAACCAGTAGAGCTTTTAATTGAAGGTGCACTTCTACTCAACTTTCTTGCTCGTTACTGTGGAGAATGTTCCACACAACATACATTACATGATAATGTAATGTAACCCTAATTTTTTAATCAAAACATGAAAAAGCAATTACATCTCAATTGACTCAAGCACTTGTTAGACTTCCCATTCAGAAAATATACTTGGTGAACCCACAAGTAAATATAATATATAAAGTAAATACCAAAGCTCCATTTTGCCTTTTCCGATCATCACTGGAGTGAAAAGATGGCGACGTCGTCAGTGCATTTCTAAAACGACAGGACTTTAAGTGTGGCTTCCAGTGGAGCTTTAGACAGAGTTTAGTCCTGGGTTGGACCTGGGTTTGTGCAGCTCTTGTGGGGTGTTCCCAGTCAGCATCCAAAAGAACCAGCAACAGGTGATGCAGAAGTGAAGGCTCTTTATCGAGGAAAACAGATACATTTTGTCACTTTACGCCATTAAGTGGAATGATAGTTTGACTATTTTGAATTCTCGATTCTCCAAACCTCCTCCATATAATAATTGCTATGTTTATTGAAAGGGCTTGTATGGTCTTTCAGAGAGTACACTGTGTCCTCTCTCCCCCTGCTCTCGCCTTCCGTCCCCCTTTCTCCTCCTTTCTCCTATTTCCTCTCCCCCTTCCTCTATCCTTTTTTCCTCCTTCTCTTTCCACCCTCCTTTCTTGTTTCAGTCTTCTTCTCTTTCGCTTCTCACCAGCCTCCCTCCACCTCTGCTCCCTTTCTCCTATGTCCTATCCTCTCACCTCTGTTTTCTCTCCCCTCTCTCCTCCCCCTTTCCTTTCCTCTCTCCTTAGCAGCTGCAGACTGACATAGTGGCCTACAAACCGTTAGCTCTACCTCGGGTCACCCCACGCGCATCTGCGAGCTTACATAACCGTTATGTTCTTCTAGTTAAAAAAAACATCTAATTATATATACATCTACAATATGCCATGTCTGAACCTATACATCTGGTAACTTAAGCCATTAACTTCATCATTATTTCTGAGTGGTATGTGTAAGAATGTCAATGATTAACTTGTAATGTGCAGGTAGCAGGAAGTAGACCTTGAAAGTCTTTGGATTAGCAACATGATCAAATATGAATCCGACCTATAGCATTATCAAACCTGTATAAAGTAGATGGTAGAATTATTGTCCAGATGCTACTTTGTTATGAGTACTTGCTATCGAAATTGAAGCAGTAATGCACTGCGGTACTCTGCCGTGCGGTACTCTGCCGGTGTTCGCTCTTGTCCCCAGCGGTCAGAACATCCATAAACTGAGTATTGTATTCGTCTGCGTCAGGAAGTTGAGCATAAATAAGCCTTAAAAAGTACCCGTTCAAGTGAAAATGAGACCGCAGTGTGCTCTCTGCATCTGACAGTGCGTCGCTCGAACTGGTAAATCCTTCTTGTGGACTTGGAGCTGGTCAAGGGACTCGCACTTCACACACGAGATCAATTGTGACGTGTTACTACAGCGTCAAACTCGACAGTATTCAAATATTCAACATGGATTCATTTGTTTAATCGTTACATTTCTTTAGCCTGCAGATTAGCGTTAGCCACATTGTTTACCGTCGGAACTTGTGATGTTCAAGTGGAAAATAATCGAAGCAGCGCAATTGTAGTGTTTCATTCTCAGAGAAGCAGGAAGTGCGCTGTTGGCATGCTAATTGTTGTTAGCTTTACCGTGACAAACCTCACTCTGTTCTTGTGAAAAGAGTTTATAAAGTCATATCTGGGTTTAATTATGATGCCACGAATGCATTAGCTGAATGAGCAATACAAATGAAACTGCTGCAAGTTCCAAATGAGTCATGTTTGAGTGTTTTTCACATTTTTAAGACCATAGGAATCAGCTGGTGGATCCAGAAGTTCCCCCTTCTAGACAGGAGTATATCCAGATCGAGATAAAAGCCCTCCTTGTGTGCTTATGCAGGTTTATTTGGAGTTAACATACAGCCACTTCTTTAGCTTCATTGAGGACACACACAGAAAACGCAGGGAAAAGAATATTCGCACTAAATATCGAATCCTTTTTCAACGTCAGATTGAAGCTTTTATCACCCATACCAATATTGGAGTTGTACAAGTCAATGAATTGTCTTTGCCAAACATTTTGCACAGCCAGCTTTCCTTACTTAACCTCAACTTTCTTTTATAATGTCAAGTCTATTCCGCCTTTTGTTTTGTAACCTACCACAAAGCCTTACTAATACTGTTCTGGACTGGTTGGCGGTTACATAAGGCAGGTGTCTGGTTCACGGTGCCATCTTTTGTCTTTGCACTTACGTAACTGGCAGGAAATGGCCCTTTGCCGGCAGTTTAAACCTTGCTTTTTTAATTCCTAACCTAAATGACTCCGGTTCCCTTCACCTCAGCTCCCCTCCTGGCACAATCGAACTATAAATTACTCACTTTGCTTGTATTGGCAGAGCGTTCAAAGAGAGACTGTCCTGTGGCCATTTGGCTCTGGTTCTACCGTCGGAAGAAGCAGACGACGAGGAGGAAGCTCAAATGTTCTAGCATATGTTTTAAGAAGCCGGTGCTGAAATACAGGTCAAGGTTATAAAGGATGAAGTCACTTTTGCAGTAGGAGAATGTGATCTGTCTTTAGCTGACGGTTAAATGAGTTGCTTTAAGTGTAGACGGTAGCAAAGATGCACATTTTAGGTTTAAAACAACTCTTTCCCCACCTTTTCAGCCGAATCTTTCATGTTTATTTGTGCAGGAAACTTTATAATGGATAAAAGGGTGTAACGTCTTTTCCCACATGGATGCACATTGAGTCAGCTTTTGTTTTGAGGGTTGCATTTCGCCTTGTCCCTCTGCAGCGTGCGTTCTGCAGCGCTTTTTTTCTACTGTTGTGTAACTGAAACCGGGCGTCATTATATAAGCTCCGACCTCAGCTCCGTAGACCCAACAAACGTGGCCAAGTCAATCATAAACACGCTCTAAACACCCAGTTTGACGTGGGTACGTTCGATTTATTCCGTCGGTCCTGAATCGTGACCCGTGGCGTATTTTCAGAACAGCGGCTGCAAATCTTCACATTCGGGCAAAACGTTGATGTCTTGCCCCGGAATGTAACGGCAGTAGCTCTACGGGGATGTCAAAAATATCACAAATCAGATGCTAATCTACACTAAAATTAGAATCAATACTAATTGTAGCAACGATCAATACTGAAAAGTTGATACGAATTTTTAAAGATCACATCACATAACCCGATCTAAAACAATCGTAATAGTAACTTGATCAGAATTGGTATAAGACCACATGGATCATTAATGAAACTACTATTATTCTTTGTCAAAAAAGAATGACTACTCTATTGTCCAAAAAAATACAAACAAGTTTATTATCTTTGTATCAAAATATTGAGTATTGATTAGTTTCCTTAGTATCTAAAATCAAGTTTAAAATATCTGAGTCGTTCGTGAAGTTAGCAGTCAGCATGCATGTTTGAGCAAGAAAACCACCTCTTTAATGCCACATTGTGGAACATTTCAGGCCACGGAAAGCAATATTATCTGCATAGAGACACTTTTTAAAAGAGTGCTTGACAAATCTGTTGCCTTAAAACATATTATCGTTCTTTCTGACCATTTGCATGGCCAGATTTTCCTCTAATCACGTTAAGACAAAGTGGTTTTCTCCGTCCTGGCCCTGCAGTTCAGCTCGACCTGTTGCTCCGTTCCCTCAGGTGTAATTACAAACCGACTGCAGCCTCTTCCCCCTCTTGTTTTATAACCTGCTCAGCTTTATGTAAGAGGCGCACTGAGCATGCTCACAAGCGCGCCAGTGGAGGAATACAGGGTTGTCAATGGAGAAAAGAAGGAGAGGGGAGCAAATGGAGAAGAGAGGGGAGCAAATGGAGAAGAGAGGGGAGCAAATGGAGAAGAGAGGGGAGCAAATGGAGAAGAGAGGGGAGCAAATGGAGAAGAGAGGGGAGCAAATGGAGAAGAGAGGGGAGAAAATGGAGAAGAGAGGGGAGCAAATGGAGAAGAGAGGGGAGCAAATGGAGAAGAGAGGGGAGCAAATGGAGAAGAGAGGGGAGCAAATGGAGAAGAGAGGGGAGCAAATGGAGAAGAGAGGGGAGAAAATGGAGAAGAGAGGGGAGCAAATGGAGAAGAGAGGGGAGCAAATGGAGAAGAGAGGGGAGCAAATGGAGAAGAGAGGGGAGCAAAGGGAGAAGAGAGGGGAGCAAAGGGAGAAGAGAGGGAGCAAATGGAGAAGAGAGGGGAGCAAATGGAGAAGAGAGGGGAGCAAATGGAGAAGAGAGGGGAGCAAATGGAGAAGAGAGGGGAGCAAATGGAGAAGAGAGGGGAGCAAATGGAGAAGAGAGGGGAGCAAATGGAGAAGAGAGGGGAGCAAAGGGAGAAGAGAGGGGAGCAAATGGAGAAGAGAGGGGAGCAAAGGGAGAAGAGAGGGGAGCAAATGGAGAAGAGAGGGGAGCAAATGGAGAAGAGAGGGGAGCAAATGGAGAAGAGAGGGGAGCAAAGGGAGAAGAGAGGGGAGCAAAGGGAGAAGAGAGGGGAGCAAATGGAGAAGAGAGGGGAGCAAATGGAGAAGAGAGGGGAGCAAAGGGAGAAGAGAGGGGAGCAAATGGAGAAGAGAGGGGAGCAAATGGAGAAGAGAGGGGAGCAAATGGAGAAGAGAGGGGAGCAAAGGGAGAAGAGAGGGGAGCAAAGGGAGAAGAGAGGGAGCAAATGGAGAAGAGAGGGGAGCAAATGGAGAAGAGAGGGGAGCAAATGGAGAAGAGAGGGGAGCAAAGGGAGAAGAGAGGGGAGCAAATGGAGAAGAGAGGGAGCAGTTAAAAACAAAGTAGTCTATGTTTTCACTGGTCAAAAGCCTCAAAATGGCACCAGAAAATAAGATAAGATATTCCTTTATTGTCCCACATGGGGAAATTTCATTGGTGCAACGCAGGAAGATACAGAGATAAAAATAGAACCTTTTGTGATAAATTGTTATTTTCGAGACGACTATAGTCAAACTTTTTACATCGCATGATACAAAAAAAGTTGATTAAGAATGTATTTATTTTATTGGATTGCGCAGTACACAAAAAAGATCAATACTTTGTATTTATGGTTTCTACTTTCTAACATTATTTTAGGTGAAAATGTACTTACTTTTATTATAAACCAATTCAGCAAAACCAGGTTACCCTTTTATAATAACGACATGAACAGATCATTCATTATGAAGAAATAGATTTTAAACATGACAATTCAAGCTTAGTAACTACATAATCATTGTTAGGGCTATGAGTATTAATGAAGTTATTACAATGCCTGACTCATTCTTAAGAAACAGTTTGTGACACAGTTCCCATGTCACAAAAGCCATTGGGACATGACCGACAGTTATATAAGAGAGTTACAAAGAACTCTTGTTTTACGTCTGAAAACAGATTTATGTTTGAACTATTAAGACAAGAAGATCCCACTTTGAACTCTATTATGATGATGTCAATGATGTCGATGTGGGATTTGGATTTTAGAGGAATTTTAAAAGATTTAAATTTGAATAGTTAAAAATCTTCCATAATTAGATAGAACTCAGAATTATTCCAATTCCAATACATAATATCACATGACACTAGTACTAATTAAGATAAGATATTCCTTTATTGTCCACACATGGGGAAATTCCATTGTTGCAACGCAGGTAGATACAGAGGTAAATACAATTAAGTCTTGATTAATTAACTGTAGTTCATTTCATTAAAAACAAAAAGGGAGGGCATCGGATTGAAATGTACCGTAAGTCGCACTGGACTATAAGTCGCACCAGCCAAAAAAATGCATAATAGAGAAGAAAAAAACATATATAAGTTGTGCTGGAGTATGAAATGCGGTGTGGAAATAACAAATAATATCACATACAAGTCGCTCCGGAGTATATAAGTATTTAAGTATGTAAGTATAAATATAGTATAAGTTGCACCCCGGCCAAAACTATGAAAAAAGGTGCGACTTACAGTCCAGAAAATACGGTAGGTCCACAGTTTCACACTGAGCCCAGCCTGTGGTTCTAACCTTAACCTTTTTCAATACTGCAATGAATCAAAATGGCACACAAATGAAATATATTTATTTATTTATTTGTGATGAGAATGTCTTCAGTAAAAATGTCTTTGTTTAAAATCCATGCCAGTGCCAAACTTACACTTGCGTTTGTTTCAGTATTCTAGGTTCTAAAGTGTTGGAAGTTGCTGCTTCTAAGCTTCTCATTAAAAGGCCTGTTTAATGCATTGGTGATATAAGATTGTACTGTACAATACACAGTGTAGATGACATTTTCCTGGAACCAGGAGAAATAAGTCACCTCACCTCATCCTTAAACGATGACACAGATCATCTCGCACACAGATCGTTTGCATTCTTTATAGTTACATAAACGGTTAAACACGGATGAGTTCATGTAACGTCTGTACAAGACATTTCTCATTCTCAGGCAGGAACAGGTCCCTCTGGCCTCATATTTTTAACACTTTCAAGTTCAAGGCTTGTATATTTGCATAACTGTAGGGCAGACACGTATTTGTAGCTTAGAGGAGCTGAACAAGTATTGTAAGATATTAGAATATTGTTTTAGTGGATATACTATTCATACGACGACTACTACTACTACTACATGTCTGTATATCTATATCTACATCTATCTATGTATATATAATACCAGGAAGTGCACTGTCGGCATGCTAGTTGCTGTTAGCATGCTAGTTGCTGTGTTAGCTTCACAGTTACAAAACTCGCTCTGTAAATTGTGAAAATTGCTTATAAACTCATCGCGGTGAATAATTAGGATGCTAGGAATACGTGAGAAAGCCCATTTAACATTTATTTGCTCACACAACCTGGAATAGTGTTGATCTATTGTTTGTTTGATTTCAAGAGATGAGAAGTCATGAATAAAGTGTCAGTACTTACTCAAACAGCTAACACTTGCTAATGTTCCCCACCGTGGCACTGACACGGACTTAACTCGTCTATTCACTTCATTGTTATGGCCTTTTAAACTTGTTCGCACCACCAGGCATTCTCCTGTTCCGACCCCTGTCCAAAGCGAGGGGCCCCGTGTTCACTGACAGCTGGCGCTCTGTACTGTTAATTATGTAACATCTGTCTGGCTCCTCTCGACCAATCGCAGGCCCATTTTAACTGTGGCGATTTTTCTGATTGGCTGCTGGCCTCCCTTTTTGGGTGTCCACAGCACCTAGACACCTCTTGCCCTCGTCCCGGTTTTTCTCTCTGGGCTTTTGGTTGCGTCGAGACAGACTTTCATTAGTTATATAAGCCATTTGATGTTTGGCGGTGTGTAACGTGCTGTCTGGTCCCGACAGAGAGCGGTGTGCACAAATACAGCTTTGGAAAGTTTATCAAAAGTTCTATAAAAGGGATGTAGTTCATGACGGACAGTGATAAACACTGTTTCTGTTGACCTCCAGTATCTAGTAGTTTGAGGTTTGTTAGTCAACTGTAAAGTGCGTTATAAATAACATTTATTATTATTAACTTTGTTGATCTTGTGACACATTTTTGCTAACTCTCAATTTTGTTATTATAATTAATAAAGCATGAACAATTGTATTCATAATCAACTAATAGTTAAGAATGATTTAAGCTTTGTACTTAATTCATATCCAAACTCCTTAATTATGTAGTTACTTATGTAGTTCTAACTCTTGATCATGCTTTTATTCAGGCTAATTAAAGTGTGGTTATTGATATAATTTACAGTTGTTGTTGTTGTTGTTGTTGTTGTTGTATAGTTAGATGGTTCCAAATTACATCAAATTTATATAAGAAATGTAATTAAAGAAGTTTAAATGAGGGGGCCTCCAACATAAACTAAAATAAAATGTTTAAACATGTTTTAAATGTCATGTTCACTAAAAATAAACTAAAGAGTGATAAAGATTAAACAATGCAAAAACACATTATTTTTAAGAACATTTTGTCGGAGTGAATCATTAGCCCCGCCCACTTTGTCCCTTCTCTTAGTCTGGCTTATGATTTTTATCCAACAAAAGGTCTTTTCAGTAATAATTCTGACTGATGATGCTACTTATTTTCTACATTTATCTGCTTTTACAACACACTGTACAGAATTACATGGCGTAAAACGTGTTTTAGACGCGAAGACCCTTTAATACACAACGTTGTCGTTGTATCCATTAGACAATTTGGGGATCATCCCATTTTTGTTTTATGATCCTTTTGCTTATCCATAGCTTCTGAACCTTTTGTCTTGCATGCATTAAGTATTTCTCTTGGCTGCCTATGACTACAGATTCCGGGACTTTTAAGATAACTCCATTCCTTCCCATAAACGTGGACCAATAACATTTAAAATTGATGTATGCCTCTCCCCTCTCCTTCCCTGTACATCTCAGGAATCATTACATAACTGTCCCTTTGCTGAAGCCCTGTTTTCACTTCGATATGGGAACTCGTAAACAAGCATCCTTTTTGGACATTACTGAACCACACAGAGCTTGAAGAAAAGGCGCCACTTATCTCCCTTTTTAGATGTTTGGTAACTGTCTGCTGAGTAAAAAAGAAAAAGTAAGTAGAAAGACGTTGGAGCTATTACTGACTACAAGGCATCCTGATTTTTCTTTTGATCACTGTCCACATGTTGTTCTTCTTACATAAAGCCAGCGTTTGAGTGTGGAAATAATGCTGTAAAACTCAAATAATGCGGTGGCTTTAGCTTGTTTGTTTAAGATATTGAAATGAAAGACAGAGGAGGAACATTTGAGGAGGATGTGGTGGTGTGGTAGAATCGGATGCAGTTGAGATTGGTGGATTTGGCCTGTAATGTCTGATTCATGACATTCGATCCCCGATTCATCTCCATAGACTTGTCACTGATGATGGATCGTGGTTTGAACCGCTGAGTCACTTTTTCTATTTTTTTGGCTCCTAACTCCTGTGTTTCTAGAATTGGTTCAACTGACATCCTCGTTGGGCCTTTAAGTTGCTGTAATGATATTTATTCATACATTGCAGCTCAATCGTTTCCAACAGTGAGATTTTTTTTATATTAATTGTGGTTTAAGGAAAGAATTCTTATCTTTGCTATTGGTTGACATTAAAAATATTGGTAAAGATATCTACTACACAGGCCTGTTCTTGCTTCCTTTCAATAACTAAATCGCAGTCATTTCTCTCTCTTTTTTTATGTAATGGAAATGCTACTGTTCAGTTGTGTCAGTTGTGTAGGGCTGTGTAACTACCGTATTTTCCAGACTATAAGTCGCATCAGCCAAAAATGCATAATAGAGAAGACAAAAACATGTACAAGTCGCACTGGAGTATGAAATGTGGTTGCAAGTGTGAAAATAACAAATAATATCACATATAAGTCGCTCCGGTGTATATAAGTATGAATATAAGTATAAGTTGCACCCCGGCCCGACTTATAGTCCGGAAAATACGGTATTTGATGCTCAACAGGTCCCTCTTGAAAATGAGACATTTCTAGAGCCTTATCTGTACGATTAAAGGATCAATAATGAACATTAGCAGATATTTGAACTGTAAACAACTCTACACAATATTGTTTCAACAAATTCAGCTGGATTTCTGCCTCTCCCCCTCCGAGCAGAGACGGGCTGGACAAGATCCGGGCCTTGTGTAACCATCATGAATATTACACTTATGAAAGACGTCAACAACAAGCGTGACATGTGAAGTGTGTCCAAGGAGAGTGCTCGCGTTGGCAAACAGAGACGCAGCCAAAGAACACGGTTTAGAGATAAATCGGCGCTCTGGACTTGTAGAATCTGGGAGAGGAAAAACTCACATAAACACGGCTCAATATCTGAAAAGGCATTGGATTTTCTATTGCGTATTGGACTGTTTCTGCATAAGATCAAAAGCACTTATTCTTTGGACCACCACCCTGACGACCTCATTTAAATTAAACAAAATGGGATGTTTTAGTCCTTTTTATACGCACAGTGATAAGCCCAGGTAAAAAACATACTTAAAGCCCATTGAGGGATTTGCATATTGGCACTTATTCACTAATTATTTACATATCCTCCTTAATACCTCATGTTCTGTACTTTTGCTCAAGTGTACTTACTTGGTTACACAACATCTTTCCCTTTGTCCCATTTAAACAATAGTGTATCTACTTGAAACATGATGTCACTGTCTCCATGTTCTAACTCCCATGGGAACGCACTGAAAGAAATGTTGGGTGTGTCAATTAAAATACTTTTCATAAGTTGGTGTCGATCAGGCGTTTGCAAATATTTCTGTGCTCTATTCATAACTGGCTTAAGGGTAAATGGAGTGTGACTACAGTTAATTATAATACCTGCGCTATTATAAGTCTTATAACAATAATCGTGGATAAGTTAAATAAGTAAATTGGCAAGATTGTGGTTGTTTAACTGGTTGCTTTTTTGGCATGTTGATGAGACTTAATGAGGTGTGTCAATGTTTTGGTATTACAGTTTGTTTATTTGAATATTTATAGGTAAAAGTTTGATCTGTAATTATCTATTTGACGATTTTGACAAACCTGCTTTACTAAAATATATTTGTATTTTATTTTCTGTTGCAGACCAGTCCCACCACAGCGCCCCCTTCAGCTCGGAGAATGAGACACAAGGAGTAGACCCGGGGGGGTGGCAGTGCACTTCTCCCCAGTCGTCCTCTCCGTCTAGGCCACTCCTCTCCAGAGACCACACCCACAGGCCCGGAGACTCCGCCCATGGCCAGAGACCCTCCCACACGCGGGGTATCACCAAGAAGAGGGGCTCCAAACCACAACACATGAGACGCAACATCAGGTACATAAAACTGAAATGTTATTACTGTAAAAACTGTGTAACCCCAGTTCTATGCATATGAGCGTGGAGTAACTGGTTGTAACCCCAGTTCTATGCATATGCGGGTGAAGTTACTGGTTGTAACCCCAGTTCTATGCATATGCGGGTGAAGTTACTGGTTGTAACCCCAGTTCTATGCATATGCGGGTGAAGTTACTGGTTGTAACCCCAGTTCTATGCATATGCGGGTGAAGTTACTGGATGTAACCCCATTTCTATGCATATGCGGGTGAAGTTACTGGTTGTAACCCCATTTCTATGCATATGCGGGTGAAGTTACTGGTTGTAACCCCAGTTCTATGCATATGCGGGTGAAGTTACTGGTTGTAACCCCAGTTCTATGCATATGCGGGTGAAGTTACTGGATGTAACCCCATTTCGAATAGTATGGTACTAGTTATTCATATATAATGTATAAAATAATAGTAACACTATAATAATCATTGGGATCTATTACTGCTGTTTTTTTTATGCTTTTGTGTCTTCTCATTTATAGAAAGTTGCTTCGTGAACACCAGTTGGAGTCAACTACTAAAGTAGCCCAGCAGGAGGAGCTAGAGAGACGGAGGCGACTTGAACAGCAAAGACAACAGGACTATCCCTTACCACTGCTGTCGGAGTACACTACAGGTAAATGCCATTTAGTGGAGAATAAATGTAGCCTATTTTCATTTTAAGAATAATCACACAAGTTAACTCTTTATTTGAAAGTAATAATTGCCTTATTCTGCAGCTGATGTAACAAACCACTTAAAGCCATCTTCCGTATCCACGGCAGCAGCCTCTCAACAGGAAGTCCAGGTCCGTAGACAGAAAGTGGTCTGCTTGAACTCCAGCAGCACAGGGATTAGAGAAGAGGACTGCAAACCTGAAGGACTAAACTTAAAACAGATCTCACACAAAACTGGTAAGAATCTATTCAGCTCATGGCTCAGTGAAAAGCAAGGGAAATGTAGTGGTAATGAGAGAACCAGGCATAAACATTTTAGAGACAAGAGTCTTTAATTATAGACAGCTCTGAGCCTGGGGCTGGAATACAACTCTGAAGACATGACTCAATGACATGTTTTTCAATTGGTGATAAATATGATAAATAATGGTCTTAAAATGAAAGTACTCGGGTCCCATGCAGTCGAGTTTATTATTAATATTTCAAGTCTAATATTTAGTAATTTGCTTTTATTTGTCAATCATGGTCATAATCAGAAAATACTATAACTTTGACCATAGAAGCAAACTTGAGGAGCCTAGCAACCCCAAGAATCAATGCAGCTGATTATATACGAGTTAAACACAGCATCACGATTCAGTTACTTGCACTTATCCCCGTGCAAAGTGCTCGTACAGACGTGTAAATAGACCTGCTTTTGTGGATTAGCTGCTCTTGTTCAGAATATTTAACTTAGCCACTGGAACAGGCAGTGCTGAACTCCTCTGTCCGTGCATAAAGAAGCATCCGGTATTTATCCATGAGATGAACTGGTGTTTATAAGTGGCTTACCGTTTAGAATGTTATTAAGAGAATACAGATAATGTTGACGTTCTGTTCTGAATAATGACAAAAATCTCTCCTGTATCTTCACATTTTTGCATACAAACCTAATCATAATCATTTTAGTTTAGTTTCTTTCATACGTCACTGATACAAATTAAAAAAAAAACAGATAAACTTTTAAAGTACTATTTTAAAATGTTTCTTAAAACTTTTCTTTTCGTAAGTATCTAAATTCAAAAAGCCTGGATCTTATTATGATCATCTTTGCACAATGTCGTTACACTTCATTCCAATTCGATGGAAAAAAAGACGTTATTTCAACGGAGGAAAGAACAAAATGAGTCAAATGGAGCTCTATATTAAATGGGTACAGCTCATGTGTGTTGTGCATGACATTGTTGATCCTGTGGCTCCTTGTGAAGTGCAGTGTGTGTTGGTGGCACAGTGACATGCTTGTATAACCCTCCTCTGTACACTTTAATCCACTTGAATAACACATGGCTCTTATATAAGGCCTGTTCACACTGAGCGCCCGCTTGTGTAACCTGCTCCAGCGACTCCCACCAGCCTCAAAACTGGGCGATGCCATACATTTGAATATCAACTACCCACATCTCAGAATAGTAAAAGAGTTTCTTCTTTTGTGAATTGTGCAAACAGCAAATCGGTTTCAGATAAATAAATACCAATACATGACATTTTTCAGGGCCAGTTTATCGCCTAAATGGAGCATTTGATTTGAAAGGAGACTTGTCATGCTTTTTTCAGGTACCTATTATTGAACTATAACATAAGTAGATCATGTAATTGGCTCGAGCCATGAAAATGGCGAGAAGCCATAGACGCAATCTAGTACTAGAGCTAAAGATTAAAGTCTAAAGAATAAAGACTGAAGAATAAAGGCCGAAGAATAAAGTCTATACTACACGCAACGCAGTGTCGGGCCATCGCGATCAAAACACGGGCGCACAGCGTGGGCATTATGTTCACATGATGTAAACTGCAAGATTGATTTAAAATGGTTTAGTAATAGAAACAGGTCCATTGACTTGACTGAACACGCAGCAGATTGTCATTTACATGTTTTTATTTTAGAAAATTGTCTGCGTGACATTTTAGAACTTTACATGTGTCACTGGGAGTCTTCAGGGATGAGGATAGGGGATAGAGGGTAGGGGACATTTTCTGAGCATGCAAGAAGAAACGAGGTTAAAAGGTCAGTTGATTTTGCATAACATGTCCCCTTTAAAATAACATGAAATAAACTATTTTTTCTAACTGAGTCCTGATGACTACAACTGAAGCTTTTTTCTACTATGGAACACGCCTGGACGAATGAGGGATTACACCGACATGAAACAAACTAATTCACAGGAGAATATAAAACAAGAGGGAGACGGTTAGCTGCAATATATGAGGATGAGGACTTGTATAGTGTTGGTTAGTATTTATTTGTATTTATTTGTTTCAATGTTCTCTCTTCTCCCGGAACAGTGCTAGAGGAGGATGCGGCGGTTCCTCCCTCCAGAGAGAGCCCCTCAGAGGAGGGGGACTCGGAGTCCCACGGAGCCCACATGAATGACTCTCTGAACAGGCCCGACGCTCAGGGAAGAGTCCTGGTCAACGCCAATCATCCAGACTGCGACCCAGACATTTACCTTTCACCACAACTCGCAGAAGCTGTCAAACCACACCAGGTACTAATATACTCATTATGCATTATAAATAACATTTTTTTTTTAATTCAGAAACAAAATACAACAAAAGTGCAGAAATGTCACTTTATCCACTTATTTTTATTTCTTGTGGATTCGACTTGTAAAATGATGGAACAAAATTCAAGCATTGTGGGTTTTTTCCTCATTTTAAATCTACTCAAATAAAGACAAACTAGTGTTATGCGAGGTTGTGTACAATTCTATTATTGGCTTTATTTAGTCAAGTTGAGTTTATTTCATGGCAAATGTCACACTGCCTTTAGGGATGAGACTCGATTCCCTGATTGATTTTGACATCATTTATAATACATAAATTAACAAAACTACTGTAGCTCACGTCAGTACAAAGTGGATTCATCGTGTGTAGCGCTGCGTCTTGGATACGTGGTCATAACTTAAACTCGACTTGCTCGCAGGTCGGAGGCATCCGCTTCTTGTACGACAACCTGGTGGAGTCGCTGGAGCTCTTCGGCAGCAGCCCGGGGTTCGGCTGTATCCTGGCTCACAGTATGGGTTTGGGAAAGACGCTGCAGGTCATCTCGTTCATCGACGTGCTCTTCAGACACTCGCAGGCGCACACCGTCCTCGCCATCGTACCGGTGAGTACAGGAAGAATTTCTGTCTGTAAAAGCCAAACTGCGGTGGGCAACATACAGTATTGACATTTGATCCAAGTTTAGTTTTACATTCGATATTAAACACCCAAAAGAGTATTTAAAATACAAAAAAATACATGTTAGTTTATTTACACAAAAGAGGAGGTTATGCTCATTTCCATCTGCATTCCCTGGATATTGAATGTAAAAAATGTCGATAAACTACATTATAGTGTAGTATCAATTCTTAAAAGCATATGTTTTGTGTCTTTGTATGTCATTACCCTCCGTTCTATTCAAACTTGCCTGTCCAAGCACCACATCTGAACGCGTCTTACAAACCTGTGAAAATACTATAACCACACGTTCATATTTCAAATCCAGACATTCTTCCTGTGCAGGTGAACACTCTGCAGAACTGGCTTCACGAGTTCAACATGTGGGTCCCGGCGCCTGAAGCTCTCCCGCCCGACGCCGACCACAAACTCCTCACTCCACGCGCTTTCAGAGTCCATATACTCAACGACGAACACAAGTCAGTACTTAATCACGCTGCGCTCCCCTTCAGCTAAATATAAATGTTACAATAAATACTTTAAATTAATATATAGGAAAAACATGTAAAATCAACTTTCATGAGCTTTTTTAACTAAGCTAGGTCTAAATGAACCCTATGGCTGAGTGTTTTGTATTTCATAAAGCATGCAGGGAAAAGTGCACTGTCCCTTTAAGAGACTTGACCCAGTAACATTATTCTAGTTGCGTCTCTCACCCGTCTTACATAATGCCACCCGTCTTCTCTAGAACCTGATATGTTCACACTATAATGGGATGGTTAAAAAATTGTCTTTCTTTATCATTCCTGTTTTTTTGTGCGAGTAGGTTGGAATTTTAATTTGCGGCTGTGACTAATTATAGTACATGAAATTGTCATAAATGTCATTCAGTCGTCACACAGGTGTTGCAATGGCAGTCTGAACTTCCTACCTTATGACAGTATTTACAATTTCTTTATCGTTTATGATGGATTTCTTAGTTGCCAGTGGCACTGAGTTCATCAGTTAATGTTTAAAGTACAGTTTTCTTCACTTGGATTTATTTTTTAATGGCACAGGTGGCAATCCCTCAAGGCACACTGATATTATGTAAGAAGATGACATATTTAAATTAATAAATGAATCATATACAAATCATAATCGTATAGTCTGGTGCAGTATGTACATTCTCTAGTAGACCACCTGTTTCCATGGATTCTCAGTGTTTACTAAGTCTTCTCCCTCTGAGCCTCAGTAAAACACTTGGTTTTGTGACATTATAGCGAGATCTCCTGCGTTATTTTTAAGTCCATAAATCATCGCTACACTTATGGAGTCAAATTGTGCGTTCATGATAATTGCCTGTCTGCATTAGCATGTCAGGGGAAAGCTAGCATTTGTTTATCTCCCTTTTGTAATCCCCTTTGCTGCCAGTAGATGGACCCTGACGGATTTTGTATTTGTTTTTACCTTCTAAAACATGAGCTTGTTTAAAGGTCAATAACAATACAAATAATGTATAATACTTGCCTTTTAAAACTCCCTCACAAATCCTCAGTAGAGCGATAGAAATGTAGACCAATGTAAGCGTAAGTTACAGATGCATTTTCCTGATTTGACGTTGAACTTTCAGGAACACCACGAGCCGGGCGAAGGTGGTGCAGGACTGGTACCGGGACGGCGGCGTGTTACTGATGGGCTACGAGATGTACCGCCTGCTCTCGCTCAAGAAGAGCTTTGTGGCCGGACGCAAGAAAAAGAACAAGAAGAACCCAACCAACTCTGGGTCAGTGGTGGATGTGGACGAGGAGGACAGACAACAGGAGCTGCTCAAAGGTACGAGCGGCTTTTATCCTGACGCAGCGCAATTTTGTTACAGACCAACCACGTATACGTGTAAAATAGTGCAAAAAGGTTCTGCGACACTGGATGCTCCTCTAAAAGTCTTCACTCTCTTCTCTGTCTCATCTGCCCTCATCTTCATGCTCCTGACCCTGTTGAAATCCTGTCTCCTGACCCTCACAGTTTGACCACATCCACTCGCACAGCATTTTCTAACATCCATACCTTTTGCTTTTTACAAGTTTTTCATTTGCAATGGGAACGGAAAGCAATACGTGCACAATTTAGTGTGAACAGCAAAAAACACTTTGTAGCTTTGTCAGGGGTTAGATACCCTAACCCATTAACAATTCAAAAGTAAAATATGAACTGACATCAGACTAAAATACTAACAATTTTAAGTCTTTAGTACAAAAAATAATAATATCAGTTTGTTCGCTTTTTCTTTTCAAAGGATGGAAAAATACAATTTTCTAGTCTTAAAATTGTATTTGAGTTTCATAAAAAGTATAGTTTGGGGTCAATACATAAAATCCCCTACAGTACAATATTTTCATTCCAAAATGTAGAGATCACTACTACCTGGCATATGAAACGCATTTATAAAGTTGTTGTTGATGTTGCCAATACAAAAATAAAATGTTAACATCTTGATTCATCCGTCCACAGGGATAGAAAAGGCTTTATCTCGACCCGGCCCTGATGTGGTGATCTGTGACGAGGGCCACCGCATCAAGAACTGCCACGCCAGCACCTCCCAGGCCCTGAAGAGCATCCGCACCCGCAGGAGGGTGGTGCTCACCGGGTACCCTCTGCAGAACAACCTCATCGAGTACTGGTGCATGGTAGACTTCGTACGCCCGGACTTTCTAGGTAACAAATTCACTTTGACTGTGCAGAACCTTGAGTCATTGCTTCATTGTGTTGGATTTACATTGTATATTTGTGTGTTTTTTCTTCAGGGACGCGTCAGGAGTTCAGTAACATGTTTGAGAGGCCCATTCTGAACGGGCAGTGTGTGGACAGCACTCCTCAGGACCTGCAGCTCATGCGGTACAGGAGCCACGTGCTGCACAGTCTGCTGGAGGGATTCGTTCAACGGTGAGCGAGGTCTATTGTTGTCATGATTATAACATTTAAAACTCCATTTCAATACTTCAGAAAAAGCTTGATGCAAGATAAAGGCAAAGAAAAAGTTAAAATATTCAAATATTACCTTTTGGTCTCATATTAGTCTCAATACAGACCAATCTAACCCTATTCAGGAAAGATGAACAAATCTTCTACAGTGTTGATATTTGAGTATCTAATTTAAATACTAGGTTTGAATTCAACATTGAAAAACAACATTATATTTTTTTACAACCCTAGTGTGGCCTTTAAACAATATTAATGGTAATCATGGCAAAATATCTGACAGAGTGGAAATGACTTGAATTCATAGAATATATATACTGTTTAGAGTTTTTTCCCCTAGAATATTTTATTTTGTTAGATTTTTGGTCAGTACAGATGTCTGACTATGTTCACAAGTACAACAAAATCTGATTCTCTAATTTATCTAAATGATGTGCATATCTCAAAGATATCAGAGAGACCATGAGCAATAAGAATCATTTGAATAATATTTTAGAGATATTTCAAATTAGTCAAAAAGAAATGCTCAATATAAAAAATCTAAACTAAATCATTCTGAACTATTTAAAACGAGATTCATATTCTGAATTCAAACCATTCAAACTCATGTGGATATTATCTTGTACAGTTTGGAGGTTGCCATAATTCTGCAGTGGTTGCATATTAAAAATTGCAATAGTAATTCTGTTGTTTGTACATTTCCACAGCCGGGGTCATGACGTCCTGAAAGAGCAGCTCCCATCCAAAGAGGAGCACGTGATCCTGGTGCGCCTGTCTCCCCTGCAGAGGGCGCTCTACACCGAGTTCATGAACCGCTTCCGAGAGGCGGGGAACACGGGCTGGCTCAGTCTGAACCCTCTCAAAGCCTTCTGTGTCTGCTGCAAGGTAACGGCCTTATATGGGATATTATGTGTGATTTTCACACTTGCAACTGCATTTCATTCTCCAGTGCGACTTATATATGTAGTTTTATCTCTATTATGCATTTTTTGGCTGGTGCGACTTATATTCTGGAATGGTACGGTACTCTTTACAGCTCGGCCCATGCAGCTCAGGCTCGGCTTAGATTGGGTATATTTTTGAGTATACTGATTACGATATTCAGACAAAATGCAGAAATGTGTTAAACCACGTGATAGTTCAGGTTCAGGACAAATGTGGCATGTATTTTTGTAACACTTTTGACTATAAACAACATACTAAAACTTTGCATAGCTTCAAAAAACAAAAAAATCATGACATTATCTAAATTTTGATATATTGCTCTGCTCTAACTTGGAATGTTAATTGTGTTAACTGTTTTTTATCCAGATAGAAACATGTACTTGACCTAGACAATTCAACTTATGTCAAGTTAATTTAGCTTTGATTAAGAAAAGAAAATCAACCAATAAAGGAATAACACGGCATTTTCGCATCCTCGCTACAAAGCAATTTGCAAGCAATAAAGTGAAACGACAAGTCAAACAAATCTTAGTCCATCAAGTAAATCGATTGCAAGTGTTCACTTTTGTAGACATGGTAACATTTAAACAAGCAGAACAGGACACAGAGAGTGACGAGACAAAAACAAAAGGACTAAGTCATCTAAAGTAGGTCTATGTCCCTGTGTGCAGTGGTTCCATTTGTTTTAGTAAAAGTTTTTATTTCAGTTACATTGTATCTTCCATTTCATTATTACTTGTATTTGCTGCAGCCATAAGTACAATCCACAGGTATCCATCTCTCGTTTTTACATTTTACATCCTAAGTACATACAATTCTCCGTCAAATATTTATGAATAATAGTCATCCCAAAATAAAGGTTAACATTATTCCTCCAAAAGCCAGATTAGATTTAGTTTATATGTGGTGGACAATAATGGAAAGTGCGTTTGTTCGTCTCTCAGATTTGGAACCACCCAGACGTGTTGTACGAGGCTCTGCAGAAGGAAAACCTGGCCAGCGAACAGGACCTGGACCTGGATGACATCACTTCCTCCCGCTGCCACGCGACGGCCAATCAGAAGCCCAAACCGCTGGAGACGCCAAACCCCATCGGTGGACTGAGTCTGACCCAGATGCAGGAGAAGGCCAACCAGGTCATCACGTACGAATGGGTGCGTGCCTTAATTTACCCCCACGATTGCAAGAAACACGTCTGGATTAACGATTGTTTTTTTCTTGTTGTTTGTTCTGCTTTTCCAGGCAAAGGAAATTATGGACGACTATAAACCCGGTGTCCTGGAGAATTCTGCTAAAATGGTTTTGTTGTTTCATTTGATTGAAGGGAGCGTGAGAAAGGGAGACAAGATGCTGGTTTTCAGGTAGGACTAGGATTATTCTTCAAAATGCACTGTCTGTAAATGCAACACAATATCTGATGTGTTCTCTTTCCTCCCACAGTCAGAGTCTGTCCACGCTGACGGTGATCGAAGAGTTTTTGGCCAAGCAACCGGTTCCTCCTTCGCCAAATTCAACCAAACCCAACCAGAACTGGGTCCGAAACATCAACTATTACAGTGAGTAGTATTATTAGTGGTGATTAAAGCGCTTCCTCCACTTCATTCTCCATTGACTAACAAAGAGTGCTGCCACCTGCTGACATTTTTTGGAAACTGCAGTGTTCATTGGGTTTATTCCTGCTTCTTCAGGACTGGATGGCAGCACGACAGCGTCAGAGAGAGAACGTCTCATAAACCAGTTCAATGACCCAACAAACACATCGGCGTGGGTCTTCCTCCTCTCCACCAGGTGACCACAGCACTAAAGAAACGATCAAAACTATACCCGCGATGCACCAATGTCTGCAAAATGTACTTTATTCTACCCTTCATTAAAGATGTTTCCTTCCCGATACTGATATTGATACTTTGCTTTAATTATGTTCTGTAGAACAGCACCACTGAAAGTACATTTGTTAAAACTCAGTTTATCACAGTATTTGTCCAAATTCTTCAATTAACTATGGAACAGTACAGTGTCCTTTTATACTGATAAATTAGTCTAAACTTGAACTGATATCCTGGAACCGATACTCAATCCTATACATTTTCCTAGATTGGTTCCAGTATCGGTATCGGACCGGCCTATTTATCGCTTGCCATTTAATTGTAATCCAAACCAGTGGTCCCCGACCTTTTTGGTCTGAATCGAGTACTAGCAGTGGTGGAAAGAGAACTAAGACTAAAAAGTACTGCTCTAAAAATGTGACTTACATAAAGGCAAGAAGTACACGTGGAAGTTCAGATCAGTCTTTGATACAAAATGTTATCCATCCAACTGTGTAAAAACTGTTTTAAACTTGTCCGCATTTGTAACCATTCCATATGAGCAAACCCGCAGTCCTGACCCTCCACGTGTCCTGCAGAGCCGGCTGCCTCGGGGTGAACCTGATCGGGGCCAACCGCGTGGTGGTTTTCGACGCTTCGTGGAACCCGTGCCACGACGCCCAAGCCGTGTGCCGAGTTTACCGTTACGGCCAGAATAAACGCTGCCACATCTACAGGCTGGTGTGTGACTTCACCCTGGAGAAGAAGATCTACGACCGGCAGATCTCCAAACAGAGCATGTCCGGTGAGGGATGAGTCTGTACTTTTCTTAATGACGACTTTACTATTATTACTACTTACTTTTCTTCTTTCTGATCATAATGTACTACTTAGGCAGTCTAGACTCGTTTAAAGGCTTTGTCATCAGAATGTTAACAATTCTGGAGGCATAAATGCAAAAATTGGCAACCATGTTTATTTTTTTGTGTAAAAATGACATGTAGTTTTGGATTTGAATGGAATGACATTTCTAGCCTCAAAATTGTATTTGAATTTAATTTCAAAAATAAAGAATTTGCGAACATTTTTGTCAAGCAAAATTCAGGATTTTGTCTCAGTTAAAAATGCTCAGAGTCTGTAATAATTTCCTATTAAATAAATAGATAAATAATGTTAAAAACAACAACTGTAAATGTCTTTAAACCTGGTTACTTATTTCGGAGTGTTTTTCATTTGACGAAACATTTTGTGATATTCTGAAGTTAGAAACGTTTTAATGGTCTTTCAACAACAACAAAAAACATAGTAAAATGTTATAAGCACCAATATGTTTGAAGTTTGCCACAGAAACCTGAAATGTGTCACATAAAGACGCCTTGTGCTGGTGACAGGACGAGTCTCTGTGCGGGACGAGTCTCTGTTCTCTGTGCAGGACGAGTCTCTGTGCAGGACGAGTCTCTGTGCAGGACGAGTCTCTGTGCAGGACGAGTCTCTGTGCAGGACGAGTCTCTGTGCAGGACGAGTCTCTGTGCAGGACGAGTCTCTGTTCTCTGTGCGGGACGAGTCTCTGTGCAGGACGAGTCTCTGTGCAGGACGAGTCTCTGTGCAGGACGAGTCTCTGTGCAGGACGAGTCTCTGTTCTCTGTGCAGGACGAGTCTCTGTGCGGGACGAGTCTCTGTGCGGGACGAGTCTCTGTGCAGGACGAGTCTCTGTGCGGGACGAGTCTCTGTGCAGGACGAGTCTCTGTGCAGGACGAGTCTCTGTGCGGGACGAGTCTCTGTGCGGGACGAGTCTCTGTGCGGGACGAGTCTCTGTGCGGGACGAGTCTCTGTTCTCTGTGCGGGACGAGTCTCTGTGCGGGACGAGTCTCTGTGCGGGACGAGTCTCTGTGCGGGACGAGTCTCTGTTCTCTGTGCAGGACGAGTCTCTGTGCAGGACGAGTCTCTGTGCAGGACCTACTGTGTCTAACCTTCACTCTTCTGTCCCTCAGACCGTGTAGTGGACGATCTGAACCCAGTCCTGACCTTCACTCGGAGGGAGGTGGAGTCTCTGCTTCACTTTGTGGATGAAGAACCAGATGCGGTCCAGCTGCTGCCCGGGAAGGGACTGGAGTCTGTCCTCAAGAGGGCGCTGTGCCTCTACCCACACCTCATCACCAAGGTAAAGACTTACACACCGTGAAAGCAGTTGGACAGTTTTGTTAAAGTCTTTGCTGTGAAGGGAGAATGTGTTAGAGCGGGAGATCAAACCAAAGACCAGCAGAGACTCAGAACAGCCTCTGGGCCTCAGAACTCCTGCCATGGACACGATAAACGGATACTTTTTGAAATGTACTTTTGGCAGTAGTAAAAAGAGCTGTTAAAAATGTCATTGAATGTAGTCTGTAACCGTGTATCTCCTGTTTTTCTTCTATAGCAACCGTTCGCTCACGAGTCTTTGCTGATGGATCGGCGTGAGCTGAAGCTGAGCTCTGCAGAGAAGAGGGAGGCGAAGAAAGGCTACGAGGAGGAGAAACGTGCCTCTGTCCCGTACACACGGCCCTCCTACGCCCACTACTATCCCGCCAGTGACCAGAGCCTCACCAACATCCCTGCGTTCAGCCAGAGGAACTGGTCAGCCAATGACTGTTTACAAAAGAACATCTAAATACTATTTTATAAGAGAAGATTTAGATTTAGAATATGAAACTAAACCATAAATAATAATACAAAAGTACAGCTGAAGGTTCAAATTTAAATCTGGCTTTTGTTGCAGCGATAAAATGCAAATATAGGATTGGAATTGTCCATTATGCTTGACCTTGCAAAATGTCCAACATAATGGACATGAATCATGTTGTATCGTTATCGTGCTGCACTAAATATTCATTTAGTTTTTATTTTGAGCTTTTATTGCTCATATTGATAAATACATTTGTTGTTATAAGTCCATGAAAAGTCATGGAAAAGCTGTTCAAAAACCTGATGTGTCGCCCCTTTTTAAACGGTTAGGGTTATAAAGGGTAAGGGCTAAAGGTAAGGGGTAAAGGTAAAGGGTAATGGGTAAGGGGTAAAGGTAAAGGGTGAACGCTCTGCGCGTCTTGTAGAAACAATATGTCTCCCACTTGACGCAGTTTAACTCTATTCTTGATTTGCAATGTACATTGATAAGAACCAATAAAGATGATTAAATTAAGCCAAACTAATTGACAACAAAGCAATTTTAAAATAAAATCATGTTGGTCAAAACTATGGTTAAGCTAATAAACATCCTGAGAATAAAACACTTTATAATTAGATGCAGACAGTACACAACTATTTGATTCTGACCATAAAGATGAAATGTCTTTCAGTTATTTCAGTGTAATATAATATCTATATCTTTATATAAGATATAAAATATCTTTCAATCAATCATGCGTTCTCGTTTCCCCAGGCGTCCTCCTGCTCGTGTTGAGGACAAACCTGTGACCAGTGTGCGTCCGGTCAAGTCAGCTACAGTTCCCATGATGCCTCGCCTGGCCACAGACCCCACCCCCAACTCAGACTCCGCCTCCAAACTAGGAGGGTTTCCTGTCAACTGTCTGCAGAAGGCCGGGGTGGTCGTGCAAAAGATCGTCACGACGACTGGTATGAGATGAATATCATCCAAATGTGGAAATCACCTCATCATAATGTCATTTAAAGATGTGTCTTACTTTTATTGGCAATTTCACAATATAATATGTTAGAAAATTCAAAAACGATGGATGTAATTTCAGTATATTCAGTAAGCGCTGTTTGTGTTTCTCCTTCAGACATGGTGATCCCAGGCACCACCAGCTCCACAGATGTTCAGGCCAGAATCGCAGCAGGAGAAAGTATCCACATCATCAGAGGAACTAAAGGTAAACAGTTCATTTGAGCGTGTAATAAACATGTAATAAACTGTAAATGCTTCACTGAGCTTATGTTCTCTCAGGGACCTACATTCGAACCTCAGATGGAAGAATCTTTGCCATAAGAGCAGCAAACAAAGCAAAAGCACTGGAGGAAAAGGCAACAACACCACCCAAAGGTACAGTCCTACCTAAACCACTTCAATGTTGTAGTTCAGTCGGCCTGCTGTAAAGTGCATTGCTGAGCTGATTTGAAGTTAACCATGTTTTAAACTTACTCCTCTCTAGACTCTCAGCCTGAGCCCGAAGACCTTTCTCCCAATAGAAGCAACAGCAGCGCGTCACCTGACAGGAAGCTGCCGTCTCTGCCTCGCCCAATGTCCCCGGATAGCCCCGAGATCATCGACGAGCTCCAGCGCTACACCAGAGCCCCCGAAGAGAAACCTCAACCCCCTCAGCTCAACGGCACGGCCCTTCCCAATATGGCCGACGTTACTTCTGCCTCCGCTTCGTCCGCTGCTCCCCAAGACTTGCGCGTCGGCTCCAAGCGCAAGTCCTCCTCTCCCGCGCCGGAAGAACGTCCCGGCAAGCAACCCAAGGCGGGCCCGCCACACTCCTCGGCCCCCGCTGCGTTAGCCTCGCAAAGCTACCCGTTCAACAGCGCGTACCCCCTGCCGCACATCGCCTTGAACCCCGCCGTTCTCAGCCATTCGCTCTACATGAATTCGCCATATTTCCAAGCGTCTCAACTGGGCGAATCTGGCTATTTGTACCCGGATATCTCCACAACAACTCCCACAAAGTCCATTTCGACCGCCACCACTTCGGTGTCGCCCAATCCCAGCGGCATTCCTCCGTACATGCTTAGCCCGAACGTGGCTAGCTTCTCCGGGATGCTACCTCCGAGTTACCCCATGTCGTACACGCAGTCGTTGGCCAGTCTTTACTCCAAATCGATGCTGAACGGAGATTTGCTCGGGCCCACTGCCACGCCCGGCCCGGCTGGCGCCAGCTTTCTCTCTAAATTCCCCACAAGCACAGAAACAAGCAAACGCGAGTCCGTGCTCGTCAACGGTACTAACCTCAGAAGCGCCAGCAGCTCCGATAACGACGACGACGTGATCGAAGTGAAAGAGGATTAAAGGACAGGATGTGTTTGAACGTTTGCTTGCGTTCTTCACCGGGGTAAATACTGGTGGCATTGCGAGGCCATTAGGGAAGCTAAAAATGCTCATTGCTGTGCTAAAGCGGTTAATTAATAGTAACAATTTGAATCTCCAAACTTTTTTTTTTTTTTTTTTGGACTGTGGGCTTCCGCATCGAAATCACTGGACTCTTTGTAAACTGCTGTGGATTAAGCCTGCAGTGACCCCGTTAGGCCGCTAATTGTACTGCATAGAAGCGCTAGTTTCTGCTTCGCTGAGGACCTTTTCCGCTTACAGAGTTGGCATTAACTGCTAGTAGCAACATCGTGTTCTAAATGTCTCGTCGGTTGTTGATTCTTGCTACTGAGAAAAAGCATTTTGAATTGAAGTGGATGTATTCACTGCCAGGACATGGGAATTGTACAACCTCGAAAAAAGAAAAAATGGGATCATTTTTGAGGCTTGATTTTTAAACCAGTCGCAGAAAAACCTTACACTTTAGCAATGAGAATGTAACGCTAAATGCCTTTTCAAACCAGGCCTTATTTTGAATCTTGACCTTCCCTCAGACCATTGAAATCTGTTTTCTCCTGGTTATGTAGTTGCATCGACAGATACTTTCACTTCTTAAAACGATTCTCCCTTTTCTATAGTTGTATTGCACATAAATGTTGACGTAGCATCATACAAATTACCTCCAAATTCCAAACTTATTTCGTCTCCGGTTAAGCCATGAAAAAATATTTCAATAAAATAAATAGCCCAATTTGAATTTATTTTTTAAATGCTTCTACACCAATAATTGTAATTAGTTTTCAGCTTTCATATTAATTTGACCTGAAGATATTACCCCAGATGCCGTTCTATTTTAGTACCAATACTGGCTTAAAGATAAAATGATAAACTGATAAAGAAATTCATGTTTAAACTATGATGACCTTGGTCTGAGGGCAGAAGTGGAAAGATCTGTTTGTTTTTTTGCATCTATATTTATGTGAACCGATTGCCTAAAGAAAAAAAAGCCAGAAAACGAGGAAAAAATTCAATTTGTAGAGGCATTGAAATATGAACAATAACACATAAAACCACTTTGCCAACAGAAGATGCCTTTTACTGCCTCCATCTGTTTGAATGTGAACGGTGAGAGGAAGACGTCTCACCGCCGGCAGTCTCACTGTAGCCTCCAGGACACAATCATGCAAAAGACTCAGTCAAGCCTTTATCATGAGCGGAGACGATGGCACCGTGAGCGCAAACGCCTTCGCAAACAGGAAACCACAAAATGGACTCCACGGTGACAAAAAGATCGTAGATTTGAAAAGTTTGATTTGATGGAGTGGTTCTTGGACTAATATTGTATCTCAAGATGTAACGTTTGGACATATTTTGGTCATATTCATAGTATGAGCTCGACAAAATGTATTGAGTGTTTGCTAATTATGGCTTTGGTAATGATCCAAAATGACTCCATCAGGCTGGACTTTCTAATGCGTCAGATACTTTCCACTCTGTTTTCATCTCATTTCATCTCATTTCGTGCGGTAACGTCTTCATCATCGTGAAGCAAACTTATTCTCTTATTTTTAAGCACAAAAGATTGAAAGGTTTTACAGTGCGTATATTTCACTGTATGAATAAAAGACACTGTAATAGCATTTAGGTTTCAAACTGGGAAAATAAGGGTTTTCCAAAGAGTGGGATAATGCAGGTGGAATATGCATGACAAGAAGGGGTTTCCATGGTTACGTTTTATTGAAAGTATCATCTATCAAGATTGTACCTGTAACTGCGGTGAATGTTGACCAGTTTTGTGATGGTTGAAATCCTTCAAAAGACACATTTCATAAAGAAGCAGTATTTTGTTCTCCACATGTCCAGCTTTGACTTGTACCACTCTTTGGAATGATAATATATAAGAATTTAAGTCAATTCCACAACAGTTCTTAAAAAAACAATTCAATCAACAGAAATCCAAAATTGCAGTATCTTCCAAAAACGTAGCTCCATCTTCCATCGTCGCATGATTCATAACCAGCTTTTTAAATGTACTTCTTTTTACAAGTTTTATGGATTTACCAAATTGATTTTATTTATAACAGTTAGTATTTATTCATTATTGTTTTGTATTTTTTGTACAATTTTGTCGGGTTCGATTGTTGTCATGTTTGCATTTGTGTTCATTTTGTTACCTTTTGTTGTTACTTGTTTCTCATCTGGACCAATCAATCACTGCAAAAGCACAGTTTAGAAATCAGCATAGTTAGCATGCTAGCATTCTGCCAGGGAGGAATTGTGGGTGTTCTCCAGATTTATTTGCTTTTCATAAAAAATGTTGTCTTGTTTTGGACAATCTTAAGCTATTGTATTGACATGATTTGAGTTGGATTAGGATTTTTCTTGATCAACAGCAATACGGCCTTTTCACGATACCGGGGCAGGGGAGTAGCTCGCCGAGGGCACCAAATGTGCTGGGGCCGGCCCTGGTTGAGTGTATTTACAGATTGTACAAATGACTATTACCCAATTGTTAACAAGATTGTGCTAAAATCCCAGTGGGCAGAATGTGCAGCATTAGTGAAGCCGTAAGTATTCTCTGCTTGGACGCTAATTTGCCTTATGAAATTAAAAATAATATGACAATGAATATGTAAATAAATGTATGGACTGTCATAAAGGTCCATACATCCTCAGTAGCAATGTGATTGATCGAAGTCGTCCACCATTTTTCTTCGGTCAATGCCCAGAACTCTTCCAAAGCTAAAAAGGCAACACCATCCTAACTAACATGTAGATCATTTCCATCACAGCATGGGCAAAAACATTGGCCTTGGAACGTCTTCAGCTTGTGTTCATCGCAGCAATAGAGTCTTAAAGGTCGTTCTGTTGCATGTGTTAATGACACAGAACACAAAGCCACTTCTTACAATGTGACGGCAAGTGCTTTGTCCCGTGTCTGTTCTTTCTTTTCCATATCAAAACGTGTACGTTATCCTTTACAGCAGCCTTGGATTGATACTTGAATTTATTTATTTTACCTACAAGCCGAGTTTTGTCGAAGTGTGAGGCGAGCTGCTGCTGCTGTCTGTAGGGAACGAATCAAAGATGTGTGTGCTCTTCTGTTGTCAACGGATGATGTCTCCGGTTTTACTTTAAAAGCCTTTTTTGAAGTTTGTAAATAAAGAGAAACCGTTAAAAATAACTCTTTCCTGGTTCATTCTTTGGGTTTGGGGGGGTCTCTTTGTTTGGCACCGGAAACAAATGATTCAATCTCATCATGGATATATGCAAACTCTGAACACTTCATACTAGTAGCACCTGTGGAAATATGATTATTGGTGAAAATGCATTTCCAATACCTTTGCCATTGCACAGCAGAACAAAACACAGACCTGGCCTTTATCAAAAGTCAAGCAGAAAAGGATTTGGTGACTTGGATGATTGAAGACAACTCCTGGATCGGTTGGGACACCAACACGGGCTGGAGGTGGTCTGGAGTTCACACACTGGATGAGTGGGGGCCCTCTGGATGTGAACAGCTCCATCTGCACCTTGGAGGATCAGAGTCACTAAAGACGGGAGCTATGCCCAGACACTGCCCTTCCTCTGCTACAAAGGTAGGTGATGAGAAATGTGACGCCTAACAAGGAGATGCAATCAACCAGTGGCATGTGGTCAGGGCAAACAAGGCCAAATATCCAAATAAGCCTGTTTACCCCTCACTTCTGCTTGTTGAAGCATCGCTGGAAGTCAGTGTCTTTTAGCGGCCTCTATAGGCCACTGAGCAGTACTGCGTGGGAAGCTTGGTTTCTCCTCTCACGCGTGCTTTTAGAACCGGAGCGGACAGTGGCTTGTTTTAGCTGAATAAACATGTGGGAATCGCGGCTGTTTGTCTAATTGTGTCTAACCGACGCAAAGCAACAGTAATAGTATTTACAAAGACACTTCACTTTTTTTTGTGCAATGATTTTACCTAAACGTGTATTTGTGGGTTATATGATTTTATTTTCAGAAGTTTGCATTTATTTAATTTTGTTTGCAAAATTACAAACTGTTTTTTGTTTGTTTGTTTTGTAGATATTGTTATTTATTATTTATTAAGTTTGTTTACTGCACAAAATAAAATGAAAAAATACAAGTTGCTGTGGCAGTTCTATTTCATGCCCACAGCTCCTCTCTGGTGCTCTCTTATACTTATACTTATACTGCATCTGGTAGTTTTAAATCCACTGAACATGGCAGTAGTGCTCTTCTCCCACCCAAGCGTACCATGTGACCGCTCTGACCAATCAGAGCGAGAGCTGAAACTAAATATTAAAAAGCTGTTTTTAAGAAACGGGGGAAAATAAACGATTTGAAAAAAAAAGTAAATTGTCACAAAATGTGACGAAAGCTGTAGAGGCCACGTCAGCAGAACAGGAACAGTTGATTCAGCCAGACTTGCCTGTATTTTAAAAGGGTAAACTCTCTGTTACTGTGGTATGCTGGAAGGATCTGGCATAAAGGTGTAATTAGTACTGTGGCCTGGTGTAAGAAGCTGTGAAACATCAACAAAGCCATGGAGACTTTGAGAGAGGGTCCAGCAACTGGAGGCCGAGCGGGCAGCAGGATGCAGCCAAACCTAGACTGACCTGTGTGAGAATCTTAGAACTCTTCAGCATTTATACCTGACAAAAGAGAGCCACTGTGTATGTGTCTTAAATGTACTATAATTGAAGTGAGCAGAACTGCACTTTGGGGCATATTTGTGGGAAACTAAATAAGCCCACGTCAGTTGACTCCTCCACATGTGACGAGCTCACAGTTTGCCATGCTAAATGCTTCAGTGCAGAATCAGCAGGAGAAGATGGATCAAATGTCTAAAGCTCTGGTAGACATGGAAACATGTCGGTGTAATTCCCTGTTCGTCCAGGATAAGATTAGATATGCCTTTATTTGTCCACACATGGGGACATTTTGGTGTTGCAACGCAAGTAGATACAGAAGAAAAGAACAGATAACACTCTTAATAGAAAAAAACTCTTATAAACAGAACTACTATGTACAGAACAGAGAGAGAGTTCCATAGTAGAAAAAGATTCAGTTGTTTCATCTGGACTCCAAGAGTCATTCTCAATCTGCGAATCAAGACCGGGAACTCAGATATTTATCCTACTCTGGGTAGGCCCTGCCCACCGGGCGGGACTTCCTGATGAAAAGGTCCATTAAATCAGTCCTTTAATGGGCCATAAGCCTCATACTGACCCTGACTCACACTCTCTCTCCTCCCCGTGTAGCTCATTAGCGCGAGCTCTGACTAGAATCTCACACCCAAAACAATCAGAAATGCAAACTCCTATGACAAAATACAGATAAAACAATGGCTCATTGCCAACAGGATCTGTCAACACTAACGGCACCTGCTCTCTCTGCTGCCCCCTGCAGGCTAACGACACCTGCTCTCTCTGCTGCCCCCTGCAGGCTAACGACACCTGCTCTCTCTGCTGCCCCCTGCAGGCTAACGACACCTGCTCTCTCTGCTGCCCCCTGCAGGCTAACGACACCTGCTCTCTCTGCTGCCCCCTGCAGGCTAACGACACCTGCTCTCTCTGCTGCCCCCTGCAGGCTAACGACACCTGCTCTCTCTGCTGCCCCCTGCAGGCTAACGACACCTGCTCTCTCTGCTGCCCCCTGCAGGCTAACGACACCTGCGATCTCTGCTGCCCCCTGCAGGCTAACGACACCTGCTCTCTCTGCTGCCCCCTGCAGGCTAACGACACCTGCTCTCTCTGCTGCCCCCTGCAGGCTAACGACACCTGCTCTCTCTGCTGCCCCCTGCAGGCTAACGACACCTGCTCTCTCTGCTGCCCCCTGCAGGCTAACGACACCTGCTCTCTCTGCTGCCCCCTGCAGGCTAACGACACCTGCGATCTCTGCTGCCCCCTGCAGGCTAACGACACCTGCTCTGTCTGCTGCCCCCTGCAGGCTACTTAATGTAAATAGTGTATATGTTTCTAGCATCTGAGTAAAATCATTGCTTTATTGTATTTTTTATTCCCAATTTTAGGCTGACTGTAACAGCATCTACGGGACTACAGATGAAAAATAGCCTTTTGGCTAATTCTGGCATATTTACAGAAATGTTTATTAATATGCACTGTCCCTGAAATGAATGAATAAATAAAGATAATGAAGGAACCTCTAAGCGGCGACAGAGACCTCACCGAGAGTTTAGTGGAACTTTACTGTGGAGGAAGAAGGAGGAAAATGGCTCCACCTGAATTAGCTCCTTTCCGTATCCTTGACCCGGATGTGCGTCATTGTCATGGTAAGGACCGTCCAAACTGATCAGTGAAGTCAAGAAAGAGTAAGGAAAAGCGACATTATTTGTTTTTATCTACAGATATATTACATCACAATGTACATAAACCTAAAAAACTAACCCAAATAGGTTCTTTATTAAACTATAAGGTGTTATTAAGCAGTATTTGTAACTAACTATTTACAAGCATTTATCATTTTGTCATTTATCATTGAAAACTGTTTAGTAAGCATCTTATTAATGCTTTTACACACGTCTTGTACATGGTTTAATAACTATTTTTTTGTTAGTGGTTTATTAACTCAAAGTATTATAAGCCATAAATGCACAAACAAATAACTAGTACTTATTAATGGCTTATAGTTGACGATAGAACCTTAAAACCTACTTTTTATAATATGTTGTTGTTCAGGGCAGTCAAAGTTAACACATTAACTCACTAATCACTGACGCATTAATTACGACTGACGCTGATTAATCTGTTCAAAATGTTTTGACCAAATGCGCCCTTTTAGATTCTAGAGGCTTCCCCAAGCAAAGGATCACATCATGCACTTTGCTCCTGATTTGATAGTATACAACAACAACAACAACGACAACAACCACAACAACAACAGACAAAAAAAGACAAAAATTAAACCAAAAGAAAATGTATCACCGACGACCCTCCTCTTAAATGTTTGTTACATGGTTCTATTTGTTACATGGTTCTATTTGTTACATGGATCTATTTGTTACATTTATCTATTTGTTACATGGATCTATTTGTTACATGGTTCTATTTGTTACATGGTTCTATTTATTACATGGTTCTATGGATCTATTTGTTACATGGATCTATTTGTTACATGGTTCTATTTGTCACATGGATCTATTTGTTACATGGTTCTATTTGTTACATGGATCTATTTGTTACATGGTTCTATTTGTTACATGGATCTATTTGTTACATGGATCTATTTGTTACATGGATCTATTTGTCACATGGTTCTATTTGTTACATGGTTCTATTTGTTACATGGTTCTATTTGTTACATGGTTCTATTTGTTATATGGATCTATTTGTCACATGGTTCTATTTGTTACATGGATCTATTTGTCACATGGTTCTATTTGTTACATGGTTCTATTTGTTACATGGTTCTATTTGTTACATGGTTATATTTGTTACATGGTTCTATTTGTCACATGGAACTATTTGTTACATGGTTCTATTTATTACATGGTTCTATTTGTTACATGGTTCTATTTGTTACATGGATCTATTTGTTACATGGATCTATTTGTTACATGGTTCTATTTGTTACATGGATCTATTTGTTACATGGTTCTATTTATTACATGGTTCTATTTGTTACATGGCTCTATTTGTCACATGGATCTATTTGTTACATGGATCTATTTGTTACATGGTTCTATTTGTCACATGGTTCTATTTGTCACATGGATCTATTTGTTACATGGTTCTATTTGTTACATGGTTCTATTTGTCACATGGTTCTATTTGTTACATGGTTCTATTTGTTACATGGATCTATTTGTCACATGGTTCTATGGATCTATTTGTTACATTAGTTCTATTTGTCACATGGATCTATTTGTTACATGGTTCTATTTGTTACATGGTTCTATTTGTTATATGGATCTATTTGTTACATGGTTCTATTTGTCACATGGTTCTATTTGTTACATGGTTCTATTTGTTACATGGATCTATTTGTTACATGGTTCTATTTGTTACATGGATCTATTTGTTACATGGTTCTATTTGTTACATGGTTCTATTTGTTACATGGATCTATTTGTCACATGGTTCTATTTGTTACATGGTTCTATTTGTTACATGGTTCTATTTGTTACATGGTTCTATTTGTTATATGGATCTATTTGTCACATGGTTCTATTTGTTACATGGATCTATTTGTCACATGGTTCTATTTGTTACATGGTTCTATTTGTTACATGGTTCTATTTGTTACATGGTTATATTTGTTACATGGTTCTATTTGTCACATGGATCTATTTGTTACATGGTTCTATTTATTACATGGTTCTATTTGTTACATGGTTCTATTGGTTACATGGATCTATTTGTTACATGGATCTATTTGTTACATGGTTCTATTTGTTACATGGATCTATTTGTTACATGGTTCTATTTATTACATGGTTCTATTTGTTACATGGCTCTATTTGTCACATGGATCTATTTGTTACATGGATCTATTTGTTACATGGTTCTATTTGTCACATGGATCTATTTGTTACATGGTTCTATTTGTCACATGGTTCTATTTGTTACATGGTTCTATTTGTTACATGGATCTATTTGTCACATGGTTCTATGGATCTATTTGTTACATTAGTTCTATTTGTCACATGGATCTATTTGTTACATGGTTCTATTTGTTACATGGATCTATTTGTTACATGGTTCTATGGATCTATTTGTTACATTAGTTCTATTTGTCACATGGATCTATTTGTTACATGGTTCTATTTGTTACATGGATCTATTTGTTACATGGTTCTATTTGTTACATGGTTCTATTTGTCACATGGTTCTATTTGTTACATGGTTCTATTTGTTATATGGATCTATTTGTCACATGGTTCTATTTGTTACATGGTTCTATTTGTTACATGGATCTATTTGTTACATGGTTATATTTGTTACATGGTTATATTTGTTACATGGTTCTATTTGTTACATGGTTCTATTTGTCACATGGTTCTATTTGTTATATGGATCTATTTGTCACATGGTTCTATGGATCTATTTGTTACATTAGTTCTATTTGTCACATGGATCTATTTGTTACATGGTTCTATTTGTTACATGGATCTATTTGTTACATGGTTCTATTTGTTACATGGTTCTATTTGTTACATGGATCTATTTGTCACATGGTTCTATGGATCTATTTGTTACATTAGTTCTATTTGTCACATGGATCTATTTGTTACATGGTTCTATTTGTTACATGGATCTATTTGTTACATGGTTCTATTTGTTACATGGTTCTATTTGTTACATGGTTCTATTTGTTACATGGTTCTATTTGTCACATGGTTCTATTTGTTACATGGATCTATTTGTCACATGGTTCTATTTGTTACATGGTTATATTTGTTACATGGTTCTATTTGTTACATGGTTCTATTTGTTATATGGATCTATTTGTCACATGGTTCTATTTGTTACATGGATCTATTTGTCACATGGTTCTATTTGTTACATGGTTCTATTTGTTACATGGTTCTATTTGTTACATGGTTCTATTTGTTACATGGTTCTATTTGTCACATGGATCTATTTGTTACATGGTTCTATTTATTACATGGTTCTATTTGTTACATGGTTCTATTTGTTACATGGATCTATTTGTTACATGGATCTATTTGTTACATGGTTCTATTTGTTACATGGATCTATTTGTTACATGGTTCTATTTATTACATGGTTCTATTTGTTACATGGCTCTATTTGTCACATGGATCTATTTGTTACATGGATCTATTTGTTACATGGTTCTATTTGTCACATGGTTCTATTTGTCACATGGATCTATTTGTTACATGGTTCTATTTGTTACATGGTTCTATTTGTCACATGGTTCTATTTGTTACATGGTTCTATTTGTTACATGGATCTATTTGTCACATGGTTCTATGGATCTATTTGTTACATTAGTTCTATTTGTCACATGGATCTATTTGTTACATGGTTCTATTTGTTACATGGATCTATTTGTTACATGGTTCTATTTGTTACATGGTTCTATTTGTTACATGGTTCTATTTGTTACATGGATCTATTTGTCACATGGTTCTATGGATCTATTTGTTACATTAGTTCTATTTGTCACATGGATCTATTTGTTACATGGTTCTATTTGTTACATGGATCTATTTGTTACATGGTTCTATTTGTTACATGGTTCTATTTGTCACATGGTTCTATTTGTTACATGGTTCTATTTGTTATATGGATCTATTTGTCACATGGTTCTATTTGTTACATGGTTCTATTTGTTACATGGATCTATTTGTTACATGGTTATATTTGTTACATGGTTATATTTGTTACATGGTTCTATTTGTTACATGGTTCTATTTGTTACATGGTTATATTTGTTACATGGTTCTATTTGTTACATGGTTCTATTTGTCACATGGTTCTATTTGTTATATGGATCTATTTGTCACATGGTTCTATGGATCTATTTGTTACATTAGTTCTATTTGTCACATGGATCTATTTGTTACATGGTTCTATTTGTTACATGGATCTATTTGTTACATGGTTCTATTTGTTACATGGTTCTATTTGTTACATGGATCTATTTGTCACATGGTTCTATGGATCTATTTGTTACATGGATCTATTTGTTACATGGATCTATTTGTTACATGGTTCTATTTGTTACATGGATCTATTTGTTACATGGTTCTATTTGTTACATGGTTCTATTTGTTACATGGTTCTATTTGTCACATGGTTCTATTTGTCACATGGTTCTATTTGTTACATGGTTCTATTTGTTATATGGATCTATTTGTCACATGGTTCTATTTGTTACATGGATCTATTTGTTACATGGTTCTATTTGTTACATGGTTCTATGGATCTATTTGTTACATGGATCTATTTGTTACATGGTTCTATTTGTTACATGGTTCTATTTGTTACATGGATCTATTTGTTACATGGTTCTATTTGTTACATGGTTCTATTTGTCACATGGTTCTATTTGTTACATGGTTCTATTTGTTACATGGTTCTATTTGTTACATGGATCTATTTGTTACATGGTTCTATTTGTTACATGGTTCTATTTGTCACATGGTTCTATTTGTCACATGGTTCTATTTGTTACATGGTTCTATTTGTTATATGGATCTATTTGTCACATGGTTCTATTTGTTACATGGTTCTATTTGTTACATGGATCTATTTGTTACATGGTTCTATTTGTTACATGGATCTATTTGTTACATGGTTCTATTTGTTACATGGTTCTATGGATCTATTTGTTACATGGATCTATTTGTTACATGGTTCTATTTGTCACATGGTTCTATTTGTTACATGGTTCTATTTGTTACATGGTTCTATTTGTTACATGGTTCTATGGATCTATTTGTTACATGGATCTATTTGTTACATGGTTCTATTTGTTACATGGTTCTATGGATCTATTTGTTACATGGATCTATTTGTTACATGGTTCTATTTGTTACATGGTTCTATTTGTTACATGGTTCTATTTGTTACATGGTTCTATGGATCTATTTGTTACATGGATCTATTTGTTACATGGATCTATTTGTTACATGGTTCTATTTGTTACATGGTTCTATTTGTTACATGGATCTATTTGTTACATGGTTCTATTTGTTACATGGATCTATTTGTTACATGGTTCTATTTGTTACATGGTTCTCTGGATCTATTTGTTACATGGATCTATTTGTTACATGGTTCTATTTGTCACATGGTTCTATTTGTTACATGGTTCTATTTGTTACATGGTTCTATTTGTTACATGGTTCTATGGATCTATTTGTTACATGGATCTATTTGTTACATGGATCTATTTGTTACATGGTTCTATTTGTTACATGGTTCTATTTGTTACATGGTTCTATTTGTTACATGGATCTATTTGTTACATGGTTCTATTTGTTACATGGTTCTATGGATCTATTTGTTACATGGATCTATTTGTTACATGGTTCTATTTGTCACATGGTTCTATTTGTTACATGGTTCTATTTGTTACATGGTTCTATTTGTTACATGGTTCTATGGATCTATTTGTTACATGGATCTATTTGTTACATGGATCTATTTGTTACATGGTTCTATTTGTTACATGGTTCTATTTGTTACATGGTTCTATTTGTTACATGGATCTATTTGTTACATGGTTCTATTTGTTACATGGTTCTATGGATCTATTTGTCACATGGTTCTATTTGTCACATGGATCTATTTGTCACATGGATCTATTTGTTACATGGTTCTATTTGTTACATGGTTCTATGGATCTATTTGTTACATGGATCTATTTGTTACATGGTTCTATTTGTCACATGGATCTATTTGTTACATGGTTCTATTTGTTACATGGTTCTATGGATCTATTTGTTACATGGATCTATTTGTTACATGGATCTATTTGTTACATGGTTCTATTTGTTACATGGTTCTATTTGTTACATGGATCTATTTGTTACATGGTTCTATTTGTTACATGGATCTATTTGTTACATGGTTCTATTTGTTACATGGTTCTATGGATCTATTTGTTACATGGTTCTATTTGTTACATGGTTCTATTTGTTACATGGATCTATTTGTTACATGGTTCTATTTGTTACATGGTTCTATGGATCTATTTGTCACATGGTTCTATTTGTCACATGGATCTATTTGTCACATGGATCTATTTGTTACATGGTTCTATTTGTTACATGGTTCTATGGATCTATTTGTTACATGGATCTATTTGTTACATGGTTCTATTTGTCACATGGATCTATTTGTTACATGGTTCTATTTGTTACATGGTTCTATGGATCTATTTGTTACATGGATCTATTTGTTACATGGATCTATTTGTCACATGGTTCTATTTGTCACATGGATCTATTTGTTACATGGATCTATTTGTTACATGGTTCTATTTGTTACATGGTTCTATGGATCTATTTGTTACATGGATCTATTTGTTACATGGATCTATTTGTTACATGGTTCTATTTGTTACATGGTTCTATGGATCTATTTGTTACATGGATCTATTTGTCACATGGTTCTATTTGTCACATGGATCTATTTGTTACATGGATCTATTTGTCACATGGTTCTATTTGTCACATGGATCTATTTGTCACATGGATCTATTTGTCACATGGATCTATTTGTTACATGGTTCTATGGATCTGTTAGCGTACTCACTTTCCCAGAATGCACCGCTGCTGCGTCAGCTCACGTGCCCATGTGCGTGCCTCGTGATTGGACGTCGTCGTTGCAGGTGACGTTGGCAGACGGCGCAGCTCCCGTACCTCTCGCCGCGGTCTCTGTAGCAGAGGAGTGTCCGCCGCGATTAAAACCTATTTCTGCCGCCGACTGTTCACTATTTCAACCCAAACTGTGACAGAAACGAAGAGGGTTCATTTACTATTTGTTACGTCAGAATTGTTCTTAATCTCACAGAGTTTTGGCTCGTTTTGCGCTTTGTTTTGGAGGCCTGTCGCGAGCTGCGGGGAATCCTCGGACTCGCTTTGGGAAAACGCTGGGCCGAGACAACGCTGACTCCGGGCAATGGAGCTCCAGGACTTGGATCACCACTAAAGGTGACACGATGACGCCTCAAACACGGCCTCGCCACTGTGAGACACCGCTAAACGAGCCTGTACCGCCGATGCTAATGTGTTGACAAGCAGCAGCTTTACTCTCGAGCTCGTGCAGCAGAAGTTGGCAGTTTGAGGAAGGATTTACATTGTGGATATTGCTCTGGTTCTCCACCTCGAGCTTGTGGCGACCGTTCCTGTCCATGTCGGGAAGTTTCAGGTCGTTTGTGCGGGTAGTTTGTGTAGTAGTTGGTGCGGGTAGTTTGTGTTGTTTGTGTAGTAGTTTGTGTTGTTGGTGAAGGGCGAGTTCTCACAAACGTGTGGCATTTGATCATGAGTCAATAAAACGTGTCTCATTCAGTGTGATTCACGTCATTCTTTGCTAAACCATGTGTATTTGTTTAATCATTCATTGTTTTTAAATGGCAGATGTGGTTCTTGCCTTTTCCAATTCCTTTGACAGTTTAAAGGTAACTCATAAATCAACGGGGCGTGCACTTCAGGGTCAGAGGTCAACATTAGGACAGTGTAGTATGACATAGTTCAAAGATTAATTGCAACTAGTTGATTTTATAAATAATGGTCGACAAATGTAATAATTGAATCATCGCTTTGAGAGTTGTTATGACTGAGACAGAGCAGCAGTTCAATGATGCTAGAATTATGTTACATTTGTGTTTTTGTTGTCGTGGATAAGTTCTCAAACTGCATCTTGGTCAAATCTGGTTGTAATGTCATATTCACAGGCCTTTTGCGATTTAAAAAAATGAATTAAGGAATCAAAATGAATACTCGATGAATCGATGATCTAACTAGGGGTCGGAATCACAGGGCCCTTCACGATTCGATGCACGGTGCTCAATACGATGATATCACAATGTTGCGATACGTGTGATAATCGATATAATGCTCGTGATATTCTACGATCTATCAATAATGACTCATGGCGATGTGTCGACACAGCACGATATATCGATATATCGGCACCCCTATGACACCAGTCTGGAACAGTGGTTTTCAATCTGTGGTACGGGCACGCTCGGTATGTTGTAGGGCTGAAACAAGTGAATTAATTCATCGCAAAAAAACTATTATTAAATTTGTTATCTTCAACTAATTTAGTAATTGTTTTTGTGAATAGTCCAGAAAACAAAGTCCAAAAATACTTGTGCTGATTTCTGATTCTGATTCTGAATATGTTTTTATGGATCGGACACAGGAAACATGCATAATAGTGTTTCTGATGAGCCTTTATAGCTTCATCTCCATCAAATTTAGTAAAAACTCTCATATTAACGACAAAAGAATGGATTAACCAAAAGAATAACTGTTAGAACAATAAAATAGCACAGTCATCGTTAGTTGGAGACATAATATGTTGGCTTTGTGTTTATTGGTAATGTTGGTGTCTTAGTCGACTTATGATTTCATTATGATTTTATGGAACCCTGTGTTAATTGGGCAGGTGAAAAGTTAACTAGAATATTATCATTACATCAAATACTGTATTAAAGTACCGACAGCGCCATTCGGTTTTGCAATACCATCAAACTAAAGCTGCTTTTCCTCCTCCAGCTCTCCGGGCGACGCCTTTTGAATATGTGACGCTACCCGCACTCCTGCCCGCCTCCTCACTCCGCCGTAGCTAATCTTCTTACCAACCCCCAAACGACCCAGCGCCCCTCGAATTCGTCCTCCCCGAACTCCCACCATGAATCGTTACCTCCCCGTGGCCAGACAGCACTTCCTGGCGGCGCTGGCCAGCACTAGCGTGGTCGTGAAGTCCATCAGCGCCGTTGTAGTCTTGCTCTATCTCCTCTCGTTCGCCGTGGACACTTCTTACTCCTTAGGAATCACACCGGGATATCTCTTCCCGCCCAACTTCTGGGTTTGGACTTTGGTCACACACGGCATGGTGGAGCAGCACATTTGGGGCGTGGTCGCCAACGTGGGGACGGTGATGGCCTGCGGCCGACTCTTGGAACCGCTGTGGGGCGCCCTGGAATTGCTGATCTTCTTCGCCGTGGTGAACGTGGCGGCCGGTCTGCTCGCCGGGCTGTCCTACTTTCTCACGTACGTGGCGACGTTTGACCTGGACTTCCTGTTTGCGGTGAGGATCCACGGAGCGGCCGGGTTCCTGGGTGGAGTGCTGGTGGCGTTGAAGCAGACAACGGGAGACACGACGGTGCTGAGAGTGCCGCAGGTGAGTGAGCGCTAAACGTAACTCGACACAGAACATGCAGCGGCTGGAGAATGTCGTTTTTCTCCTCTGCGCTTGCCAAACTTCCAACAGAATGAAAAATACATCTTAAGGCACATGCATCCGCCACTTTGGTTCGCGGCCCATGGGTTGAGAAAGACAGTTGTAAGGATTCGGCTGATCTGTTTAGTTTCACCAAAAACGGGCTGCATCTTACAATTATTTGATTAGTGGACGAGTCAGCGATTATTTTTGTTATTAGTAAACTCTTTTTATTTCTATTGTACATTGAAACATGCAAAATTGACTTTTTGGAGCTTTTAGCCGTGTTCTAACATTGTTCCCTCATCAAAATCATACCTGGAGTAGCGTTTAGCTTTGTTCACGCTAGTTTGAGGAAATCCTCCCCACTTTCTCAAAAGCAGACCTCGCTGCTGCTCCACAATCACTGACTCTGAGAATCTTCTCCGCTGTTTTTAAGTCCAAAAATGGCCGCCGTGCTCGCCAATCCTCGTCTCATCAGGATCAGTGCAGCAGCGTGCCGAGACCAGGAAATAAACTGACAGTGTGTTCTATGAAGGGGAATTACACAGTTTGCAGTGTAGGAAATGGGCAGAGATCCCAATGTAATTTTGTTTGTTATAAATATTTTCTTATTTTAATTCTGAAAGCCAAACTAAAAGTTATCAAGAGCATGTTTGAAAGTCAATAACTATACAAATAATGCATCATATTAACCAAAGAGAAGTGAAATATGGTGATTGAAGTCTTCTAGATGGAGAACATTTACAAATGAAGTGTCATTTTTGACGAAAATCCAAAATTGTTGATTCTTTATTGACATTTTGATTTAATAATGCCTCTGTATAGTCTAGATAACGATTAAAATCATAAAAAGAAATCCAACTAATGATTGTTTTGAACGTCAACTGGTCACAATTAGTCGCTTTATCGTTGCAGCCCGATAAAACCCTTTAAAAACATCTTTACTGGGTGCTATGTATTTATAGAAGGGTTCATTGGGTTTCAACAAAATGACAGATCCAATTTGCATTTTTCAAATTTAATAAAAATCTCTTACAACTAATCAGTCAATCAAAAAAAATTGCCTGATAAATCTAAATGAGTTTGATAGCTAAATTACTCGAATCCAACCAGCGGCGGCGGTTAATGCTAAAAGCCTGTCTTTTCCGCACGAGCAGCAGGAAATGAACGATACATAACTTTATTAGCACTATAATGTCACACTGTTTACCCAGATCTGGAGCTACAGTGGAACAGTTATTTCCAGGTTGTACTCGGAGCAGGTTTGGTGCATTTGTCCGGGTTAGGGTTAGGGTTCAGCCATTGTTCTTCTGCCACATCAGTGTTTGTGGGTGAATGGTGGGAACTGGCAGCTCATTGGCTGCGTGTGCTTTTCACGGAAACCAAAATGGTCACACTATTTTCATATCCAAACAGAGCTTTTGGTTAGTTGTTAAGCAGGGACGTTCAACAAACAACGAAGACAAATACAGTTACGTTGGGCCGCAACGATCGGAATGATTGTGACTAGTCGATGATTCATGTTAAGTGTACGTAATTGGATTTTGATCATTGTTATCTGGATCAGGGTTGTCAAAGGTATCGAAAATCCAATAGTAATTAATACTAAAACTGGTGTCAAAACAAGATACGGTACTCATTTGATTTTGAGGAAAAAATTGGCAAAATTTGACTTGTCCTGAACAATTTTCGAATTTATCAGAACGAGTAAAATACAACATGGTAAAATAAAGACGGTACATTATTCTGTGTTAAAGTCTGTTGAAAGAAAAAGGATGATATAACGGTATCGAGGCTATCGCTTAGTATCAAAATAGAGTTTGTGTTGTGCCGCTGCCACAGGCGCCAAAAGACCCTGTACAACCAAAACAATGGATATGAAAACTAAAACAGAACTAAAATCAATCATTCACTTTATTTATAAATAGTTTCAACCTTTATTTGGTAAAAAAAAAGATTTTTTTCTTCTTTTTTTTATGACAGTGCATATGACAGATTATTCCCTGCTTTTATGATGACAGAAGACGACTATAATGAGGAACACTCTATGTGTTATCTATATATATTTGTAATCATTTTCCTCTAGATATTGAAGTTTTAAAGGTTCCAGACGATTGATCCGTAAACGTTCCCTGCAGGTGCGGCTAAAGGCGGCGCCGGCCCTGGTGCTCCTGCTGCTGGCGCTGCTGCGTCTCTCCGGGCTCCTGGACAGCGCCGCCCCTCTGGCCGCCTACGCGTACGGGGCCTTGTCGGGCTGGGTCTACCTGCGCTTCTACCAGAGACACAGCAGGGGACGGGGGGACATGTCGGACCACTTTGCCTTCGCCAGCTTCTTCCCCGAGGCGCTGCAGCCGGCCGTGGGCTTCCTGGCCGGCCTGGTGCACGCGGCGCTGGTCAAGGTTAAGGTGTGCCGGAAGATGGTGAAGCGGTACGACGTGGGGGCGCCGTCCTCCATCACCATCAGTCTGCCGGGGACGGACCCCCAGGATGCAGAGAGAAGAAGGTGAGAGACAATTGTGCATATTTGGCTCGAGCCTTCCAGAATGGAATGGATCGAGACATTGTTCTTGCCATTGTTTCTTATTATTATTGTTTTGCATGGTAACATTTTGCCACAACTCGGGCATTTTTGACCCTCTAACATCGATGAATGTCACACATGGGGTCATAGGTCACACATGGGGTCATAGGTCACACATGGGGTCATAGGTCACACATGGGGTCACAGGTCACACATGGGGTCACAGGTCACACATGGGGACATAGGTCACACATGGGGTCATAGGTCACACATGGGGTCATAGGTCACACATGGGGTCATAGGTCACACATGGGGTCATAGACGCGATCGGCTCGGCCCGAACTCCAATAAAATGGAGGTTGTGAGAACGCCCGTCACAACAGTGGCAACTAGTTCAAAAAAGAAGAAACATGAAACGCTTAATCTTTTCGCGCGGGGAGGGGGAGGCGGTCGCGCGGGGAGGGGGAGGGAGAGGGGGAGGCGGTCGCCCGGGGAGGGGGAGGCGGTCGCCCGGGGAGGGGGAGGCGGTCGCCCGGGGAGGGGGAGGCGGTCGCGCGGGGAGGGGGAGGGGGAGGGGGAGGCGGTCGCCCGGGGAGGGGGAGGGGGAGGCGCGGGGAGGGGGAGGCGGTCGCGCGGGGAGGGGGAGGCGGTCGCCCGGGGAGGGGGAGGCGGTCGCGCGGGGAGGGGGTCGCGCGGGGAGGGGGTCGCGCGGGGAGGGGGTCGCGCGGGGAGGGGGAGGCGGAGGCGGTTGCCCGGGGAGGGGGAGGGGGAGGCGGTGGCGGTCGCCCGGGGAGGCGGTCGCGGTCGCGCGGGGAGGGGGAGGCGGTTGCCATCATCGCTGCTCCGCGGCTTTAATTTTCAGTTAGTATTCCTTGCGTTTTGGTCAAATGTGAGCCATTCTTATGTTGAATCTTATTTGAGGCGATAATACAATGGAAGAACTTTTTTTTTTTTTCTGATTTTAAAATTCCTCTTTTTAAAATGCTCTCTCATCAGAATGTTTGATCATAACACATTAAAAAAATTATAAATGGAGATCTGATTTAAAGGCAAGTGATTTAAATAAATTGCAGAAATTGCTTTTTAATTGTTTTCCCCCATATTTCCAGTGTATAAATGTGTTCAATTACAATAAATGGGGAAAATTCTAATTTCTACGTTTCGGGAATATCAAATTGTGAGAGAGAATCCAAAAGCTGCGGGAAAAAATCATCCGTGGGGATTGTAAGATATGAAATAAAATACATCGATATCTATACTTTTTCATATCTGCACCAATAAGGCCACTTCAATGCGAAGCACTCACTTCTGAGAAAAGAAAACTGTTGTCAAAACCTGTGCGAGGATTTAAAAATATATATCTATTTTTTTTATTGAAATCCACCCTACATACCTGGATTTTTTTTTTCAATGTTACCGGAAACACATTTATTTTATTTGGTCTAAATTAGACTTTAATCCGAGCTTTATTTGAACACAAAAGTGACCATAAAGAGGGTCAGGGTTTGGCTGATTAAAGTCTGTTTTTCAGTTGGCCAGAGGCAAAAACAAACACCTTTATCGCGGTGAATAATTAAGATCTATCTAAATCTCAGACCTAATCTAAAACTGCATCTGGCAGTGCAGCGCTCGTGTAAATCTTGTGCAGCAAAACAGGGAAAGCTGCTTAATTGACAGTGAAAGCGCGTTGTTAAGAGCGACGCATCTTCGCTGTGTGAAGGAGAGGTTTCGCAGGTCTTTCCTTCTGCTGCTGTCAGACTTTATAACAAACACTGTTAGTCCTAAACACTCGCAAATACTGACCTAACCATGTGCAATACTGACCTAACCATGTGCAATACTGACCTAACCATGTGCAATACTGACCTAACCATGTGCAATACTGACCTAACCATGTGCAATACTGACCTAACCATGTGCAATACTGACCTAACCATGTGCAATACTGACCTAACCATGTGCAATTCCGTCATATGTGCAATTACTGTCGTGATTCATGTGCAATTACTGTGAAATTCATCTGCAATCCATGTGCTGTCGTGAAACATATTCATGTGCAATTACTGTCGTGATCACATGCAATGGTATTTATGTATTTATTTATTTATTTGTATCTTTATTATTTTCCCCTCCATCCCTTGTTGGGTTTTGTCTATGGGAGTTTTTGTTTATAGGAGATCTTCTATTGAAAGTGTTTTTTCAAACTTCCTACAAGTGATCTGTTCTTTTCCTCTGTATCTACTGCGTGGCACCAATGAAATTTCCCCATGTGGGACAATAAAGGAATATCTTATCTTATCTTATCTGGAAGAGGAATGTGAAATACAAAACGCATATACAACAACATATAACGTGATAAAATGGTTATATTACTTATCTGTTGTAGATTTTGTCTCGGTTTGAAAAGGTAATTGTGATCTTCATTTCGTGCCGCTGTACTGCGTAACAAAACCGCCATTGGCACGTCTCCATGGAGATGTTATTGCTTTGTCTGGAATGTTCCACAGTTTAGCATTATATCTTGTATTCGGATCGAGAAAAAAACAACGATGGCGTTTATTGCGTGGTGTTTGATGTTAACGTTTCCAGAGCTTTTAAAGCCTGTATCTTTGTCATTTTTGGATCTTTTGACCCAGAATAAAGCCTGGATTAAAGTGTAGTTTCACGTGTGACCCCTGCCCTATATCATGTATCATTATAAATATGCCACTACTACTACTATTCAGTGATACTTTGAACTCATGGCCAAGTACTCGGGGCGTTCCCGTTCTCCAGGGAGAGAAACCGTGCTCCTGTTTGATCGGTCTGTAACATGTTGTGTTTCGGTGAATTCCCACTCCGTCATCTCCCCTGAGTCTTTTCCATTCACTCCTTTGTCAGATCCATGGACAGTTCTGCTCACCCACACGACACACGATCCATAATACATCCCATCATCTACATCATCTGTTTGAAGCGCTGTTTTGAAGTTGACATGAAGTACTTGTTTGTTCAAAACTAGTGTACAATTGTTGGTGGACTTCAAAACAAAAAAATGTTGACTGACTTTTTCCACTTTCTTTCAAAAACACCTCTGCCCTTATTCATTTTATAATATTTCAGCAGGCAAAACATTGAGGTCTTGTCATGAATTGTCTCCGTTTCCATTTCCTTCCAGACAACTGGCCCTGAAAGCGCTGAACGAGCGCCTGAAGCGGGTGGAGGACCACTCGGCGTGGCCCAGCATGGACGACGAGGAGGAGGAGGAGGACGACGAGCTCAGAACGCACTCGCAGCCCCTACTTCCCGTTTCCTCTTCCTCCTCCGGACCAATCGCAGCCTCCGGCACGTCCCACGGCGGCACGGCGCCAGCTTCGGTCCCAGAGTCCAGCATTATCAGCTTTGAGGATGCGCCTTCCAGATCGTAACGACGTTTGCAAAGAAATCCCACTCCCCAAAAAACCAAACTGTGGACGTGACGGTTGCTATGGAGCTGTACAGTGTTGAGAAGTTGATGTTGACTCTTTAAGCCCCTCATTCTCTTCTTGTAAAAGCTGTTTTTTCTGTCTTGGACTTTCTCGCAGAGCTCTGTTCACTGCTTCCATGTCCGTTTCTATGTCCGTTTCTCTTTGACTTTCTAAATAAAGAACGAAATGGGTGTTTGTTCACTTCAATATTTTAACGTTTAACCCCCCCCCCAACAAAAAATGAGATAAATCATTAACACTTCTTTTATTAGACTAGAAGAGTATAAGAATTTTATTCTTTCTTAGTTTTCAAAACGTGTTAAATGCTATTTTTTAATACTGTGTTCAATACTTCTTCTTAGTTGGTTATACTTGTCATTTTATTTATTGCTATTGCTATCTTTTATTTTTCTTCAGTAAATCCAATTGAATACTTTTCCACCTGTCAATAACAAACAGGGACATCTACAATGATCATTTATGGAGACTTGGACCATTTGTGCCAAATTAAGTTAAGGTCAGTGATTATGTCAGTGAGTCTTTGATACATCTTAAAATCATGGGGACATTTAAAATTACATTTATTTGTATACAAATATTGCAGGTATTTTCTGATGGTACTAGAATAGATTTTGTTTCCCAAACATTCCACCAGGGGGCGCAGTGAGACCACAGGTGCCTTTTTTTAAAGCGTCCTGTTTAAAGGTGATATATTTTGGTTTTAAATAGTTAATTACTATGGGAACGGCTCTATTTTTAAAACCCATGAATAACAACCTGACACTTATTTTTTTTATTTGACTTTTTTATAAATGTATGTGTATCATATTTTACAATCCGGTTACCTGTAGTGCTTTGTTCTTGTCCGTGAAGGTATTGATCCTAAAATCGTAGTATGTTTGATTATGTTTCAGTTTTAAGCACAATGTAAAACATGAATTATGGCTGATACAAGTTAATCAATTCATTGCAATTAATCGACTGCTGGAATAACAGTCAACTAATTTAGAAATCAAACAGTCGTAGTCTGATCCACACGCAGACGCCAACGCGTGTGCAAAATGACATGTAAAAAGTGTAAATGTTGTTTTGAAATATTCTTTTCTTGTAGAATACTCCATGAAAGCCTCAATAAGCAGCATAATTTCAGTTTGATCCGGGTCAAATTCAGTCATCAACTAATTTTCACAACTATTTAAAACAAAATATGTCTTTTGAATGGTGAAAAGTCCTCAAAGTTTTGCTGAGAATATTTATTTATTGTTCGGTCAAAAAAAAGAAAGAAAAGGTGCTCAACACCCAAGCACAAAACAAGATAAGAAATAAAAATGTGTTAAAATATGAAGAAAATGAAGCAGAAAAACACAATAGGACAACGTGTTTTCCCCCTCCACTTACCGTCCTCGACCATTTGCCTCATGTCTCTCATCTTCTCTCCCCATTTCCTGCTACAGTTCTGTTGATAAAGCCTAAAAGAGAGAAAGTATAATAAGTCTAATAATGTTCACTGTTTGTATGTTCTATCTTAATTCATTTCACATGTTTTTTATCATTATTCATTATTTATTAGGCCCGAGCGCCACAAGCTGGCGAGAGGCCTGTTAATCTCGTAAGGCCGTGCGAAGCACGTAGTGCGCACGAAATCGAGCGCGAAGCGCTCGCCCACTTCCAAACACTCACTAACGCACTCCTTCACTCATGCACGCCCCGTGCATACTAATTAGTAGTAGGAAAATGGAACATTACCGTTGTAAACGGGCGAAGCCCGTGCAAAAGGGCGCACTAAACGAGCACTTTACATTGAGATGACGACCGCGAAGCGGTCGTCATCCCCATATAAAGCACTCATTTGCTCTAAGTAGCTCACAAATACGTTCCCCATCTCTTGCATGTTCCGTGCATATAAGCATGTAATGCAAAAATTGAACATTATTACTGTATAGAGGGCCAAAAACACAAAGTGGGCGGAGCCCACTCAAAATTAACGAAAGTACCCGTCAGTGACCAGGGACCCACACCATGAGGTAGGAAAGCGCGAGCGCTTTCCGAAAATGTATAGTTTATGATATTTGAAAAATGGGAAACATTGTTTTCGCATCGGAATATTATTTCTTCTTCTTCTTCTTCTTCTTCTTCTTCTTCTTCTTCTTCTTCTTCTTCTTCTTCTTCTTCTTCTTCTTCTTCTTCTTCTTCTTCTTCTTCTTCTTCTTCTTCTTCTTCTTCTTCTTCTTCTTCTTCTTCTTCTTCTTCTTCTTCTTCTTCTTCTTCTTCTTCTTCTTCTTCTTCTTCTTCTTTCTTCTTCTTCTTCTTCTTCTTCTTCTTCTTCTTCTTCTTCTTCTTCTTCTTCTTCTTCTTCTTCTTCTTCTTCTTCTTCTTCTTCTTCTTCTTCTTCTTCTTCTTCTTCTTCTTCTTCTTCTTCTTCTTCTTCTTCTTCTTCTTCTTCTTCTTCTTCTTCTTCTTCTTCTTCTTCTTCTTCTTCTTCTTCTTCTTCTTCTTCTTCTTCTTCTTCTTCTTCTTCTTCTTCTTCTTCTTCTTCTTCTTCTTCTTCTTCTTCTTCTTCTTCTTCTTCTTCTTCTTCTTCTTCTTCTTCTCGGGACCAACCCCCCTATTTTTCACCCAGTGAACATTGACGAAAAGTCACAAAAATGTTCACACCTCTAAAAATCGTGCCTCTCTACATTCTGGCTATTTCCCTTTTCTAAAATAAAAAAAATTGGCGCGTCAGCGCCCCCAAATGTACCAAAAATGCATTGAGAGATGGGAAATGACCCAAAAAAAATCTGATCGTAGAATCATGAAATTTGGCGCAGAGGTAGATGGTGACAAGAGAAGTAAAAAATATTATTACGGCAACGCCGTCCGCCCAACCAAATGTCGGCCATATTGCTTCAAAAATGGCTAAACATGACTTCGGAGTTTTTCCAAACGTCGTACTTTTACGAACTCCTCCCAGGGCGTTGGCCCTAAAAAGCTGAAATTTGGTGAAAATGCTACTGAGGAGTGGGACATCAAAAGTTATCCAAATGACATTGATACCTCTCACGGTCTCGGTGCGGCGAAGCCGCAAACTGTAGCTAGAATTTCAGAAATCTCCCATATTTAAAATTTCTGCCGTTTGCGCAGATAAAGTCCGAATTGCGTCAAATTAGAATCAGTTGTTAAACTCTTTGCCCTAAACCTACTTGAAGTGAAATAAATTCATTTGGCGCTACAGCGCCCCCTACAGATTTTATTTGGAGGTTAAATGTTTAGTTTTGCGAAATTATATGAAATTTGACACACAACTCAATTTTAGCATTCCCATCAAAAAAGTCAATGAGACCCATGTCATAATTGTTATGGCGTTGCCGTAAAGATGACCGAAACCTTTCATGTTATTCCAATGGGGAAATCGCCAGAACATGTTTACACTTTAGACTTTCACAAACTCCTCCCAGGGCGTCAGCCCTATTAACCTGAAATTTGGTGAGACTCATCTTCAGGACCATCAAAAGTTATCCACATTTTCATTCAAAGAGTCACGGTGTCTGTGCGGCAAAGCTGCACATTTTGCCAAGAATTCAAAATAAAATTGCTTTTTGATGGTAAAACAAAGGGGAGAAGATGTGACAGCGTCACAGATTCAGCAGTAGGCGTAATAAAAGGACAATTGGGGCGCGTTAGCGCCCCCTCCTCTTGCGGCGTGGCGGCGGCGGCGTGGCGAGGGCCGATCATTGCCGCTTGCGGCTATATTTAGGCCCGAGCGCCACAAGCTGGCGAGAGGCCTATTAGTCTCATAAGGCCGTGCGAAGCACGGCTGCGAAAGTGCGCACGTAGTGTGCACGAAATCGAGCGCGAAGCGCTCGCCCACTTCCAAACACTCACTAACGCACTCCTCCACTCATGCACGCCCCGTGCATGCTAATTAGTTGTAGGAAAATGGAACATTACCGTTGTAAACGTGCGAAGCCCGTGCAAAAGTTTGCACTAAACGAGCACTTTACATACCATATAAAGCACTCATTTGCGCTAAGTAGCTCACAAATACGTTCCCCATCTCTTGCATGTTCCGTGCATATAAGCATGTAATGCAAAAATTTAACATTATTACTGTATAGAGGGCCAAAAACACAAAGTGGGCGGAGCCCACTCAAAATTATCGAAAGTACCCGTCAGTGACCAGGGACCCACACCATGAGGTAGGAAAGCGCGAGCGCTTTCCGAAAATGTATAGTTTATGATATTTGAAAAATGGGAAACATTGTTTTCGCATCGGAATATTTAGGCCCGAGCCCCAGCAGGGCGGAGGGCCTATTGCTCCCGCAACGCTGCCGAAGGCAGCGTTGCAACTGTCTGACCAAACATGCGGGCGCAGCCCGCATGTTTGGTACCCCGTCGCCCCTGGCAAGTACAGTGAACTAGCCCATGCCGAAGGCATGGATCATGCATACTTACTCCTGCTATGACAGAAATAGTCAACAATTAGTGAATGGGCGCAGCGAAGCGCTGCATTCCTCCAAAAACCCTCCTGGCATCGTCCCGTATGCGAGAATCCATGCCGCAGGCATGGGCCATGCTTGTATCTGCTCAAATCAATGGAAGTCTATGGGGAGTGGGCGGGGCATCCCGACGGAATAGGGAGTGACGAGCGCGTAAGCGCTCGTAATGATGATTCCACCCCATGGCGGCATCGGGAAGGCTTAGAGCTTTCAAACGATGTATAATTTGTTGTTATAGTGGAAACGGCTATATTGTTTTTGCTAAAAATATTATTATTTTTATTATTTTTCTTGTTCTTCTGCTTTTTGAGCTCTAATTTGACCCCCTGAACATGCTCAAAAACTCACCAAACTTTACCCAAAATTCAAAATCGGCGAAAAATTTTGTTTTTTCTGGGCCATTTTTTTTTTCGTTAAAAAATGGCGCGACAGCGCCACCGACAAAAGTCAAAATACATTGCGCCTATGGGAGACGCCCCGAGGTCAACTTTGTCGTAGAGCTACGAAATTCGGAACACGCATTCCTCTTGTGAGGACAAAAAACAAATATTATTGTGGCCACGCCCCCAGAATTACCCTATGCCCGCCATCTTCCTTTGAAAATGAAAACACGCTGTGTTAGCCATTTTGTTCACGTCAAACTTTGACGAACTCCTCCTAGGGCGTTTTGCCCACCGACTTCAAAATCGGCGGACGTCCTCTGGACAAGTGGGGCATCTAAAGTTATCCAATTTTTTGAGATACCTTTTACGGTCTGTGTGCGGCGTAGCCGCAAAGTTGGACAACTTATTTTGGGATATTGCAGATCTAAAAATTGTTCCCATTTGATCAAAACGAGTCCGATTAGGACCAAATTTGAATCAGTTGTTCAACTTTCTAGTTTGGACCAGTTTATGCTGACAAAATTGAAATGGGCGCGATAGCGCCCCCTACAGAGTGACCTTTAAATTAACATTGAAGGTCAAAAATTAGTTTTACCAAAATTTTCTAAACTTTACCCAAAATTCTATTTTGGCGTCGCGATCAAAAAAGCCAATCAGACAAATGCCTTAATTTTTACGGCGTAGTAGTAGCGATGACATAAACCTCCCATGTTATCCCTATGGGAAAACCGCTAAATCTCTCGAATATCCACATTTTTATGTTTTACACTTTAATGAAGTCCTCCTAGTGCGTTTTGCCCACCGACCTCAAAATCGGTGTACGTCCTCTAGACAAGTGGGGCATCTAAAGTTATCCAAATTTTAAGGATAGCTTTTACGGTCTCTGTGCGACAGAGCCGCAAACTTTTCCCTGAATTCTGACTATTTGGCCTTCAGAGTGGCCTATAAACAATAGAGTTTTTCCAAATGACATTATATTTTGCACAAAATTCTAATTTGCAATCCTGATCATAAAAGTATGAGAGCCAAAGTCATATTTTGTACGGCGTAACCGTAACGATGACAGAAACATCCCCTGATATCCTTATGGGAAATTCGCGAAATTGCTCAAATCACCACATTTTTACGCTTCACACTTTAACGAACTCCTCCTAGGGCGATTGTCTGATCAAACTCATATTTGGGGAAAATCATCTACACAAGCGGGGCATCAAAAGTTATCCATATTTTGATTCTAAGTGCTACGGTCTCTGTGCGGCGGACCCGCAAATATATGTCACAAATGGGAAAACAGTAAAATCTCTCAAATTACCATATTTTTATGTTTTACACTTTAACAAACTCCTCCTAGTACGTTTTGCCCACCGACCTCAAAATCGGTGTACGTCCTTTAGACAAGTGGGGCATCTAAAGCTATCCAAATTTTAAGGATAACTTTTACGGTCTCTGTGCGACGGAGCCACAAACTTTACCCAGAATTTGGACTATTTGGCCTTCAGAGTGGCCTATAAACAATAAAGTTTTTCCAAATAACATGACATTTTGCACTAAATTCTAATTTGCCATCCTGATCATAAAAGTATGACAGCCAAAGTCATATTTTGTACGGCGTAACCGTAGCGATGACAGAAACATCCCATGATATCCTTATGGGAAAATCGTTGAATTGCTCAAATCACCACATTTTTACGCTTCAAACTTTAACAAACTCCTCCGTGGGCAATAGCTCGATCAAGCTTTACTTTGGGAAATATCATCTACACAAGCGGGGCAGCAAAAGTTATCCATATTTATATTCCAAGTGCTACGGTCTCTGTGCGGCGGCGCAGCAAATTTGACTGACACTTGTGTTCATTTGCACTGGATTGGCCATGTCCAATGTGTCTCCGTCTGTCAAGTTCTTTTTTAATTCAACACAATAAGGGCGCCATCTTTATCAAGTCGAAAGCGCAGAGTCGGAAGGCCGGCGGCCCGCGAGGGCCGTTGGATGCCGCTTGCGGCTTTAATTATTTTTATTTTTCTTGTTCTTCTGCTTTTTGATCTCTAATTTGCCCCCCTGAACATGCTCAAAAACTCACCAAACTTTGCCCAAAATTCAGAATCGGCGAAAAATTTGATTTTTTCTGGGCCATTTTTTTTTTCGTTAAAAAATGGCGCGACAGCGCCACCGACAAAAGTCAAAATACATTGCGCCTATGGGAGACGCCCCGAGGTCAACTTTGGCGTAAAGCTACGAAATTCGGGACACGCATTCCTCTCGTGAGGACGAACAAAAAAAATCATTGTGGCCACGCCCCCAGACTTACCCTATGGCCGCCATCTTCCTTTGAAAATGAAAATACGCTGTGTTAGTCATTTTGTTCACGTCAAACTTTGACGAACTCCTCCTAGGGCGTTTTGCCCACCGACTTCAAAATCGGCGTACGTCCTCTGGACAAGTGGGGCATCTAAAGTTATTCAATTTTTTGAGATACCTTTAACGGTCTGTGTGCGGCGCAGCCGCAAAGTTGGACAACTTATTTTGGAATATTGCAGATCTAAAAATTGCTCCCATTTGATCAAAACCAGTCCGATTAGGACCAAATTTGAATCAGTTGTTAAACTTTCTAGTTTGGACCAGTTTATGCTGACAAAATTGAAATGGCCGCGATAGCGCCCCCTACAGAGTGACCTTTAAATTAACATTGAAGGTCAAAAATTAGTTTTACCAAAATTGTCTAAACTTTACCCAAAATTCTATTTTGCCGTCCCGATCACAAAAGCCAATCACAAAAATGCCTAAATTTTTACGGCGTAGTCGTAGCGATGACAGAAACCTCCCATGTTATCCCTATGGGAAAACCACAAAATCTCTCAAATTACCACATTTTTATGTTTTACACTTTAACGAACTCCTCCTAGTGCGTTTTGCCCACCAACCTCAAAATCGGTGTACGTCCTCTAGACAAGTGGTGCATCTAAAGTTATCCAAATTTTAAGGATAACTTTTACGGTCTCTGTGCGACGGAGCCGCAAACGTTTCCCAGAATTCTGACTATTTGGCCTTCAGAGTGGCCTATAAACAATAGAGTTTTTCCAAATGACATGACATTTTGCACTAAATTCTAATTTGCCATCCTGATCATACAAGTATGAGAGCCAAAGTCATATTTTGTACGGCGTAACCGTAGCGTTGACAGAAACATCCCATGTTATCCTTATGGGAAAATCGTAGAATCGCTCAAATCACCACATTTTTACACTTCACACTTTAACAAACTCCTCCTAGGGCGATTGTCCGATCAAGCTCATATTTGGGGAAAATCATCTACACAAGCGGGCCATCAAAACTTATCCATATTTTGATTCTAAGTGCTACGGTCTCTGTGTGGCGGACCCGCAAATATATGTCAGAAATGGGAAAACAGCGAAATCTCCAAAATGACCACATTTTCACGCTTCACACTTTCACCAACTCCTCCTAGGCCGATTGCCCGATCAAGCTCATATTTGGGGAAATCATCTACACAAATGGGGCATCAAAAGTTATCCATATTTTGATTTTAAGTACTACGGTCTCTGTGCCGTGGAGCTGCAAATATACTGTCACAAATGGGAAAAACGCCAAATCCTTGAAATGTTCACATTTATGCTTCACACTTTAATGAACTCCTCTGTGGGCAATAGCTCGATCAAGCTCATATTTGGGAAAAATAATCTACACAAGCGGAGCATCAAAAGTTATCCATATTTTTATTCCAAGTGTCACGGTCTCTGTGTGGTGGAGCTGCACATTTGACCGACATTTGTGTTCATTTGCACTGGTTAAGCACAGCATTGTACATGTCCAATGTGTCGCTGTCTTAGTTCTTAGACAATTGCGTTAGCGCCATCTCTGTAAAATGCAGAGAGCAGAGTCGGAAGGCCGGCGGCCCGCGAGGGCCGTTGGATGCCGCTTGCGGCTTTAATATTCTTTCTTCTTCTTCTTCTCGGGACCAACCCCCCCATTTTTCACCCAGTGAACATTGACGAAAAGTCAAAAAAATTTGCACACCTCTAAAAATCGTGCCTCTCTACATTCTGGCTATTTCCCTTTTCTAAAATCAAAAAAATTGGCGCGTCAGCGCCCCCAAATGTACCAAAAATGCATTGAGGGATGGGAAATGACCCCAAAAAAATCTGATCGTAGAATCATGAAATTTGGCGCAGAGGTAGATGGTGACAAGAGAAGTAAAAAATATTGTTACGGCAACGCCGTCTGCCCAACCAAATGTCGGCCATATTGCTTCAAAAATGGCTAAACATGACTTCGGAGTTTTTCCAAACGTCGTACTTTTACAAACTTCTCCCAGGGCGTTGGCCCTAAAAAGCTGAAATTTGGTGAAAATGCTACTGAGGAGTGGGACATCAAAAGTTATCCAAATTACATTGATACCTCTCACGGTCTCGGTGCGGCGAAGCCGCAAACTGTAGCTAGAATTTCAGAAATCTCCCATATTTAAAATTTCTGCCATTTGCGCAGATAAAGTCCGAATTGCGTCAAATTAGAATAAGTTGTTAAACTCTTTGCCCTAAACCTACTTGAAGTGAAATAAATTTATTTGGCGCCACAGCGCCCCCTACAGATTTTATATGGAGGTTGAATGTTTAGTTTTGCGAAATTATCTGAAATTTGACACACAACTCAATTTTGGCATCCCCATCAAAAAAGTCAGTGAGACCCATGTCATAATTGTTATGGCTTTGCCGTAGCGATGACCAAAACCTCCCATGTTATTCCAATGGGGAAATCGCCAGAACATGTTTACACTTTAGACTTTCACAAACTCCTCCCAGGGCGTTAACCCTATTAACCTGAAATTTGGTGAGACTCATCTTCAGGGGTGGACCATCAAAAGGTATCCACATTTTTATTCAAAGAGTCACGGTGTCTGTGCGGCAAAGCCGCACATTTTGCCAAGAATTCAAAATAAAATTGCTTTTTGATGGTAAAACAAAGGGGAGAAGATGTGACAGCGTCACAGATTCAGCAGTAGGCGTAATAAAAGGACAATTGGGGCGCGTTAGCGCCCCCTCCTCTTGCGGCGTTGCGGCGGCTTAGCGAGGGCCGATCATTGCCGCTTGCGGCTATATTTAGTATTATTATTGGATGTTGTGCGCGTGCGCGTGGCGAAGTTCCGGTCCAGCGCGTCTCGTGGCCGCGCAGGCGTGGCTCGCGCTCGCGGCGCGCGCGCTCGTCACCCCTCCCCCAGCGGCGCGCGCACGAGCCTCGGCTAATTCATTGTACCAGAAGGAGCGAGAAGGAGCCACTGTTCTCCGCCGAATCCAGGGGAAACCGCGCTACTACACACGCAAACTGCAGGTAAACTACTTCCACGCGGTGCTCGGACTCGGTTAACCGTGCGCGCGCCGCGGTCGTGGCGATTTGGTCAAAGTTCTCCACGGCGCGGTGAGGCCGTGCTAACTCGATGCTAAACAAACCGTTATCCTGCCGACCTCGATTACGAACGCCACTTCCGCACTCGTAAAACGGCCGTATCTGCTTCAATACGCATCCGTTTTTCCACGTAAATACGTCCCTCGCTAGACCACGGTCTCGTTCTACTCCCGGTGTTTTCAAACGAATGGAAATACTTTAGATTTCAACCCAATTGAACCCGTGAGACGTGAGACTCCCGCGCCGAACAATGAAGCTCTTTCTTCGGGAACGCTCCCTTCGCACTTTACTCGCACTTTCGTAACAACCGCGTCGCGCTTTTCGTCGACAAAATCCGCCTTTGTTTTTTGCCCACTCCTTGATTTTGTCGAACCTCGTCGCTTTGCACGTATTGTAATGATTTATTTTGTGGTGCAGGGACTTTAGCAGGTTAGCCACACACCCTTCCTTGCACTGCGGACACACGGCCATCTGTTGCCGCTGTGATGACGCCATGTTTGTGGAGACCCACCCAGCTGCTTCTTTACTCATGACCATCATTTATGGATCAGGTTCTACATGTTGCCATCATGGGGGGGAAACCGAAATATTCTGGCGATACTGTCAAATTATATCTCGATTGTTTGTTTGTTGTTTTGCATCATCTCGACAGCGATATGGACGCAATGTTCATACATCAGAATGAATATGCTAAAATGTGCATATAAATGTCTTTGTTGAGGTTCAATCACCGGGCAAACCCCACAACCGGGCTTGAATATCACTTTACGGCACTGGACATTTGTGTATATTGTATGTTACTATAGATATTCTTCCTTTACATATTGCCATATGCCACTTCTACCTGGCTGTTTGTAGTTACAGTGACGATCGTAACTGCAGCAAAAACCCTCCATAAATGGAAAAAGATGCATTGCCATGAAGTCTTTTTACTCACAGAAGTGCATAGAAAACATGCAATCTTTTGTAGTCCACTTATTGTCATGTTTCCACTCTCTGGATTTGTACTGCAGTGAAACCGCATACCGGTGGGTAATTATACTTAACATACCATTTACAGCATGGTTCAGTGTAGCCTGCAGGTAGGTGTACATCTTTACTGAGTAGCACCGTAGTAATCCGATGGCTCGTGTTAAGTTTGAAGACAAAGGTTTTGAGGCCTCGTGTTTTCTGTGTCTTTGGTAACATTGGTGTTTAGATGTTTCACTTTACTCCAGTCTATGGGGAAATGCTTTCTGGGCCAAATGGTGTTTGGGTGAGTGCTCGGTGGGAATTCAGTGCCCCAGGCCGTCTGCTCTGTGCCAAGCTGCCTCCTCTTGTGACCTAGACCTATACATGATGTGTACTTTGGTTTTCGGATGAAGGATTCTCTCATTGTTTTGATGTGGATTTGTTTACTTGGAGAGGGACTCTGACCAGAGCTAAACAGATGTAGGATTTTGCCCTTGACTTTGACACTATCATTTCAAAAGCTTAATTTATTCGTATATATTAGGCTTGTCACCATTATTGCTATATCAACTTATCATTCAATACATGAAAACTACAACAGTATTTTTGGGGGCACCATGTTTATTGTGTGAGTGCATCGTTTTTTCTTTTTGTGCCATGATACGATTTGAATTGAGTCGAAAAAGTAACTTTAATGACTCGTTCTCAACAACTATACTAACCAACCACGTGTGCGTTAACTGGGCTATTTCTCATTATAGGCCACTTAGAAATGTTCTATATTATCCTGATTTATTGTGTTAGTGGCACTAATTGATTAGTATATTGTTTCATATATTCTGTAGTAAGGCATTAATAATTTGTTATCATGAAAGGGCTAGCCACTGTAGCATACGTCATGCTATCTATGACTTTTATTTCTAAAGCACTTGACTACTAGAATACTGTATTTGAAGCCGTGGCCAAAACAATGCTAAATTAGGACGAGTTTGAATGTCTCACTCTGAGATCACTGAGGCGTCCAAAGTCAAACTCCACCCAAATTTGTGTCCAATTGCCTCGTTTGTGGCGTAGCAGCCGTGGATGTGATCCTGCGACTCCGTGTCGGGTCGTGTGGGCTTTTCTGAATGACAAACGGTGAATCATCAACTCCTATGTTCCTGTTCACAAAGGGGGACTGAGGAGGGACAATGGCATGAAAAGACTGTCGCTGCCACTTCATCGATGAACAGATTTTAGACATGGTTGTCATCGAATAATTGATATTTGCACCATATATAATCCAAAACATGCCACGATCTGAGAGACGGTTTTATGATCGCACAAAAATGACATGGGCAGTGTGTCAATTTAGTGTCTTTGTCTTTCACTTCAAAACCTCCTACACTTTCACGTTACAAACTAATATTTGATTAATTGAAATCATTGCTAAACTAATCAATTACCAGAATAATCGTTAGTTAGAACCCCGGTGCCACCAAAGCCGGAGGAGGTTGTGCTACAGCGGAGTCGATAGTCATTACATAATTTAATAGTTCATGATTACAGCAGAGCAGCGGCTCGGACCGTTTGACAACGGCATGACTAATAGAATCCTTCAGCACAGATAACGCCTCAAGAAGAAATCATTTTATATATGGTAATGATTAAGTGCTGCCATAGTTTATGTTCTGCACATTAATGCTGCTATTTGTAGAATATGAAATTGCCCTGGCTCAATATGAGGATGACTTTGTGCCATCGCCCCAGTTGAAAATGTCCTCTGCCAGGTTTGAGTGCCGGGTCTAAGCCGGAGAGGTGCGTTTGCTCCTGTGACACCGCGGGGCCCCATCAGCAGCTCGCCTCATGCATTAAGAGTGTTGGCAGTTTGGTTTTGGAGAAGGGCTGCACGGTATTACGATGAAGAAGTGCCAGTATGAAGGTGTACAGTGGGATTGAAAGGCCATGTTGTTCATACTGTGAGGATGGGCATCTGACTGTATTGACTCATTTATGTCACTGGGTCTATGTAAAAAAACCTGCACCCTTTACAGCGTTTAAGATCATGAATGGATTATCGTTGGTCAGTATATGCACCTATCATTGCACATATGGAGAAAATGACCAAAGGAGAGTCAAATCTGTTCAAACCATGATGTCCATCCCAGTATAGGCATCATACGCTACTTGTTTTGTCCCAGTTGATCTTTTTCCCCAAATCTCAGCAAAACAAAGTGGTAGAACGGAGAAGCATGACTGTTTTTGTTCATCGTTATATCGTACTTAAATCCCGTTTAATAAAGCTTATGGGCCTAAAAGAAAAGGTCCCTTCCCTCTTGAGGATCCAGGTCACTGTGCACTACTTTTCAAGGAGAACTGGAGAGCTTGAAATAGGAACTGCTAAACAAACTTAAATCCCACTGCTTATCTCTTGTCTATAAAAACAGGATTTTGGGCAGTTTCCCGGGGACCTTTTTAACCAAAGTACTTGCCGACTGCGATTTTGTTGCAATCAGTTTTCACTCTCTTCATGACTGATACGATAAAAGGTTTTGCATGTTCTGCTTGATATGCCGTGCCCGGTCCGTACAGTGCTGAATCTGCCCTCTCTGACACATATCGATTGATTCCTTCCATGATTTCATTGCCCTCAAACACCCTCGCTGGTCTTTGGTGAGAACACTCTTTGAACTCCGGGTCAGACAGTTCACTGCCGTACCGAGCTAATGGCCTTTTTCCTGTTGCGTCGCTCTTGATTTCTGTGCCGTGTTTAGTCTAGAACCAGTTTTAATCTTCCCCATGGAGAGAAATCCAGTCACAATTTAACGCTTCACATCACCAGCACGTATCGTATGTCACCCGTTCACGTCGCCGTGCCTCGTTGTGGCCGGCGGCGTGCATTTCCCCGGTTTACGCCGCAGGTCTGTGGTCCCCGACATAAGCCGTGGCCCATCGCTCCCGGCGGTGGCTGCCCCCGATTTTTGAGTCTTTTGTTGTCCTCTAGTCACAAACGCACCGCGCTAATCGTCCTGACACCGCTGTCCCACTTTAGGAAGCATCTCCGCTCCGTGTGCTATACAGTAATACAATACAAACATGATAAAGCAGAACAAATCCATACACAGGAAGGACATTGATGAACATTAATTCGTGTGTCGATTCTTATTTTTAGTATTTTGTCTTTTTTGATTGAGCAGCTGTTAAAATGAAAGCGGCTGTTTCCTGTTCCAGACCCCCAGGAAGTGCATTGTTCACTAGTGTCACGAACAGTACAGCAGCACACGCCCATCGAGCCTCAGTTTGGCAACGGGATGAGTCACGGGGCGTGGTCGTGTTTGTAGCAGCAGTTCATTATTTCTAAACCCAAAGTATCTACAGGAGGAAACCGGGCAATGACGGGCCGTAAAACACAAGAACGACCCGGGTCGCAAGTGTTGGACCCGTATCATCTGGAGACGGCCTGATCTCTAAAGTGAGAGTGAGTTTGGAAGTATAAAACGATAACTGCAAGGCAAGTTTATTTGTAGAGCACATTTCATACATAAGGCAATTCAAAGTGCTTCACACAGCAGGAAGAAATTACAGAAACAGAAATACAATAAAATTAACTAAATTAAAAATTATCAATCCAACTGATTGTCTAAAGTAATAAAATCACAAACAAAAGAGAAGAGTGCAAAGAAAAAAATCCTTTCAGTCATATGCGCAGCTAAACAAAACTGTTTTTAGCTTAGATTTGAACATTGTCAGAGTAGAAGCCTGTCTCACATCTTCAGGAAGAATGTTCCAGATTTTAGCTGCATAAAACTGAAACGCAGATTCCCCATGTTTAGTCCTGACTCTGGCACCAGCAGGAGGCTGGTCCATGTTTAGTCCTGACTCTGGCACCAGCAGGAGGCCGGTCCATGTTTAGTCCTGACTCTGGCACCAGCAGGAGGCCGGTCCATGTTTAGTCCTGACTCTGGCACCAGCAGGAGGCCGGTCCCTGAGGTCCTCAGAGTCCGAGATGGTTCATATGGCACTAACATATCCAAGATGTACTTTGGTGCTAGGCCATGGAGAGACTTGTACACAAGCAGAGCTGCTTTAAAGTCTCTTCTCTGAGCCACAGGAGCCAGTGCAGAGACCTGAGAACAGGACTAATGTGATCATACTTCCTGGTTCTAGTCAGGACCCGAGCAGCAGCGTTCTGGATGTACTGCAGCTGTTTTACAACTCGTTTGGAGAGACCAGTGAGCAGGCCGTTACAGTAGTCTAATCTACTGGAGACAAACGCATGGATAAGTCTCTCTAAATCTGGTTTTGACACTATATTTTTGATTTTGGCAATGTTTTTTAGATGGTAAAAAGCTGCTGATGTTATTGATTTGCTGTGGCTATTAAAGTTCAAGTCTGAGTCCATTATTATTATTTGAACATGTAGGACCAATTCGTCCACTGCATCACTTGATCTATTGGACATTTAGATAAAGCCTCAATTCAATCTTGACCACATTAAGTAGACTTGGAGTGGACGTTTCCCATAAGTGGCAGCTGCGGCCATCGTGATGTGGTCCTTCCCGTCAGCGCGAGACCTGCAGCGCTAATAAGTCAGGGGTTAACTGTCGTAAAGTGCCCTGTGTTCTGCTGCTGAGAGCGATGATGAGAGGGATAAAAGTACTGAGCCCCTCCCCCGTCTCACAAAGAGCCATTTTTCACTGGAAGCAAGCACGAGGCAAATGTCAGCGCACACCTCACGGTTTTACTGCACATGTAACACACGTCTCTGCCAAAGAAGTTGGCTTCAGAAACGTGTCACAGCCACTAATCTGTAGCACGCGTCTTTCGGATACAGGAGGCTCTTGGTCATTCTTCCACACCTACTCCGGGCTTTGGAATGATGTCCCTTCAATTTTAGTAGCTCTTTTCTCAGCTAATAGTTGTTTTTTTCTAACTGTAAGAAAAAATAAATCTTTTGGAACACAATCTGTAACTTTACAGTGTTTAGGTCTTTGCCAGGAGTGTAAAAAGGGACTGAGAAATGGCACGGACCATGTGTTTTGTGATTGGTCAATCCACCTGTCACTCACGCTCATCAGGAAGCAGAGGCTCCAGTTCCAGACTGTGGCGTTTCTGTCAATTATCGGGAAAACACAGTCTTTGCTTGCCAGGCAAATTGGCAGGATCCTGTGGAGTCTGCTCAGATCCGGTGGAGTCTGCTCAGATCCGGTGGAGTCTGCTCAGATCCGGTGGAGTCTGCTCAGATCCGGTGGAGTCTGCTCAGATCCGGTGGAGTCTGCTCAGATCCGGTGGAGTCTGCTCAGATCCGGTGGAGTCTGCTCAGATCCGGTGGAGTCTGCTCAGATCCGGTGGAGTCTGCTCATGGTTGAGCGTGACTCATTGTGAACGCGGCGCCTCGTCTTCACTTCCCCCTCACACCCAGCAACGAGCAGCAGTCTGGCAGCGACTCAAAAGGCCCCGCACTGCCTCACGCTTCTGCAAACTCATCCTAAGACTGCACTATACAGCACTTTCCTAGTTAGTTGGACGGTTTAACACTGGTTTAGTCCTTTCCATGTTTTTACAAAACTTCTGGCTTTTCCCCTCAACCAACGCACAGTCGGTGGGTTGCACTGCTTGCATTTTTTGAAAGACTTTGAATTGAATTTCCCGTTTAATTCTGGTCTGTGTGCTCTTTTCAGCAGAGATGGCGGCGATCCGTAAGAAGCTGGTGATCGTGGGCGACGGAGCGTGCGGGAAAACCTGCTTGTTGATCGTCTTCAGCAAAGACCAGTTTCCAGAGGTGTACGTGCCCACCGTGTTCGAGAACTACGTCGCCGACATCGAGGTGGATGGGAAACAGGTGAGATGCTTCCCACGTTTAGGTTCTGAAGAGTTTCAAACAATGACCAGGTGTTTCTTTGAGCTTAAAAGTCGTAGGACTAGTTTGCGTTCCACAATAATCACACGGGCGACTGAGCATTGACGGCTGATGATTCGCGGCGGCTTTGAGCAGTGTCTGCTTCCTCTGCTGCTTCAACACCGCGCCAAAACGATTAAAATCATGGTTAAGTCGCGTTTTTCTTGGCACTACATCCCAAATGCGTAAAGATTTGACAGTTGTTGAGCATAGAGCGGTATTAAAACAAACACTCAGATCACAATATGTCGATCGTGCCAAAACGGCTTTCAATGTTTATTTCCTGAACATAAAAATCATAATTTAATCATAGTTGTAGTTCTTCCGCCACAGTCTAAGTCCTACTTACTGACTGAGGGTTTGCCATACACCCCTTAATTTAAGGTCAAGTAGCCCAGCAGTTTCAGGAGCCGCGGCACGGCCATATAGCCTCATGGCTAACCTTAATCTTAACCCTAACCTTAATCTTAACCCTAACCTTAATCTTAACCCCAACCTTAATCTTAACCCCAACCTTAATCTTAACCCCAACCTTAATCTTAACCTTAATCCTAACCCTAACCTTAATCTTAACCTTAATCTTAACCCCAACCTTAATCTTAACCCTAACCTTAATCTTAATCCTAACCCTAACCCTAACCTTAATCTTAACCTTAATCTTAACCCTAACCTTAATCTTAATCCTAACCTTAATCTTAACCCCAACCTTAATCTTAACCCCAACCTTAATCTTAATCCTAACCTTAATCTTAACCCTAATCTTAATCTTAACCCCAACCTTAATCTTAACCCCAACCTTAATCTTAACCCTAACCTTAATCTTAACCCTAACCTTAATCTTAAACTTAACCCTAACCTTAATCTTAACCCTAACCTTAATCTTAACCCTAACCTTAATCTTAACCCTAACCCTAACCTTAACCCTAACCTTAATCTTAACCTTAATCTTAACCCTAACCCTAACCTTGCGCGGTCTAAAATGGCGCAGTCCAGCAGTTGGCACAAAATAACCTGTCAGTTTGGGCTCTGTAGACAGTCCTTTAAAGAGACTCAATCCCATCCAAATGAATACAAAAGAGCCCAGAATCTTTAATAAACGCTTCTTCACTTTGTCACAAATGACTCCATCTCAATTAGAAGGTGATTAATGACATGATCCAGGCCGTCTCTCGATGGAACATGCGCGTGGTCTTCTGCCCTCAGCCACTCATCTGTGGGCAGTTTGTGCTCGTTTAGTTTCCTCATTTACACCAAACTCAGAAGAGACGGGGTTTTCTAGGACACATCAGGTGACACCGTTCATCTGAGGCGCGTAAATGAGAGCACGGACTTCTAGAGATCTTAGAAGTATGCAACCTAATGTTACCTCTGCTGCTTCACTCACTTCACTCTTCCCACGCTCGCCCCCTCCCGCTCGCCCCCGCCCGCTCCCGCTCGCTCCCTCACGTTCGCTCGCTCCCTCCCGCTCGCCCCCTCTCGCCCCCTCCCGCTCGCCCCCTCCCGCTCGCCCCCTCCCGCTCGCCCCCTCCCGCTCGCCCCCTCCCGCTCGCTCCCTCCCGCTCGATCCCTCACGTTCGCTCGCTCCCTCCCGCTCGCCCCCTCCCGCTCGCCCCCTCACGCTCGCCCCCTCACGCTCGCCCCCTCACGCTCGCCCCCTCACGCTCGCCCCCTCACGCTCGCCCCCTCACGCTCGCCCCCTCACGCTCGCCCCCTCCCGCTCGCCCGCTCCCTCACGCTCGCTCCCTCACGCTCGCTCCCTCACGCTCGCCCCCTCCCGCTCGCCCCCTCAAGCTCGCTCCCTCACGCTCGCTCCCTCACGCTCGCTCCCTCACGCTCGCTCCCTCAAGCTCGCTCCCTCACGCTCGCTCCCTCACGCTCGCTCCCTCACGCTCGCCCCCTCACGCTCGCCCCCTCACGCTCGCTCCCTCCCGCTCGCCCCCTCACGCTCGCTCGCTCCCGCTCCCGCTCAATGCAAACGTCTGCAGTTACAGTCGTTTTCACACACGTCTGTGCGTTTAGTTCTGTTGTGTTTACATCCACCGCCCCTCGTTAACTCCAGAGCCCCGTTCTCCTCCTTTACGTGGCCCTAACTTGAGACGGTGTGAAGACGACCTAAATGAGGCTTTGTACATCACAAACTTGAACTGCCACGCGCCTGTATTGTCTGGTTCTGTCTCCTCGTGTGGCTTTGTTTGCTGAACTGTTGCTGCTGCTGTGCTCGTGCAGGTGGAGCTGGCTCTGTGGGACACGGCCGGTCAGGAGGACTACGACCGACTCCGGCCCCTGTCGTATCCAGACACGGACGTCATCCTCATGTGTTTCTCCATAGACAGCCCCGACAGTCTGGGTAAGAGCGCCGCCCTGCGAATACGTCCTCAACGATGACGCAGACTTGGGCATTTTCCCCATAATCCATCAATTTGTCTTGCACAGTTAATGCAGAAAAAACAACACAATGTATACAGAAAAGTACTATGCAACGGTGTACATGAAAAGGACAATTAAACCCGTGATTTTTTTGGTCTGCTTCTAGAACGCCATCGACCGTGACGTCCGCTCCGTTACCGTTACAGTGACTTCCGCTCCGTTACCGTGACGTCCGCTCTGTTACCGTTACCGCGACGTCTGCTCCGTTACCGCGACGTCCGCTCCGTTACGCGACGTCCGCTCCGTTACCGCGACGTCCGCTCCGTTACCGCGACGTCCGCTCCGTTACCGCGACGTCCGCTCCGTTACCGTTACCGTTACCGTGACGTCCGCTCCGTTACCGCGACGTCCACTCCGTTACCGCGACGTCCGCTCCGTTACCGTGACGTCCGCTCTGTTACCGTTACCGTGACGTCCGCTCTGTTACCGTTACCGCGACGTCCGCTCCGTTACCGTGACGTCCGCTCCATTACGTTACCGTGACGTCCGCTCCGTTACCGCGACGTCCGCTCCGTTACGTCCGCTCCGTTACCGCGACGTCCGCTCCGTTACCGCGACGTCCGCTCCGTTACCGCGACGTCCGCTCCGTTACCGCGAGGTTCGCTCCGTTACCGCGACGTCCGCTCCGTTACCGCGACGTCCGCTCCGTTACCGCGACGTCCGCTCCGTTACCGCGAGGTTCGCTCCGTTACCGCGACGTCCGCTCCGTTACCGCGACGTCCGCTCCGTTACGCGACGTCCGCTCCGTTACCGCGACGCCCGCTCCGTTACCGTGACGTCAGCTCAGTTACCGTTACCGTGACGTCCGCTCCGTTGCCGTTACCGTGACGTCCGCTCCGTTGCCGCGACGTCCGCTCCGTTACCGCGACGTCCGCTCCGTTACCGTCCGCTCCGTTATCGTTACCGTGACTTCCGCTCCGTTACCGTGACGTCCGCTCCGTTGCCGTTACCGTGACGTCCGCTCCGTTGCCGTTACCGTGACGTCCGCTCCGTTGCCGTTACCGTGACGTCCGCTCCGTTGCCGTTACCGTGACGTCCGCTCCGTTGCCGTTACCGTGACGTCCGCTCCGTTGCCGTTACCGCGACGTCCGCTCCGTTGCCGCGACGTCCGCTCCGTTGCCGCGACGTCCGCTCCGTTGCCGCGACGTCCGCTCCGTTGCCGCGACGTCCGCTCCGTTGCCGCGACGTCCGCTCCGTTGCCGCGACGTCCGCTCCGTTGCCGCGACGTCCGCTCCGTTGCCGCGACGTCCGCTCCGTTGCCGCGACGTCCGCTCCGTTACCGCGACGTCCGCTCCGTTACCGCGACGTCCGCTCCATTACGTTACCGCGACGCCCGCTCCGTTACCGCGACGCCCGCTCCGTTACCGCGACGTCCGCTCCGTTACCGCGACGTCCGCTCCGTTACCGCGACGTCCGCTCCGTTACCGCGACGTCCGCTCCGTTACCGCGACGTCCGCTCCGTTACCGCGACGTCCGCTCCGTTACCGCGACGTCCGCTCCGTTACCGCGACGTCCGCTCCGTTACCGCGACGTCCGCTCTGTTACCGTTACCGCGACGTCCGCTCTGTTACCGTTACCGTGACGTCCGCTCAGTTACCGTTACCGTGACGTCCGCTCCGTTACCGTGACGTCCGCTCCGTTGCCGTGACGTCCGCTCCGTTGCCGCGACGTCCGCTCCGTTACCGCGACGTCCGCTCCGTTACCGCGACGTCCGCTCCGTTACCGCGACGTCCGCTCCGTTACCGCTACAGTGACTTCCGCTCCGTTACCGTGACGTCCGCTCAGTTACCGTTACCGTGACGTCCGCTCCGTTACCGCGACGTCCGCTCCGTTACCGCGACGTCCGCTCCGTTACCGCTACAGTGACTTCCGCTCCGTTACCGTGACGTCCGCTCTGTTACCGTTACCGTGACGTCCGCTCTGTTACCGTTACCGCGACGTCTGCTCCGTTACCGCGACGTCCGCTCCGTTACGTTACCGTGACGTCCGCTCCGTTACCGTGACGTCCGCTCTGTTACCGTTACCGTGACGTCCGCTCCGTTACAGTGACGTCCGCTCCGTTACCGTTACCGTGACGTCCGCTCCGTTACCGTGACGTCAGCTCAGTTACCGTTGCCGTGACGTCCGCTCCGTTACCGCGACGTCCGCTCCGTTACCGCGACGCCCGCTCCGTTGCCGCGACGTCCGCTCCGTTGCCGCGACGTCCGCTCCGTTACCGCTACAGTGACTTCCGCTCCGTTACCGTGACGTCCGCTCAGTTACCGTTATCGTGACGTCCGCTCCGTTACCGCGACGTCCGCTCCGTTACCGCGACGTCCGCTCCGTTACCGCGACGTCCGCTCCGTTACCGCTACAGTGACTTCCGCTCCGTTACCGTGACGTCCGCTCCGTTACCGCTACAGTGACTTCCGCTCCGTTGCCGTGACGTCCGCTCCGTTGCCGTGACGTCCGCTCCGTTACCGCGACGTCCGCTCCGTTACCGCGACGTCCGCTCCGTTACCGCGACGTCCGCTCCGTTACCGCGACGTCCGCTCCGTTACCGCTACAGTGACTTCCGCTCCGTTACCGTGACGTCCGCTCAGTTACCGTTACCGTGACGTCCGCTCCGTTACCGCGACGTCCGCTCCGTTACCGCGACGTCCGCTCCGTTACCGCGACGTCCGCTCCGTTACCGCGACGTCCGCTCCATTACCGTGACGTCCGCTCTGTTACCGTTACCGTGACGTCCGCTCTGTTACCGTTACCGCGACGTCTGCTCCGTTACCGCGACGTCCGCTCTGTTACGTTACCGTGACGTCCGCTCCGTTACGTTACAGTGACTTCCGCTCCGTTACCGTGACGTCCGCTCCGTTACGTTACCGTGACGTCCGCTCCGTTACCGTTACCGTGACGTCCGCTCCGTTACCGTTACCGTGACGTCCGCTCCGTTACCGTGACGTCAGCTCAGTTACCGTTACCGTGACGTCAGCTCAGTTACCGTTGCCGTGACGTCCGCTCCGTTACCGTGACGTCCGCTCTGTTACCGTTACCGCGACGTCTGCTCCGTTATCGCGACGTCCGCTCTGTTACGTTACCGTGACGTCCGCTCCGTTACAGTGACTTCCGCTCCGTTACCGTGACGTCCGCTCCGTTACGTTACCGTGACGTCCGCTCCGTTACGTTACAGTGACTTCCGCTCCGTTACCGTGACGTCCGCTCCGTTACGTTACCGTGACGTCCGCTCCGTTACGTTACCGTGACGTCCGTTACGTTACCGTGACGTCCGCTCCGTTACCGCGACGTCCGCTCCGTTACCGCGACGTCCGCTCCGTTACCGCGACGTCCGCTCCATTACCGTGACGTCCGCTCTGTTACCGTTACCGCGACGTCTGCTCCGTTACCGCGACGTCCGCTCCGTTACGTTACAGTGACTTCCGCTCCGTTACCGCGACGTCCGCTCCGTTACCGCGACGTCCGCTCCGTTACCGCGACGTCCGCTCCGTTACCGTGACGTCCGCTCAGTTACCGTTACCGTGACGTCCGCTCCGTTACCGCGACGTCCGCTCCGTTACCGCGACGTCCGCTCCATTACCGTGACGTCCGCTCTGTTACCGTTACCGTGACGTCCGCTCTGTTACCGTTACCGCGACGTCTGCTCCGTTACCGCGACGTCCGCTCCGTTACGTTACCGTGACGTCCGCTCCGTTACCGTGACGTCCGCTCCGTTACGTTACCGTGACGTCCGCTCCGTTACGTTACAGTGACTTCCGCTCCGTTACCGTGACGTCCGCTCTGTTACCGTGACGTCCGCTCCGTTACCGCGACGTCCGCTCCGTTACCGCGACGTCCGCTCCATTACCGTGACGTCCGCTCTGTTACCGTTACCGTGACGTCCGCTCTGTTACCGTTACCGCGACGTCTGCTCCGTTACCGCGACGTCCGCTCTGTTACGTTACCGTGACGTCCGCTCCGTTACGTTACAGTGACTTCCGCTCCGTTACCGTGACGTCCGCTCCGTTACGTTACCGTGACGTCCGCTCCGTTACCGTTACCGTGACGTCCGCTCCGTTACCGTTACCGTGACGTCCGCTCCGTTACCGTGACGTCAGCTCAGTTACCGTTACCGTGACGTCAGCTCAGTTACCGTTGCCGTGACGTCCGCTCCGTTACCGTGACGTCCGCTCTGTTACCGTTACCGCGACGTCTGCTCCGTTATCGCGACGTCCGCTCTGTTACGTTACCGTGACGTCCGCTCCGTTACAGTGACTTCCGCTCCGTTACCGTGACGTCCGCTCCGTTACGTTACCGTGACGTCCGCTCCGTTACGTTACAGTGACTTCCGCTCCGTTACCGTGACGTCCGCTCCGTTACGTTACCGTGACGTCCGCTCCGTTACGTTACCGTGACGTCCGTTACGTTACCGTGACGTCCGCTCCGTTACCGCGACGTCCGCTCCGTTACCGCGACGTCCGCTCCGTTACCGCGACGTCCGCTCCATTACCGTGACGTCCGCTCTGTTACCGTTACCGCGACGTCTGCTCCGTTACCGCGACGTCCGCTCCGTTACGTTACCGTGACGTCCGCTCCGTTACGTTACAGTGACTTCCGCTCCGTTACCGCGACGTCCGCTCCGTTACCGCGACGTCCGCTCCGTTACCGCGACGTCCGCTCCGTTACCGTGACGTCCGCTCAGTTACCGTTACCGTGACGTCCGCTCCGTTACCGCGACGTCCGCTCCGTTACCGCGACGTCCGCTCCATTACCGTGACGTCCGCTCTGTTACCGTTACCGTGACGTCCGCTCTGTTACCGTTACCGCGACGTCTGCTCCGTTACCGCGACGTCCGCTCCGTTACGTTACCGTGACGTCCGCTCCGTTACCGTGACGTCCGCTCCGTTACGTTACCGTGACGTCCGCTCCGTTACGTTACAGTGACTTCCGCTCCGTTACCGTGACGTCCGCTCTGTTACCGTGACGTCCGCTCCGTTACGTTACCGTGACGTCCGCTCCGTTACCGTGACGTCCGCTCCGTTACGTTACCGTGACGTCCGCTCCGTTACGTTACAGTGACTTCCGCTCCGTTACCGTGACGTCCGCTCTGTTACCGTTACCGTGACGTCCGCTCCGTTACGTTACCGTGACGTCCGCTCCGTTACGTTACAGTGACTTCCGCTCCGTTACCGTGACGTCCGCTCTGTTACCGTTACCGTGACGTCTGCGCCGTTACGTTACCGTGACGTCCGCTCCGTTACCGTGACGTCCGCTCCGTTACGTTACCGTGACGTCCGCTCCGTTACGTTACAGTGACTTCCGCTCCGTTACCGTGACGTCCGCTCTGTTACCGTTACCGTGACGTTCGCTCCGTTACGTTACCGTGACGTCCGCTCCGTTACCGTTACCGTGACGTCCGCTCCGTTACCGTGACGTCAGCTCAGTTACCGTTGCCGTGACGTCCGCTCCGTTACCGTGACGTGTGATTTTCCCCTTGTCAGTTCAGTTTGAGTCGTTCATGTTCATGAGTCGGCACATTTATAAAAAGAGGAAACGATGTCGACGCGCTGCCATCACGGTCTTTTAATTAAACAAGTTTAAACAAATACAGGTTATTTTTGCCATAATGTATTATAATAAATGATTAAGTCAGTCCCAGATGAGGCCCGTTCGTGGCCAAGGCTTTTGTCATCTCTGTGTAAGACAAAGGAAGACACGGGGCGTTTCTTTGTGTGGTTTGTACTGCGTTAACCACAGCGAGTCTGATAAAGACTGGAGCCGTGGGGCGAGACCAGCGCCTTTTAGATTGAAAATGACTCGTAACATCAAGAATGTCAACACATTTCTGCGACGATTGAGATGAATACACGGACTCATGATGTTCTCGTTGTCCTCGTTTTCAGAGAATATCCCCGAGAAGTGGACGCCGGAGGTGAAACACTTCTGTCCGAACGTTCCCATTATTTTGGTGGGAAACAAAAAGGACCTCCGCAACGACGAGCACACGCGCCGAGAGCTGGCCAAGATGAAGCAGGTACCAGACTTTAACTTTGTGCTCATTTTAAAAGGAAGGAAGTCATGATGAAGCAGGAAACGGTCTTTATTGTCCCTGGCCTCGTTTCATCCTGTGTAAAAGCAAACTCCAGTGTTCATGAGTTTCAGGGCCGTGGAGTTGGTCACGTTTTGGTCGAGATTCAGTCACTTCTAATCCAAGAGTCTGCTTTTTAAAGGGGCTGCACCTGATTTTTACCACGACAAATATTCTCCCAAAACAGGCAAAAACAAACCAGTGTAAAATAGTTTAAATCGGTCCAAAGCTATTCCTAAAATCCTTATTCACTACGGTGTTTAGAATCGCTTTTAACGACGTTCAGAGGCCACTAGCGGTAAAGCTAAAGGCAACTAGCATGCTAACTGTGTACTTCCTGGAGGCGTCGCTAGAGGAGAGAACGTTCTAAAGTTAACATGTCAGAAATCAGGTTTAACTGGTTCTGTAATGACACATTTTAGAAGCAACATTTTTTGTCATCTTTACTCAAAACGACTGAGTTTTTACTGCGTTTTATCACGAAGCTTGTGTGCTTTTGTTACTATCCAAGTTGACTGGGATTTTCTGCATTATTTTATAGCATCATAAATCTACATTTCCCACCGTGTGACACGTCTATATTTTGTCATCCAATAGGAGCCGGTGAAGCCAGAGGAGGGCCGAGAAATGGCCAATCGGATCCAGGCGTTCGGCTACATGGAGTGCTCAGCCAAAACCAAGGACGGTGTGCGGGAGGTGTTCGAGATGGCCACCAGGGCGGCGCTGACGGCCCGCCGCGGCAAGAAGAGCAACAGATGCGCGCTGCTCTAAAGGCAGCGCGCGCGTCCGCTGCGTCCGGACTGTTTTCCGCCCGGGTTCAGACCTGGGACCAGGGCTTCTACTGGACCACAACACGCTGTATACGACTGGACCGAGGAGGGAGAGGACTTTCACTCCACCGCCGAGCCCATTTAGGAACGTCGCTCTGTATTAAAAAGAAAAAATAAACGATGTAAAGTATTGACGGATCGGTGTGGATTCGAGCTGCATGTGCACAAAGTCTGTTTCAATCTAGTGACGAGACGGCGACGTCATAAGGGCCACATCTGGGTGTTATTTTGTGGGTTTTTGTTACGTCGGCATTTTATTGCCCTTTTTATAACGCTCCGACATCGCCGCGGGTGAATCCCACACCAAACCCTCCCCTCTCCCCGCTTCCCTCCGTTACCAAGAGATGACCGGCGCCCCTCCCCCTCCTCCTCCCCCCCCCGCTTCAAAACCAGGACTCGACCCGAGGAGGCAGACCGCACCGGGACTAAACCAGAGCGAAACCAGAGCGAAACCAGAGCGAAACCAGAGCGAAACCAGAGCGAAACCAGAGCGAAACCAGAGCGAAACCAGAGCGAAACCAGAGCGAAACCAGAGCGAAACCAGAGCGAAACCAGAGCGAAACCAGAGCGAAACCAGAGCGAAACCAGGACTCCCGATCCGCTTAAGGACTTTTGTAAAATGATTATTCCAAGTGAGGCGCGAGTTGTCAGTCATGCATGTAGACAAGAAGAGACGGGACAAGCGCGCAGTGTAGTATTTTTAAATTCTAAGGCGATGTACAAGTTTGTAGCGGGCGGACACGTGTGGCCAGCGACGTTCTTTCAGCCCGTGCAGTTTCTATTGGACGTTTTATAGAATCGTTGGTAATGGGGAGTAAAAGTGCGAGCGGGGCTTTGGATTGGTCAAAATAAATGAGCCGTTTCTTTGTGCGTAAAGGCTGATAAACCGGAATAACTATTGAATAATTGTGTTATAATGGTTATCTTGACTCTGCACACTCTTAAAAAAAAGAACTCTTTCTGCTTTTTGGCAATAATTCACTTGATTCTAAAATGGTCTCAATCTAGACGCCTATTATTTTGTTAAAGGTGCATTAAAAAAAAAAAAAATCTCAATGTTGAAATAATCATTTGACCAGTCAATTCGGGGAAAAGGTTCAGTTGCAGCCGTACTTTGTTCCAAACTTCTGTAGTTCCGATATTTCAGTGGAAAAATAATAGTCTTGAAATCGCATGCGTTTTTAAACTGCCTTGTATCATTTTTATTATTAATATGTCATCGCCTTGTCCAATCCCTCTTCTGTTCTCTTCCTCCTTCAGACTTTGTCCTGATTTGACGCCTTTTAATTTTTGGGGGTGGAGCCAATTCCAGAAACCTTTATTATTTTTTTCTTTTACTCGTTTTGTTTTTATATATATTTTTATTTCTCACTTTTAAGGTTAAATGTGTTTTAAAGTCTATCAGTATTTAAAAAGTTACTCTGCTTCTGCCTTCTTTTCTCACGTTAATCTCCTCTAATTGGTCGCTTCCACCTGTCAATCAAACCTGCCAAACGCTGTAATATCTGGAATGTGCTGGTTCAATTTCTGTTTGTGATTTGGGGAAGATGAAAAATGAAAAAAACACATTGGTAAATAATTCTGTACAAATCTTGTTTTAAGTTTTATTGTATTTTTAAATTTGTGAAATGGGAGGTAAAAAATAAGCTGTATGCAAAGTGTAAATAACTCGACGCACACAGCGCGCTCCGTATTTGTAAACTAGCTTCGGTTTGTGTAATAAATGACTTTGTATTATAAATGTGACGTGTGGCTTTGTGGTGGTCGGAGGAGTCTCTGAACCGTTCGACTCCAACGGGCTGAAGAGCGAGACGTTGAGAATAAACGGGGGAATAAGCGGTTACAGCGTGATGTGAGTTTAAGAACGCTTTTGATGAACTGTACAGTACAAAACACCAGATCCAGTGTGAACATGTTCATGCATGAAGTTAATGGAGACAATAATCCATAATCCGTGTTTGCTGGTTTAGTAACGTGGATTACCGTATTTTCCGGACTTTAAGTCGCACCTTTTTTCATAGTTTTGGCCGGGGTGCGACTTATACTTATATACTTATACTCCGGAGCGACTTATACATGTTTTTTTTCTTCTCTCATGCATTGGACGAACACAACAGCACTAATGAAAGGGCTGGTGCGACTGATAGTCCGGAAAACACGGTCATTCTGGATCATTCCTGGTTCATATTTGCTTCGCTTGATTCTTTTTTTTTCTGTTTCCATTTCAAACTATTTCATCCAAACGAGCAATAAAGTAGTAAAAGTAGTAAGTCAGTATAAATAAACCCCAACTGGTCATTTTACACAATGTTTTCAATAACATCTGTGTCTTAACTCAGTGATTTATAAGATGAGTGATTGGATGTAGAGGTGGACCAACACAACAGCACTAATGAAAGAAACAGAATTGTTACAGAAATAATATCTATACGTCTCTGGTGATCCCAGGCCAGCAATTACAATAGTTTCAACTAAAAGTCTCGTGTCTGAGGGATGGTTATTATCTTGAGCAAAAAATGTGTCTTAAATTCTTAGTAAGGCTTAAATTGGACATTCATTGGTTTCAGTTTCCTTGTTTATTGGGAGATTTTATGATCTTTGCCCAGAAAAAATACACAACCAGAGAGTGAAAAACTATGAATAATAATAATGGCACAATAAAAAGAGCTTGGTAAAGTAAAGAGCTTATAATTTCATTCTGGTTCTGTACGCAATGTTGGTAAAGCCTTTAGTACGTTTATTGTTGCACTGAACTCTAATAATAAAAGCGATCTAGTGTTAGGGATATTGTGTCAAAAGTGGGGGAAATTTTGAATATTCTAGTCATAGGAATTACTGAGCACAAGTCCCAATCATCACAATCCTAATCGCCTGCTCTGATTGGCCAGAGCTCCAATGACATGCAGATTGCGGATTAAAGTCATTTAATTTAGCTTCAAACTGTTGAAAGACCAATCTAAAATGCTACTAAAATTGCTTGAAAAAGAAGCAGTTTTACTCACACGTTTTAATACTCTGTGTGCCACGCTGTCCTTTTAAAATAGCAAAGTTGTTGGATTCTTGGACCACGTGCGGCGGATTTTGTCCCTCCGTGTCCGAGCTACACATTATTCCAATCCTTCCGCTGGGTTCTCTTCATTTGCTTGGGTCAAATGCGCACAAAAACAAATGATCTCATATCGTTTTGGCAACTGCGACCTCGAAGGAGAACAAAATCGTGCATTTTCCCTTCTGCGGCTGATGCCCGGGCCTACAGTGAGTGGGATGAGGCTCTCTGTGGGAGGGGGCCACGGAACGCTGTTGTGTAACTGCGGAGGAGTCCGGGGGCCACAGGCAGAACACGGGAACACACACACAAACACGTCTGCGATCCGGTATCTTAAGACATTTCTCGCTTGTAGTTTGAACACATCCGGATAAGTTTCTCCCAAAGACGACGTGCAAATTGTTTTTGATCCTGGAGGAGAAACGAGGACGAATGATGACTCTCAACAAAAATACAGAGTGGCCCGGGCTACTACTGTGCTGTACTCAATGAGCCACAGTTACACTTAGATCAGGGGTGGGCAAACTACGGCCCGCGGGCCACATCTGGCCCGCTGGGCTTTTCAATCCGGCCCACCAAGCTTGTCCAAGTAATATTAAAAAAATGACTTTGCCCTCAGGCTTCTGTCTGCACTTGTATCCTTAATAAATATGACGTGAAATGAATTAAAGAATAGATTCAATAGCCTATATTTATTATATAGCAAATATAAGATAAGATAATCCTTTATTGTCCCACATTTTCCCCATGTGGGACAATAAAGGATTATCTTATCTTATATTTGACAGAAAAGTGATATTTTATTTGATATTTAATTTTTGTGATTTTTTTTTTCCACACCAATGGTGGCGGGCCGGCCTCCGCTGGATTCGAAAATATGGCCCTCGGAGGAAAATAATTGCCCACCATTGACTTGATGGTGGAGAGGTGTCTTGCTTGAGGGCACAACAACGCCCTGTCCCTGTGATAATGTAGTGAGAGCCAAATGAAGCGGGTTCGAATCGACGGAACGCAAGGGTGAAGCGAGGAAACAGATGGTGCAGTGGAAGAGGTGGAGCTGTGGAAGAGGTGGAGCTGTGGAAGAGGTGGAGCTGTGGAAGAGGTGGAGCTGTGGAAGAGGTCGAGCAGTGGAAGAGGTGGAGCTGTGGGCGGCGGTGAGAAGTTAAAATAAGGCTTCTCCACCTCCAGCGGGTAACACACCCAAACGTACTGTGCTGTGCAGTGCAGTGCTGTGCTGTGCAGTGCTGTGCAGTGCTGTGCAGTGCAGTGCTGTGCTGTGCAGTGCTGTGCAGTGCAGTGCAGTGCAGTATTCTCACAGCAGAGCAGTTTAGCGAGCGCAGTTTGTTCATTATTGCATCGGGAATTCTTGGATGTTTTGTCTGTTGCTGAAAGCATCAAAATATGAACGACTTGTTCAGACAGAGACAGAGACAGAGACAGAGACAGAGAAATGGTTTATTGCCATGTACAAAAGTCACAAACAGGAAGATGTCTTGGTGATTCGATGCAACTTAAAACAATGAAGAGTGGGTCCAGCTCCAGTCTCCCTCGTGTCCCTCGTGTCCCTCGTGTCCCTCGTGTCCCTCGTGTCCGTCTGTGAGAGTGGGATCTCTCCTTCACTGGAACTCCTCCAGGTTTCTACGCTTTTTTCCCAAAGAGGTTTTTTTGTAGTTTTTCCTGCAGAAGGAGAGTCTAAGGACAGAGGACCTGGGACATTGTCCCTCGCCACCACAGACATTGTTCATTCGGCCTCAGAGGCGACTGTTGTTGTGATTTTGGGCCTTACAAAAATAAATTGATTTCCTCCTCCACGTCTCCACCTCCGCTCCTCCTCTGCTCCTCCGCTCCTCCTCCGCTCCTCCTCCGCTCCTTCTCCTCCGCTCCACCTCCGCTCCTCCTCCGACACTGAGCAGCGCTGGAGCCCGGCCGTCCTCTTTATATACCGCTCTATTTTTAGCCGCACGAGCCCCAAGTATTTTTAACCAATATGAGCTCATCACCGGCACTTTCCAGCCAATCAGATGCGAGACTATTCGAACCGTGGGACCAATGCCAGGGCAGAACGGGAGAAAGGGGTGGGATCATAGTTGCAAAGAGTAGCTGAGAAGATGGAGGACTCACTCGGATTTATTTAGATGGTACATGTTTCATTGGGTAAAATGCGTAAGTTATTTCTTTTGTGTTCTGAGTCTGTTAAAGAGACAAAACATACTTTTCCCAGGTTCTTATGTTCAATAAGTCTACTTAAGTTAACATAAGTGGAAACAAAATCAAAGCTGAGTTAACATGGGGTGTCCTGAGCAAACTTCCAAGTGGCAAAATATGTTTAACAAAGTCTGAGGAATAAAGTCTGGCGGTAATGCAACAATTGGATGCCAACCGCCATAAAACAACAACAACAACAACAACAACATGTTTAACAATAAGATGTGATTTCGTAATACTTTAGTTGGTAAAATTGCAAAAGAATAATAAAGAAAAACGAATAATAAATGATTGCCACAACTCAATATAGGTTGAAAAAATAAAGCTAACATTTATTTTGGCTAAGTTAATTATTTTCACAATTTCTTTCCCCCCACCGAGTAGAAGATCTCTCCTTCCACAATCTCCGTGTTTCGCTTGTGACTTTAGTACAAACGGCTCCAACACCTTCGCCTCCGTGACCCCGTCCGTGACCCCGTCCGTGACCCCGTCCGTGACCCCGTCCGTGACCCCGTCCGTGACCCCGTCCGTGTCCCATCGCTGTTATCGGACCGGACTGATGACACAGGGCACTTTTTAAAGCAACTTACACTCACTTTTCTCCATCAGCGCCGAGGTGCGCGTGGAAGTGCGTGCGCGCTCTCGCTGCTTTCCGCGCTCCCGTAGGTTCCAGCGCGTCAGCCGTGGGCGCGCACACTGGGCCCTTGAATAGATGTCATAGATCCATGGCCCCTCACATGGAGAAAAGTCACTCTCAACAGACGCATCATCAGTCAGAACCCACAGACTACACATGTTTATGAAGCTGTAACTGGTCCAGAAGTGTTACAAGGCTGATTATAGCTAAGCAATGGAATATTATTGATCATATTCACGAGCTTGTTCTGGTGGTACACGATCTGTGATTGTAGTCGTTACCTAATTTATCCACACTTTGTGTTGGTCCTTTGTTGGGATGTATGGTTTAGTCCTATTGTAGACCTATTTGAGTCCTGGTCTAGATCTGGCTGGGTTTTGGATGACATCACAACATTCTCTTATGTTGTGATGGCTTACCAATAATATTTAAAATATTAAACGGCAAAAGGGTGTATTTCACTCAGGATATAGTTTCGCCGCCCTGTGAGGTGGAGCATGGTTTATTGTCAAGTTTAACCTATTTCAGAAGCAGGTGGCGCACTCTGCTCAACTGAGAAAAGGCGTCCATCAAACGCCACCAAATAGCGCTGCTTACTGCTGCCCTCTAGCGGTAAAAAGTGGTACACGGCACAAAATAACATGGCAGTTCTGTAGACACTCCCTTTGAATAAATTCAAAGCTGGTTGACCTATCTAAAGATTTACAATGTGAATTATTTTACAAGTTACACCTACCAGGCTACTGACAGTTCACATTGCATGTTTAGCCCTGAATGTAAAGTAATATTGGGAAATACATACAATTAAAAAGTAATGGTGCATTTATATTTCAATAATGAGGGAAATATATTTTTTATGGATACGGTATTCAACAATATTTTCAAGCGTGTGTGAAAAGGCTGTTATATTTCCATTTTGGGGGGGAATCTAATCATTTGTTTGTTCATTTGTTTGTTTTTCCTCTTCTTCCTTCTTCCTTATACACACCGCTACGTCACTTCCTACGTCCGCTTCCCATTAGCGCTCGGGGCTAATTCTGAGCTAGCCGTCATTAGCTGTATGGCTATGCCTGGAAAATGCAAGTTCCAGAACGCGTGGCTCGAGAAGGACATTTACAGGGACTGGTTGATGCGGGATGTACGCGATATCCATTCCGCCAGGTGCCGGGCGTGCTGCAAGTTCATCAAGCTCCAGACGATGGGCGAGGCTGCGCTCACTTCTCACGCGGGCGGAGCAGGGCACAAAGCCGCGGTCCGCAAACTGATGGAAGGTAGTCACGGAGCGTGTGTCTCTGCGTGTTTGAAGTGCACATGACACGTTAGACAATGGGCAGCGATTATATGTTAGATTTGAACAAAAAAGAAAAAAAAGTCCCTATTTTTTCCAAGTCGGAACAGTTTTGGTGATGATTTGACTTCCTGGTTGGACATGATTGTTATGATGACAAAATACCTGATAACACCTTTACAAACTGTCAGAATAATGTCAGCTGTTTGTAAACTCGCATTGTTTATAAGATATAGACAGCTTTCAAATGTTCATCACAAATGGCCTCTTGACTGATGTAGAACTATCAATATTTACCAGACAAATATATCTTATGAGAATTTGTCATAATGCACTTTAAAGGTGGACAACGATATAGAATAATGGTGAGACTTTCCTTGGGACGTGTTTGTTGACAGTGTAAATAAAAGTTAAAAGTGCCACTAGATGCTGCCTCACTATTTACACTAGTTTACACCATTTCTGAAAGTGATGAAATGTAAAAATTATGTACATAATGTTGATCCTTTAGAGCTTGACAAAAGTTGACACGTGGCACAGACCTTTCCATGTTTTTGCTTGTGTCACGCGGGTATTTCTTTGGTGAAGATGATAATACATAATGTGTATTTGCTCTTGTAGAGGCGTCCGGACTAAAAATACAGAAGAACTCGATGATTGAATGAAACGAGACCGAGCTTTATATGTAAAGGTGCACTATGTAACTTGTTTGGTGGAGGTTCCATGGAGAATTAGTGCTTTATCTGGAACAGTCTACAGTATGGTATAAAATGAGTCCATGGAGACATGCAGGTGATGTCACTAGGCCAGGTAACAGGCCAGATCTGTGGAGAAGTGACCCTACTACACTGAAATTTCCCCATTGTGTGGACAAATAAAGGCTATCTTTTCTTATATTTATCTCTACTCGCACTATAATCTGTAATACTGTATATGCAAAATAGGTATGTTTAATGCCATACTCTGGAACGTTCCAGGCAAAGTAATATCATCTCCACGGAGACGAGGACAGATGTTACAGTAGCTCATTTTTAGTGTTACGATTATTGTGAGAAGAAACATCACATAAAGATTCACCCAATTATCGACGCAACAAAACAAAATTTAAATTCTTTATTTTCTTTCAATCTAATACATTACAGTTCCGATAGTATGTGACCAGCTTCAGGAAATCAAACTTTCTGAACGCAAAGTAAAGTTGTTATGATATTAACTGCCTCGTTCAAAAGCAGTGTACCTTTTTTGGAGCGCAGATTGAATGGAAAATGCTTAAAGGCGCAATGGACAATTTTTCGGCGATTTGAGAACTCAGGCGTAAGTGCACATGCCACTCCCCCGCGCTTATGCCACTCCCCCGCGCTTATGCCACTCCCCCGCGCTTATGCCACTCCCCCGCGCGCATGCCACTCCCCCGCGCGCATGCCACTCCCCCGCGCTTATGCCACTCCCCCGCGCTTATGCCACTCCCCCGCGCGCATGCCACTCCCCCGCGCGCATGCCACTCCCCCGCGCGCATGCCACTCCCCCGCGCGCATGCCACTCCCCCGCGCGCATGCCACTCCCCCGCGCACATGCCACTCCCCCGCGCTCATGCCACGCGCATGCCACTCCCCCGCGCTCATGCCACGCGCATGCCACTCCCCCGCGCGCATGCCACTCCCCCGCGCGCATGCCACTCCCCCGCGCGCATGCCACTCCCCCGCGCGCATGCCACTCCCCCGCGCGCATGCCACTCCCCCGCGCGCATGCCACTCCCCCGCGCGCATGCCACTCCCCCGCGCGCATGCCACTCCCCCGCGCGCATGCCACTCCCCCGCGCGCATGCCACTCCCCCGCGCTCATGCCACGCGCATGCCACTCCCCCGCGCGCATGCCACTCCCCCGCGCTCATGCCACGCGCATGCCACTCCCCCGCGCATGCCACTCCCCCGCGCGCATGCCACTCCCCCGCGCGCATGCCACTCCCCCGCGCGCATGCCACTCCCCCGCGCGCATGCCACTCCCCCGCGCGCATGCCACTCCCCCCGCGCTCATGCCACTCCCCCCGCGCTCATGCCACTCCCCCGCGCGCATGCCACTCCCCCCGCGCTCATGCCACTCCCCCCGCGCTCATGCCACTCCCCCCGCGCTCATGCCACTCCCCCGCGCGCATGCCACTCCCCCGCGCGCATGCCACTCGCCCGCGCGCATGCCACTCGCATGCCACTCCCCCGCGCGCATGCCACTCCCCCGCGCGCATGCCACTGCCCCGCGCGCATGCCACTGCCCCGCGCGCATGCCACTGCCCCGCGCGCATGCCACTGCCCCGCGCTCATGCCACTGCCCCGCGCTCATGCCACTCCCCCGCGCACATGCCACTCCCCCGTGTGGACTGATACAACACACACGTGCGTTTGTTTATTGGCGTGACAGATCGCATCACATCTCTCGTCTCCCGTAGATTTCCGTCCACTTCTGCGTCAGCTCAAACTGTCTTTCTCCATCTTCATTTTGTCCCGTCACTGAGGGAACTATATTATGATGGATCAATGCACTCAGACACGCGGAAACGTGCTGCTCGTGGGGACGAGCCGCACGCGGCTGCAGGTGAGCGGTAGGTGCAGGCTTTTAGCTAGAGGGCTGTCTTCCCGTCTTTTGGACGGGGTATCTCGACATGTGGACGGACATTTTCGGGGGCAAGGACGGTGTAATTTTTATTAATACATTTTAGAAAAGTTTTTAAATTGGGCCGGGAAGCGTTTGACGATAGTCCACCGTGGTCCGCACCATGACATTTGAGTGTTTACAATAGAGCTGGGTTTCGATTCAAATTTGAAGAATCGATCCGATTCGATCCGGGGGTTAATGTTATTAAAAATGCAAAATGTATTTGAACCGTTTCCTTCACTTCATGACTGTGTAGAGAAGCAACATATTAAAACTAGTATTATATCAATATTAAACAGTATAGTATACAGAGTATTGGTAGTTACTGATGGAAGACTGATGAAAAGGTTAAGGGTCAATCTACCTTCAAGATAGATAATCTAGGAGTCCTGAATTATCTTTCTTGAAGGTAGATTGAAGTTCACTGAGGGAAATGTAGAACAGAATTTTAATTTAGAAAATAACAATTTAAAAAAAAAAAAAAAAAAAAAAATCGATCTTTGGACGTACAAATCGATAATCGGTCATTAATATGCAAATCGATTAAAAATCGGAAAATCGATTTTTTTCAACCCAGCTCTAGTTTACAAGTGAAAATTTGCATGCTGCACGCTGATTGGTCGACAAAGTTTGTGTGCTTGGCTCTGATTGGCTGCCGAGCCGTGGTCTGGAAAATGCCGAACCTCCACGGCCAAATACCATGTAAACTACGGCGCGATACGCCGCTTCTAAGTGGCAGTGTGATCCGCACAGCGAGAGGCGCAGGCGGCGCCAGAGTATGTGAAGTCAATATGATACGAGAGGCGTGCGGCGCCGCTCTAGATCGACTCCGCGTTTAAAGCGGCGCTTTATTTAGTAAAAGCGTTGAAAAAAGGTCGTGAAACAGGCGCGAGTGAAAATTTGAAGCCCCCGGTTGGACGGGGTGTTTTCATATCCTAGCTAAAAGCCCCTGGGTAGGTGCGTTTTATGATTGACACGTGGCAGGACTAATGGGCCGTCCACGCCACGAGGAAATAAGACTCAGATTTGGGCCAAAAAAATCGTCCATTTAACCTTTAACTTTGCTTCTAAAATGGCCCCAATTATTAGTTTACGATTATAGTGTGACCTGAACAAAAACAATGATGGATTAACAGAATCAACATGAAGTTCGAACAGTTGTTTCCTCTTCTTCAGCACATGCCTGGTTCAGGTCCCAAAGCGCACAGAGTATCAGAAAGTCTCCGGGAGATGAAGGCAGCACCCCGCTAACTGAAAGTAAGTTGCAGAATGAAAACCCCAAGACGGTACCGTATTTTCCGAACTAGAAGTCGCTCCAGACACAAAATGCATAATAGAGAAGAAAAAAAACATATTCAAGTCAAACTGCAGTATAAGTTGCATTTTTGGGGAAATGTATTTGATAAAATCCAAGACCAAGAACAGACATTTCATCTTCAAATGTAATTTTAAATAATAACAGTTTAAAGAACATGGTGAATAGGTGTATGTATGCTAACGCTAACACCTTCAGCTACATGACGTATGCTAACACTAACACCTTCAGCTACATGACGTATGCTAACGCTAACACCTTCAGCTACATGACGTATGCTAACACTAAATCAAATCAAATCAAATCAATTTATTTTTGTAAGGCCCAAAATCACAACAACAGTTGCCTCTGAGGGCCACAGGGAGAAATGAATCAACAATGTCTGTGGTGGCGATGGAGTCAGACAATGTCTGTGGTGGCGAGGGACGATGTCCCAGGGTCCTCTGTCCTTAGACTCTCCTTCTCGGCCAGGAAAAACTACAAACTAACACCTTCAGCTACATGACGTATGCTAACGCTAACACCTTCAGCTACATGACGTATGCTAACGCTAACACCTTCAGCTACATGACGTATGCTAACGCTAACACCTTCAGCTACATGACGTATGCTAACGCTAACACCTTCAGCTACATGACGTATGCTAACGCTAACACCTTCAGCTACATGACGTATGCTAACGCTAACACCTTCAGCTACATGAGGCACAGACAGAACTGTGGTGTCTGGTATGTTAGCGTAACATATGAACAGTTATTCAGATAACTATAGCATAAAGAACATGCTAACAAGCTAACATGCTAAGTTTACCAAAGCATCGGTTTTACCCCAAATCACTAAATCCACTGAATTCTTCTTCCTGTGTCACTTCTAAACAACTCCACAAACTCCAGAGGTAGAGGAAGTCGCTTAGAGCCTAGAGCGCCCTCTTGTGGCTGACAGTGTGAAAATAATCAACATGTGACATCCGGTTGCCGTGTGAAAACAACAAATAATATCACATAATTCGCTATGAAAAATATGAAAAAAGGTGTGACTTATAATCCGTAAAATACAATAATTTATTATGCTTAAAATGAAATAAAAACTAACTTTACTCTTTTCTTTCTGCAGGTAATATTCTCTCAATAAACACCACTGGGATGGTAAATGGCGGCTTGGCACAGGTAAACGTCAGTAGCCGTTTTCATTTATAAATTATTTCCCCTCACAATCTTCACCCGTCTTATTTTTTAGGTTAAAGGAACATTTTGGCCAGAGGAGGAGAAACATAGGCCTGGACTTTCTCAGGTGAGACTTGAGCTACAGGAGCCTGCATGACACCGACATTTCTAAAGGCAACTACTGGCCCCGCTACACACAGAAAACTGCAAACTTGACTCTATTATTATTCATGAATGCAGTCGGATGTGACCCCACTTTTATATACCGCTGGACAATATGACAAAAGGAAAAACATTCTCGTATTTAATTTGATTTTTTTTGGTATTACTAAAAACAAACTTGCTTTTAACGGAGCTCGAGATTGTATCGTCACACCTCATAGAATTTTCTGAAAGACTAATGCTAAATCAATAGATATTTTAAGATGCTGAATACTACCGGTATCCTTCATTTCAAAGTCTTCAGACACTGTAGTCTGATAAATGTTTTCATTAGTAGTGAGTGACCTTGAAGCTTGTCGCGTTTTTCCAAGGCTCTTTAGTTTACCTTTTTACACCGTTTTGGCTAATGTATTTGGCCTTATTACATGCTTGCAACAAACATGGTGGATTTCCATGGTAATGGTTATTTCTGGACGTTCCTCCCGAGCTCTATATTCATTTAATGAAGACAGACGTTTAATCACTGTCCATGAAAAAAAATTGTCGTCTTTCTTCCTCCAAAGTCTGAACTCTGCTCCAAACCAAATGCTTTCACTGACAAAGGATCGAATGACGACTGATGAGTCATTGCACGGCCATACTTTGATGGATTGATGGCTCACAGAAGTTTACTGTGTAAAAGTATTATCTTCTCTGTTTCTTTGTGTCCAGCCTGAAGACATTAAAGATACTCCTTTAGAGACTTTCGAGTGGTCAGAGCTTAACCACAACAAGAACTCAATTTCCCATAATCCTGAGTTTCAAGACCCTGCTTTCACAGCAACATTCATCACAGCAACAGGTGAACCCTATGTTTGTATTCACCTTAATCTACCCCGCCCACTTTGGCCTCTTTCTGCCACGGCTCAGCGCTTCAGTTGTAATTGTAATAGCGGGAACTCTGCAAGCCTTGAAATAACGGGTAGGACACGGTCAATGACAGACGGAAAAATCAGTTTTGACGGACTCAAAAATAAAGTCTCCGGACATACGGACCAATGCAAATTTTTCGCCGTAATATATTTTGAATTGGCAAAAATAGCACGGTGAACATACCCACAGCGATTCCTATTGTTGTAGTTGTACAGCGGCGGAAGCAGCGTAGCACATGTGCGCGCTGAGAAAATCATGGCAGATAAACACCACGCTGCCGCTGTCAAACACAAACCAAAACCAGCGGCTGCAAGGACACTCAAGAACTGGATTGATGATGATCTTGCTAAGTTTTGTGCCCGTGGCTGGCTAGAGCCGTCCTTCTCAAATAGTGGGGCAACATGTCGGGGGCGTTAGAGCATCGGACGCTTTGGACGCTCCACCAGACCCGGAGGGAGGGAAAGAGAGAAGAGGAGACATGTAGTTCCAGAGCGTAATCTTACCTGTAAATGCTTTTTTCATTCTTCACTAATCTGTTTGTTGTTGGCGTGAGCCAAAGGAAAGTTTCAAGCCCCTCCCCCTAGCGTTACCATGGAGATCAACTCACTAATAAATTATATAATGCTTAAAAGAGCTACAATGAGGGGCCAATAAGCATACATTTATATTATTTAATTAATTTGTGGCCATTTTATTTTTAAATGAATACGCTATTTTAAAGAGTAGGGAAGTTCATTGTTTAAAAAAATAATTATATATATATATATATATATATATATATATATATATATATATATATATATATATATATATATATATATATATATATATATATATATATATATATATATATATATATATATATATATATATATATATATATATATATATATATATATATTATATATATTATATATTATATATATTATATATATAATATATTATATATATAATATATATATATAAATGTTTCCTTACTTTTTTCTGATAATTGTGAATAATTGTAAAATAGTGATATTTCTCCTCATGAAAATTGTGACTAAAATGAATATTGTGACATCCCTAATAACAAAACAAACAAAAGTCACCCAAAAGCTAATAAGACGAGGAAATATGAGGAAGTGTATGTAGCACTTCACTGTGACTGAGGTGGAGACCAGGAAAGACCACCGTGTCTACTGTGTCTTTAATGTTGGCAGCGACAGCATGAAGCCAAATAAATTACACATCATTAAAACACACACTTGTGACTGATTCAGAATTAGCCATGACAGGTACCAAATGATTGGTACCTGTCATGTTGACAGGGACGTAAAAATAATAATTTCAAGGCTTGCTCTGCCCACTTAAGTGGAGAACGAGGGAAAAGTTTTGCTGCTTAAATATGCTATAAAGTAGATTGATTTGCGTAAAAATGTCCAATGTTCATGTGACCAACAAGTCAACAATGCACAGATTCCCTGGACGGCCGGAACACGACTTTTTAGTCCGTGGAGTCTTATTTGCTATTGAGGTCAGCAGCCCTATGTTAAGGATTACGTACACTGGATGGCGGCGCACAGAATAAGGTGGATAGCAGCTTGGTTGTGTGGGCAGTTCATTTCAGGGGAGCCATATTATGCAATATATATATTTTTATATAATCTTTTATAATGTTCCCTCATCAAAAACACGGCTAAACGATCAGTTTTAACTATATTGTTACGTCACAGGTAGAAATCCAGAGGTGCTGCTTCAAGTCCATAAATCATTGCCAGATAGAATCTGAGCATAGATATTAAAGGTGCCATAACATGCTTTTTTTCAAGTTTCGTAGTCTATCCTAAGTGTATAATTGATAATAATAAGGGTTGTGCATAACCCTTAACATAATAGTTAAGAAATATCACCCAGACCTTGGACCCACTCACCAACCCGGAAATGCAGACGGCTTGGTTTGATATTCGCCCCCACCCTTGTGAAGAGCCATCTGGCTCCCCCGCCCAACCCGTGACGTAGTCTCAGAGAGCGTGTGCCCCGCCCAACCCGTGACGTAGTCTCAGAGAGCGTGTGTGCCCCGCCCAACCCGTGACGTAGTCTCAGAGAGCGTGTGCCCCGCCCAACCCGTGACGTAGTCTCAGAGAGCTTGTGTGCCCCGCCCAACCCGTGACGTAGTCTCAGAGCGCGTGTGCCCCGCCCAACCCGTGACGTAGTCTCAGAGAGCGTGTGTGCCCCGCCCAACCCGTGACGTAGTCTCAGAGAGCGTGTGTGCCCCGCCCAACCCGTGACGTAGTCTCAGAGCGCGTGTGCCCCGCCCAACCCGTGACGTAGTGTGTCCCCCACAGCTGTCTGCTCCGCGCGACTGAGTGAGAAACGATAGAACTTCAGATCAACACTACTTTGCGGACACGGTCTTGCCCCACCGCCCGTCAGTTTGGAGATTGGAGGAAAGGAGATAGTCTGTACTATAGCTAAATACTGCGGGAATCAATCAAAAAACACTCTGGGACATATATGAAGCACAAATAGCAATGTAAGAAGGTTAAAAGCTCTGAAAAGTCGATTTAGCATGTTATGGGACCTTTAACAAGTTGCTTAAACGCTAGTTCTTTTTGTGTTTTTTTTTTTTCTTCTTTTTTTTCAATGGTTCATTCCCACTGCTGCCAGTGAATGTGTGATCACATCAAATCCATGCAATGGGAGCAGAAAAAAGCTTTGTCATAATAAAAGAAAAAGATGGCTCTCCAAAAAGTAGATGTTTTCATTCATGCACAGCAGTGATGATACGTGATACGCAGGTACATGCAGTAAACCCTCCAGAAGTGCGGCTGGATTTGTGTATACTCACTACAAATGTATCACTGATGCCAGCTTCACAGCACTTTAGTGCTTTCACTCCTCTTTCCCCGCAGTCACTTCTCTGAGCTCCTTTTAAGGCCCGTACAGACCGCGGCGGCCGAATCGCGCTCGACGCAGAATTTGATGCTTGGGCTTATCAGGGCTACTGCAAGCTACAAAATGTTTTTATTTGACATTAACCTGCCTCATATTAACGGAGGCAAAAGAATGAATGAATAAAAGTGCAGCAAGGAAACTCGGCATGCGCACACCAGGGACAAAACATACAAGATAAAACTAACCTAAAGATATTGTGTAGAACTCAGTTCAGAGTGATACACATATCAATCTGGCGTGAACACAGTGGTGTAGGGTTTGCCCCCTTCCTGATTTCTTATTTTATTGAATCTTTGAAACACAAATGCAGTTTTTTAAATGAAGGTTTTTATTATTAGGGAAAACCTGAAAACCTACATGGTCCTGTGTGAAAATGTAATCGCCCCCTAAACCTAATAACTGGTTGAGCCACTTTTAGCTGCAATAACTGCCATCAAGCTTTTGCAGTAACTTGCACTGAGTAGATTGAAGTGCTGAGGAGGAATTTTGTCCCACTCATCTTTCAGACACATTGGAGGGTTTTCGATCATGAACCTCCTTTTTAAGATCATGCCAAACATCTCAAAAGGATTCAGATCAGGACTTTGACTAGGCCATTCTAAAGTCTTCATTTTGTTTTTCTTCAGTCATTCATAGGTGGACTTGCTTGTGTTTTGGTCGACAGCAGAATCTATGATTCCATTTATCACAGCAAGTCTTCCAGATCCTGAAGCAGCAAAACAGCCCCAGACCATCACAAGTTCACCACTACCACCATCACTACTGTTAGTTTGATGTTCTGTGTCTGAAATGCTTTTACGTAACTTTTACCCCAGATGTAATGGGAAAAGTAGGGATGTCCCGATCAAGTTTTTTTGGCCCCGCTCCGATTCTGAGTCATCTGATTTTGAGTATCTGCCGATACCGAGTCCCGATCCGATACTTTTGTAACGCATAAAAAAAAATGCCAAAATGCAACATAAACAGGTTGTCCCCAGTTTTTTTTTATTTCTTAACACTTTAACAGTGCATCTTCCTTTGAGGTAGCTTGAATAAGAAATAATAGTGCAAAATTTGAATTAAATAAAAATAGCAGCTCATCTTAAAATACCCAGCAGGCATGTAGTGCATCTCCTTATGCAAGTGCATATTAAATGAAAGTGCAACAGTAATGTGCTTTTCAGAACTGCACTCTTAATTCTCTTCTGGCTTAAATATTAAAATGTATGTTTTTCTTGATGAAATCCGTCTGAATGTCAAGTCGAGAGTAAGCCAGGGGCGAGTGTTCTGATCCTTGCGGTAGCCACAGTGTCTATCACGCCGCGCTATCAGCCCACACTCCGCTCCCCCGTGTCTGTGCTCTGAAATGGTTCATTTCTCCCTGTGGCCCTCAGAGGCAACTGTTGTTGTGGTTTTGGGCCTTACAAAAATAAATTGATTTGATTTGATGATGACGCCCTCGCCTAAACCACACGTCGTCTCCCATAGCGTTCTTCATATTTGCAGTGTTGTCGCGCAAAATTACATCGACCCGTTGCTTGTCATTGCCCCAGTTATTGAGCATCTAATCTCTTAATGCCCTCTGCTGTGTGGGATCTGCAAAATTCCCTGGGCATGCAGGATCGCCCGACATAAAACAAAACTAAAGTTTACTGCCGTAAAGTGTGGGCTTTGCGGCAGTAAAATGTTATTCATTCATGCATAATACGGAGGTGAGAGACTAATAATAAGCTTGAAATGTATAGCGCTGATCAAACTAATAAGAGTAAAATGTATGTCCAATCACTGATCGGGATGCAACATCCGATTTCGATCGAGTCTGAAACCACGTGAACGGGCCCAATTTCCGATCACGTGATCAGATCGGGACATCCCTACTCCAAAAAGTTCAACTTTGTCTCATCAGTCCACAGAGTATTTTCCCATAAGTCTTGTGGATCATCAAGATGTTTTCTGGCAAATGAAGACGAGCCTTAATGATGGGTGGCCGCTGTGCTCCTGCAAACACTTTTTCACACAGGGCTGTGATGTTTTGGATCTTGAAAAATAAGAAATCAGAAGGGGCAAATACTTTTTCACTCCACTGTAGGTTTCGCAGTACTGAGGAAAAACGTTTACAGCCTGACAGTTACCTGAAGCCTCAATCACCTGCTACTTAGTTCATCCTAAATCTACCAGAAGACCGGAAAACATTTATGAAGTTTTCTGTTGGAGGAGCCCCAAAGCCCCCCAAATCTTGCACTTTTGAAAAATCACAATATGACCACGAGAAAAACATTGACTACACCACTGCACAGTATGGTACATGAAATACTTGGGCACCAAAGTAATGTACATCCAAATAAAATTTGGTTGGACATAAAAAACAGAAAAATATATTTTTAATCTCAATGAGGTTTTTATTGGCTAAATAAAGGTTCCATAAATAAGCACCTCCCCTTTATCTTCTTCAGGCTGTCCCACAAAGCGCCCCTCTCGGCGCGGGCGCCCCCCTTCTAAGTCTGACCCTGCAGACTTGGGCATGGCCACTGGTCTGAGCTGCCTGGATCAGCAGAGGAACATGGCTCTGCTGGAGTGGGAGGGGCGCATGAGGAGCCTGTCCCAGGAGCAGGAGCTGTTAGCAGAGAAGCGGCGAGCAACCCGACAGAAGGAGCGCGCCTACAGACTCAAGACGAGGTACTACCGAGCCAAGCTACGAAGGCTGGGGGAGGAGGTCCCCTCCTCCTCCGACAGTGAGCAGGACGAGGGCCACAGGCTGGACATCACGGCACATAGGAGTATTTTATAGGACAAAGACTGTTTGAAAATGTAAATATGTAAATAAAAATAACATGTTTTTTTATATTTTCACAAATGTTAACGATGGATTTTAAACTCAATCATACAGCACAAACTAGGAAAAGGTGTAACCATACAGATGACAGATACACACTTCAAAACAAACAATAAAACCGGAGCTCCGTATGTAAATATCCTTCTGCTGAAGGACATATCCTCTTCTTTTGACTGGCAGGTTTTAGAAGTTGTTTAGTATCAAGTACTGGACTAAACTGGAATAGTTGTTTAAAAAGACTCAGTGCTAAATTTGCATATAGAATACATGTCATTTTAAAAAGCAAATAGAAACACTATGGCTTAAAGTATTGGTAAAAATCAGAGGAACAAAGGTTGACCCTATATTTTTTCCACAGGAAAATTCAAGTAAAAATGCACCTAGAACACAATTATTTTGTTTCTTTCCATCTATACCATTTTTTGGAATGTATTTTGTGTTTTATGCACATGCCTTTTTTTGGGTCTGAACTTTGCCATAATCAATGTTTTTTTTCCCTCTCATGCTTTTGTACAATTTTGTATCATAGAAAATGTATTTTAAAATTTTGAAACCATTTCTCAAGTGGTACTTCAACTGAAGTGTATGTACATGAAAGTGGACCAGACGTATACAAATAAAAATATTTGTGAATGTGATTTTAATGATTTATTTGTGTCTTAAGAAATATTTTTTTTCTACTTATTTCTTATGTAACGGCAACAAAATGACCAACACCTGTTTTTAGTGTAAAACAATAACAATATTAATTAAAGCCGCAAGCGGCCTTCCGACTCTGCTCTCTGCATTTTACAGAGATGGCGCTAACGCAATTGTCTAAGAACTAAGACAGCGACACATTGGTACAATGCTGTGCTTAACCAGTGCAAATGAACACAAATGTCGGTCGAATGTGCAGCTCCAGCGCACAGAGACCGTGACACTTGGAATAAAAATATGGATAACTTTTGATGCTCCGCTTGTGTAGATGATTCTCCCCAAATATGAGCTTGATCGAGCTATTGCCCACAGAGGAGTTCATTAAAGTGTGAAGCATAAATGTGAACATTTCAAGGATTTGGCGTTTTTCCCATTTGTGACATATATTTGCGGCTCTACCGCAGAGAGACCGTAGCACTTAGAATCAAAATATGGATAACTTTTGATGCCCCGCTTGTGTAGATGATATTCTCCAAATATGAACTTGATCGGACAATCGCCCTAGGAGGAGTTTGTTAAAGTGTGAAGCGTAAAAATGTGGTGATTTGAGCGATTCTACGATTTTCCCATAAGGATAACATGGGATGTTTCTGTCATCGCTACGGTTACGCCGTACAAAATATGACTTTGGCTCTCATACTTTTATGATTTGGATGGAAAATTAGAATTTTGTTCAAAATATCATGTCATTTGGAAAAACTCTATTGCTTATAGGCCACTCTGAAGGCCAAATAGTCAGAATTCTGGGAAACGTTTGCGGCT
>NW_027315751.1:212500-272500 GCF_026437365.1 Eucyclogobius newberryi
AAACTGAGGCTTTGTGCCCAGGTTGTTGGCAGGAAAAACAAATAAACTCCTTACCAGGTCCTCGTTGGTTTGGGGCAGAATTCATGGTACCTGACACGTCTTGGTTGGTCTCACGTCTGGCAGGCCTTGGTAGAAACGGTTGAGCTGGTGCGCGCTGGGATGCTGTGGTTAACCGGGCAGAAGATACTCCTTTCCGAGCGTTGAGATACTGCACGGCCAACTTAGCAGCGGTAAATCCATCGGCTGGCTCATGTTCCTTCACCCAGGTCCTCACTTCAAAGGGAAACACCCGCAGAAGCTGCTCCATGATGATCGCGTCACCAATTTCCTCCTTGGAGCGTTCATCCGGTCTTATCCAGCGGCGATAGAGTCCTCGGAGGCGATGATAGGTCTCCGTAGGGCTTTCATCATGCGGCAGAGTGCTGGAGCGAAACTGCTGTCGGTAAGTTTCGGGTGAAATGTTAAATTTTGCAAGCAGAGCTGCTTTCAGGTCCATGTAACAGTGGGCTCTGTCTTCATCCATAGCAGAGTAGGCCTCCAGTCCCTTTCCAGTCAATAAGGGTACAAGACGACACGCCCACTCGTCCTCTGGCCACCTCCAGGTTCTAGCTATCCGCTCAAAACGTAGCAGATAATTTTCCATGTCCTCACCACTCTGAAACTGTGGTATTTTTGGCTCATTGTAATGTCTCCATTCTGGTCTCGGCCTGTCCTCAGCTTCCGGCACATGGCGCTGCGGCTCAGCATCATCATCGATCTCCATGCGGCTTCCATGGAACACCGATCTCTGGCCACCAGGGGTTGGCGACTCATGATGTGCAGGCAGGTTTGGCGCTGGACGAGGTCTTCGAAGAGTCTGGCTGTCCATCACCGCCTTGTGTTCGCAAACCTGTGCGCTTTGGTTGGCGAGAAACTTTCTTCCGACTTGCCATATCCTACTTCTGACACCAAATGTAGCGGGCCTCAAAAATATGGCGAAGTCAGATTTCAAGTGCTCAGGTGGATTTATTGTGCCAAAACCGAAGTGCAAAAATAGTGTAACAGTGCAAAATATATACAGTGAGCAAAAAGGTCCAAAAATCCAAAAACATATATTTACAGAGTTCCAACTATGAGTTCAACTTTAACTCGTTCTCTCTTTTAACTCTCTCTCTTTTACTCACTCTCTTTTACTCACTCTGCGCACACAGTTACCTTCTCTGTTGTCGGAGACAGACTCCTCCCACAGCCAAGAGCGGCTCGCCTTTATTCCTCACTTGCCCCTCCCACTGAGCAAAATAACTAGCTAATTCAAATCCAAAATAAACTGACAATAAACTGTTGTGGCCTCTTCCTACAACATAATACATCATTAATTATATACACATGTTCAAAATAAAGCAATATAAACACATAGAATACCCGGTGTCACATGGTCAGCACCACGGCGCGAACAACGCGCATTTAAACTTCCAGGAAGTCCTGGCTCGGTTTCGACCCAACGCGACGCATCGGCGGAGCGCGGCTTCGTGACAAAACAGGAAACAATTGACGTGTGTGTGCTTAGACTTAACCTAACGCGCGCAAGTGTGCACCCTTGGCGGATTAGTGACGGAGGAGTGCGGGGAAAGATGTGTGTAGCGTCTGATGCGAATGAATGAAACAGAGGGAAGCGCGGGGAGCGGGGAATGTATGAGTGTGTGTTGGAAAGTGCGCGCGGGCATGAAGGGCCGCGCGGCTGCTCAGCAAATAAGCGCCGACACCAGTTAAAGACGGACTGCCTCCGTCACATGTGTTCAGAGTTACATTAGTGTGTTCACAGTCACATTAGTGTGTTCACAGTCACATTAGTGTGTTCACAGTCACATTAGTGTGTTCACAGTCACATTAGTGTGTTCACAGTCACATTAGTGTGTTCACAGTCACATTAGTGTGTTCACAGTTACATTAGTGTGTCACAGTCACATTAGTGTGTTCACAGTCACATTAGTGTGTTCACAGTCACATTAGTGTGTTCACAGTTACATTAGTGTGTCACAGTCACATTAGTGTGTTCACAGTTACATTAGTGTGTTCACAGTCACATTAGTGTGTTCACAGTCACATTAGTGTGTTCACAGTTACATTAGTGTGTCACAGTCACATTAGTGTGTCACAGTTACATTAGTGTGTTCAGACATTAGTGTGTTCACAGTCACATGAGTGTGTCACAGTCACATTAGTGTGTTCACAGTTACATTAGTGTGTTCAGACATTAGTGTGTTCACAGTCACATGAGTGTGTCACAGTCACATTAGTGTGTCACAGTTACATTAGTGTGTTCAGACATTAGTGTGTTGTCAGTTACATTAGTGTGTCACAGTCACATTAGTTTGTTCACAGTTACATTAGTGTGTTCACAGTGACATTAGTGTGTCACAGTCACATTAGTGTGTCACAGTCACATTAGTGTGTCACAGTTACATTAGTGTGTTCAGACATTAGTGTGTTCACAGTTACATTAGTGTGTTCAGACATTAGTGTGTTCACAGTTACATTAGTGTGTCACAGTCACATTAGTGTGTCACAGTCACATTAGTGTGTCACAGTTACATTAGTGTGTTCAGACATTAGTGTGTTCACAGTTACATTAGTGTGTTCAGACATTAGTGTGTTCACAGTGACATTAGTGTGTCACAGTCACATTAGTGTGTCACAGTCACATTAGTGTGTCACAGTCACATTAGTGTGTTCACAGTCACATTAGTGTGTCACAGTCACATTAGTGTGTTCACATCAAATCAAATCAAATCAAATCAATTTATTTTTGTAAGGCCCAAAATCACAACAACAGTTGCCTCTGAGGGCCACAGGGAGAAATGAATCAACAATGTCTGTGGTGGCGATGGAGTCAGACAATGTCTGTGGTGGCGATGAAGTCAGACAATGTCTGTGGTGGCGAGGGACGATGTCCCAGGGTCCTCTGTCCTTAGACTCTCCTTCTCGGCCAGGAAAAACTACAAAAAAAACCTCTTTGGGAAAAAAGCGTAGAAACCTGGAGGAGTTCCAGTGAAGGAGAGATCCGACTCTCACAGACGGACAGACGGACACGAGGAGACTGGAGCTGGACCCACTCTTCAGGCAGAAGAGGGACCGACTGAGGCGAGCTGGACCCACTCTTCAGGCAGATGAGGGACCGTCTGAGTCGAGCTGGACCCACTCTTCAGGCAGATGAGGGACCGTCCACACAGGGCAGGGACCACTTCACCAGGGGAGGGGCATCTGGGTCCACAGGTCCTCAGGAGTGAGAGAAAGAAAAGAAGGCGGTGAACAGTTTGCAAGTGGAATCAAAAAATAAATATTGTTTGATAGCATAAGTAGTCAGAAGAAGAAGAGGATAGTGCTCAAGCTGTCATACTTCCCCCAGCATAGTTACTCCTAGGGCAGCGTAGCTAAAGCTGTGGGTTTATGTTTCTGTTCCTAACTACTCTGACCATAAGCGATTTCGAAGAGGAACGTTTTAAGCCTGGTCTTAAATGAAGAGACTGTGTCAGCATATTTAACATGGGTCGGGAGCTGATTCCATAACACAGGAGCTTGGTAGCTAAACGCTCTACCTCCTACAGTACTTTTAGAGACTCTTGGCACCACCAGAAGGCCGGCATTCTGAGAGCGAAGAGCTCTGTTTGGATGATATGGTTCTATAGCATCTTTGAGGTAGGATGGGGCCATGTCATTTATGGCTTTGTAGGTCAAGAGTAGAATTTTGAATTTGATTCTAGACTCGACGGGGAGCCAGTGAAGAGACTTCAGCACTGGCGTAATGTGCTCTCTTCTTTTTGTTCCTGTTAGTAATCTTGCTGCTGCATTTTGAACCAGTTGAAAGCTTTTTATGGAGCTTTTAGGACACGCTGCAAGCAGGAGTTACAGTAGTCTAATCTAGTCGTTACAAATGCATGGATAAGTTTTTCGGCTTCACTTTTAGGCAGAATTCTGATTTTGGCTATGTTGCGCAAATGGAAATAGGCTGTTTTACAAGCTTGATTTATATGAGCTTTAAATGAGAGCTCCTGGTCAAATAAGACTCCAAGGTTTCTTACAGTAGAACTGGAGGCTACACTGACATTGTCCAGTGTGACTATCTGCTCAGATAGAGCGTCTCGTAGATGCTTAGGGCCAAGCACAATGACCTCCAGCACAATGACCTCGGTTTTTTCAGGGTTAAGAAGCAGGTAGTTTAGTGTCATCCAGGTTTTTATCTCCTTCACACAAGCACTAAGTCTGTACTTGATCGCTCTGATCAGGTTTCATTGATAAATACAGCTGAGTGTCGTCTGCATAGCAGTGGAAGTTAATGCCATGCTTTCTGATAATGTTGCCTAATGGCAGCATATAAAGAGTAAACAGAATTGGACCGAGTACCGAACCCTGTGGCACACCGTAAATTACTTTAGAGCTTGGTGAGGAGCTCTGGTTTACATTAACAAATTGGAACCTATCAGATAAATAGGATTTAAACCAGCTGAGGGCTGTTCCTCCAACACCTACATCACATTCTAACCTCTGCAGTAGAATGTTGTGGTCGATGGTGTCAAACGCTGCGCTGAGGTCCAACAGAACCAGGATTGAGACCAGTCCATCGTCAGCGGCTAATAACAAATCATTTGTGACTTTAACTAGTGCAGTTTCAGTGCTGTGGTGGGCTCTGAACCCTGACTGGAAAACTTCAAATAAGTTATTGTCCTGCAGGTGGCGACAAAGCTGTTTTACTACAACTTTTTCAAGGATTTTAGAGACGAAGGGAAGATTTGAAATAGGTCTGTAGTTTACCAATAGGTCGGGATCTAGATTAGGCTTTTTCAGAAGAGATTTAATGACTGCATGTTTGAAGGACTGTGGAACATAGCCACTTTCGAGTGAAGTATTTATTATATTAAGAATAGGGTCTATAATTAGGGGGAGAATGTCTTTGAGGAGTCTGCTTGGAATGGGGTCTAGGACACAAGTTGAGCTTTTAGAGGACATAATGGCTGAAGTTATCTCTGATTGATCAACAGCTGTGAACCTTTCTAAGTTTACAGGTGGATTTATATGGGACGTTAGATTTACAGCTTGGGCTAGTTCAGGGCTAATAGCGGGGGTAATTTCACCTAATTTATCTCTGATTGTTTTTATTTTATTGTTAAAAAATAGGAGGAAATCATCAGAGCTAAGTGTAGCTGGGATTGAGGGCTCTACTGCACTGTGACAGTTTGTTAGCCTAGCTACAGTGCTGAAAAGGAATTTAGTGTTACTTTTGTTGACTTCTATTAGATTTGAATAATATCTGGTTTGGGCCTTACGCAGAGCCTGCTTATAGGACAGCAGGCAACTTTTCCATGCTTTTAGGGATTCTTCTGTGTGAGAGCGACGAAATAATCCCTCTAACTTTCTAACTCTTTGTTTATGTGAACGCAGTTCTTGGTTGTACCATGGGGAGGCGCGCTTTGGCCTAATGACCTTCTGTTTTAACGGCGCTACAACGTCAAGAGCAGACTTCAGAGAATTCATGGTCAAGTCGACACATTGATCACTTAAACTGGGACTAAAGCTGTTCTCAGCAGGATCACATGACATGATCACATGACATGTCACTGAATATTGGCTCTATTATTTCTTTGAATTTTGAGATAGATTTTTCAGATATTGTCCTTTTCATTATAACTTTATTTTGTGGGACTGGATGATCTTTAAGAATAAACTGAAAGGTAATTAGGAAATGATCTAACAATATAGGGTTTTGAGGGAGGACAATGAGGTCACTAATCTCTGTTCCATACGTTAGGACAAGATCCAGAGTGTTCTTGTGAGTGTGAGTCGGTTTATTTACATTCTGAGTGAAACCAATGCTGTCTAACAAGGCGCTGAAGGCATTACTGAGAGCGTCATCACTCATGTTCACGTGGATATTAAAGTCTCCAGCTATAACTATTTTATCCCAGGCTAACACTAAGTTTGATATAAAGTCAGAAAACTCTGTTAAAAACTCTGAGTAGGGACCAGGAGGTCGGTAGATAACTATGAACAAAACTCCTTTTTGGTTTTTCATATTTGGACATGTGATCGACAGCATAAGGCTTTCAAATTAGTGAAATGCATTGTTAGTTTTTGGGCTCATAAGTCGCTTGAGTGTGAGATCACTGCCACACCACCACCTCGGCCTGTGCTCCTGGCAGTCTGAAAGTTAGCATGGGTGGGTGGGGTGGACTCATTTAGTCTGACGTAGTCGTCTTGTTGACGACTACGTCTTGACTGGTCTCTCGGGTCTCACTGTTGTGGCGGCCTACGGGCCCGAACAGCAATGATCGACTTTGTTGTCGTGTCATCTGACCTCCGGCCGCGTGTCTTGGACACTCGGGTGAAGAGAGGGGCAGAGTTGTCAACCGATCACCACCTGGTGGTGAGTTGGATCCGCTGGCGGAGGAGGAAGCCAGACAGACTTGGCAGACCCAAGCGCATTGTGAGGGTCTGTTGGGAACGTCTTGTGGAGCCCTCTGTCAGTAGGGTATTCAACTCGCACCTCCGGGAGAGCTTCTCCCATGTCCCGGGGGAGGTTGGGGACATTGAGTCTGAGTGGACCATGTTCTCCGCCTCCATTGTTGATGCGGCTGCTCGGAGCTGTGGTCGCAAGGTCTCCGGTGCCTGTCGTGGCGGCAACCCCCGAACCCGGTGGTGGACACCGGAAGTAAGGGATGCCGTCAGACTGAAGAAGGAGGCCTATCAGGCCACTCTGGCTTGTGGGTCTCCGGAGGTCATCGACAGGTATCGGCAGGCCAAGCGAGCCGCGGCTCGTGCTGTTGCAGAGGCAAAAACCCGGGCCTGGGAGGAGTTCGGGGAGGCCACGGAGGAGGACTATCGGTCGGCACCAAAGAAATTCTGGCAAACCGTTCGGCGCCTCAGAAGGGGGAAGCAGTGCCTCACCAACACCGTTTACGGTGCGGGTGAGGGGATGTCGTCGGACGGTGGAAGGAATACTTTGAGGATCTCCTTAATCCCTCAGTCACGTCTTCCGAAGAGGAAGTAGAGACCGGGGACTCGGAGGCTGGCTCATCCATCACCCAAGCTGAAGTCACTGAGGTTGTTCGCAAACTCCTCGGTGGCAGGGCTCCGGGGGTGGATGAGATCCGCCCTGAGTACCTAAAGTATCTGGATGTTGTAGGACTGTCTTGGTTGACACGTCTCTGCAACATCGCGCGGGGACCGTGCCTCTGGACTGGCAGACCAGGGTGATGGTCCCTCTGTTTAAGAAGGGGGACCGGAGGGTGTGTTCCAACTACAGAGGGATCACACTCCTCAGCCTCCCGGGTCTATTCCAAGGTACTGGAGAGGAGAATCCGACCGATAGTCGAACCGCGGATTCAGATGTGCTTCTCCTAAATGTGACCATTTAGGAGGAGCAGAGTGGTTTTTGTCCCGGTCGTGGAACACTGGACCAGCTCTATACCCTCCATCGGGTGCTCGAGGGTTCATGGGAGTTTGCCCAACCAGTCCACATGTGCTTTGTGGATCTGGAGAAGGCTTTTGACCGTGTCCCTCGGGGTGTCCTTTGGGGGGTGCTCCGGGAGTACGGGGTCCGGGGCCCTTTGCTCAGGGCTGTCTGGTTCCTGTATGACCGGAGCAGGAGCTGTGTTCGCATTGCCGGCAGTAAGTCAGACCTGTTCCCAGTGCATGTTGGACTCCGCCAGGGCTGCCCTTTGTCACCGGTTCTGTTCATAATTTTTATGGACAGAATTTCTAGGCGCAGTCAGGGGTCGGAGGGTGTCCGCTTTGGGGACCACAGGATTCCATTTCTGCTGTTTGCAGACGATGTTGTCCTGATGGCTCCATCAAACCCGGACCTGCAACATGCACTGGGACGGTTTGCAGCCGAGTGTGAAGCGGCTGGGATGAGAATCAGCGCCTCCAAATCCGAGGCCATGGTTCTCGACCGGAAAAAGGTGGCTTGCCCTCTTCAGGTGGGTGGGGTGTCCTTGCCCCAAGTGGAGGAGTTCAAGTATCTCGGGGTCTTGTTTACGAGTGAGGGAAGGATGGAGCGTGAGATCGACAGGCGGATCGGTGCAGCGGCTGCAGTGATGCAGTCGCTGCATCGGACCGTTGTGGTAAAGAGGGAGCTGAGCCGAAAGGCAAAGCTCTCTATTTACCGGTCGGTCTACGTTCCTACCCTCACCTATGGTCATGAGCTTTGGGTAGTGACCGAAAGAACAAGATCGCGGATACAAGCGGTCGAAATGAGTTTCCTCCGCCGGGTGGCTGGGCGCTCCCTTAGAGATAAGGTGAGGAGCTCGGCCACACGGGGGGAGCTCGGAGTAGAGCCGCTGCTCCTCCACGTCGAGAGGAGCCAGCTGAGGTGGCTTGGGCATCTGTTCCGGGCGCCTCCCTCGGGAGGTGTTTCAGGCATGTCCCACCGGGAAGAGGCCCCGGGGAAGACCCAGGACACGCTGAAGAGACTATGTCTCTCGGCTGGCCTGGGAACGCCTCGGGATCCCCCCGGAGGAGTTAGAGGAAGTGTCTGGGGAGAAGGAAGTCTGGGAGTCCCTGCTCAGACTGCTGCCCCCGCGACCCGGCCCCGGATAAGCGGCAGAAAATGGATGGATGGATGGATGTTTAGGCCTAAAGGTTTTCAGTGTCAGCAGCATATTGTTAGTATCCGTTCTGCTGAGACTCCATTTCCCATGTGCCCCTTGTGTTTGTCATGTGCCCCATGTTTGTTTTTGTGTGCCATGTGTTCCTGTGTCTCCGCCCCCCACCTGCCTCTGCTACTTCCTGGATTTCCCAGTCACCTCCCACCACACCTGCTGTCAGTCTTCTCATTACCTCAATTAGTTTCTGCTGTCACTTGTTTGTTCCCCACCAATCACCTGCTTTTCTGTGTGTATTTAATTTCAGTCTTTGCTCTGTGTCTGTTTGTCGTTTCATGTCTGTCCAAAAGACTGCTAGTAACGCCGCCGGCACCTGCTTTTTTTTTTTTTTTGTGCCCGTCTACCTGAGCTAAGTTAGTGCTCTCCTCTTTTCGACTTTTGAATATTTTGTGTTTTTGCATTTTTTCGACATTCTGAACCTTTGTGCTTTGCCTTTTGATTTTGAACATTTTTGGAAATGAACTCTACTTTGCCTTTATTCGGACTGCTTTTGGGTTTTTGCCACTGGGATCATAACACATATGGTTATAGTCTAATGCTAACATGACTTTTGAGAGAAACTTGTAATAGTTGTCTTCACTTTTCCCATGAACAATACATCCAAGCAAGTACAGAAGAGGTTTGCCAAAATTATACTGAAATTAGTAGGTTTATGGTATGGCTAATGAAACCTTTCAATTTCCATTATTGTTGGTCAGCTGTTGGAAGAAAGTGTCCCTCTTTTGGGGTTGAGCTAGTTGGCAACCCTAGTGGTAGTATCAACTTTTAACTTTAATTGTTTTAAAATAGAATTATTGCTCTTAACTTAGATCTATCAAATAAACTTAGCAATATCTTTTTGAATAATAAATATTTTGTGAACATATGGAACTGTCTCTGCCTCGTCAGTAATACTTGTCTTAGACTCATTTTGCCCATTTCAAATTGGGGTGGCGTTGTTGGATCACATTTACTACGATTAAAAGTGTCATCTGCTCTACTGCCACAGTTTTGGCGTTGTTGGTTTTACTTTAATCCAATTGGTTCTGACCAGATCATTAAAAACAATACTAACACTCGTACTGCCACAAAAGTATTATCTGATCTTGTGGAACGTACGCTGCCTTTATAACCAAAAACCTGCTGCGGATACAAACCACAGGATAACTGTTCCGTTTTTTTTAACCAAAAAAACCTGACCGAATATATTCTTTACAAAAACATTTTCTGCAACAGCTACACTGCCACCAAAATAAAACTGCAGGCTGCGAAATAGACGGGGGCCCGGGGCCCGCAAGCAGTTGAATCTCCGGCGGGCCCGCGGTTTGAGATAGGAGGGGGCCCGCCGTGCCCCTCCTCTAAAAAAATCAAGATATAACTAGTAATTTGTCCATATTCGGGGCATTTTCATCACTTAAGTTTCATTTTGACACACACGCTTCTCATTGGCCGAGCGGTCTCCGTGATGTAATATTGATGAAAGCGAGCATCTGATTGGCCGCTGCGGTCGTGTTGAGTTCACGTGTCCTTGGAAATGCCCGGTCTAATTTTCGGGGCAATGTATATATGTTAGTTTATTTTGTAGGACGTGATTTCATGTATTCCACAAGATCTCCTTGTGTCAAATGCTGTAAACAGTATTTATTTTGTGAACCCTCGCTATATCGCGGTTCACTTTTTGCGGTCTCGCTGCTTCATGGATTTGTATCATGCATTGTGTTCTGCATTCTGATTGGCTAAACAGTCTCTCCGCGTCTTCTCTACCTGTGTGTCAATAACGTTATGGACACACAGGTATGTACACGTACGTAAAACCGCTTGCGAAATTGAAGTTTGCGAGGCTGGTGAGAGAGCGGCGCGCGTGAGCTGCGGGACACGCCGGTGAGAGCGGCGCGCGTGAGCTGCGGGACACGCCGGTGAGAGGGTGTGCGTGAGCTCTGAGAGACGCCGGTGAGAGCGGTGCGTGTGTGAGCTTCAATGTTTTATGGAGTATTTCATTGTATAATAACTGTAAAAAAATAAAGGTTTCCACTTCACGGATTTCGCCTATCGCGGGTTCTTTTTGGAACGTGACCCCCGCGATAAACGAGGGTTCACTGTATAAGAAACATTTTTAAAGATCATGATCTCTGGTTTATATGATTCAGTATTTGTGCTCTTCATATCAAATAACAGATAAAAGTACTTTAAATTGTTTTACACGCTAATAACCAGTTTTAAAACAACACATTTATCTTGTTCTTATGACGCCGCGAGCTTGTGGGCCCCTGAAATTGCTTGGGGGCCCCTAACTTTGAAAATCTATTTCTCAGCCTGAACTGTATTCATATTAAACATTATACCCATTTTGTACTGGTATCACTAGTTTCTGAACTGGTCGCTCAAGAAAAGACACTTGCTTTAAATGTTCACCTTTCTTTCCTAAATCTGTCACAAGTGACAAGCTCTCGCTCCCAAAGAAATCCAGGTCCAGTTAGCCAGTTTGAATCTGTAAACCCTGCCACCCTGAGTCCTCTAGATATGTGATCTGCTGGATCAGTTTCCATTCATTTCTGGGATTGTTGTCTTCGATGACCATCACTACATATCCTACTTGTGCATTGCTTTTCGGTGCATGCCACTGTTGTCTTAGGCCTAAGCTATTCAAATACTTTTTACGCCAACGGTGCCAGATCTGTTCTGTCAGATACTGTACTCTACGCCATCTCTCTCTGGTGTATAAATCTTCTTTGACAAATCTACCTTGCGGTGGAAGACTTTAATTGTGAGTAATTTGTTAGCACCCTTTGGATTGGGGACATTGATTTGGAAGACGCGCGCACACTGATTTTGAGCTAAATCAGTAGCAATCCTGTCTTTGTCTAGAACAGGGGTGGGCAAACTACGGCCCACATGCCCTCAGGCATCTGTCTGCACTTGTATCCTTAATAAATATGAAGTGAAATTAATTAAATAATAGATTAAAATAGCCTATATTTGACAGAAAAGTGTTATTTTATTTGATATTTAATTTTTTTGATTTTTTTTTTTTCACACCAATGATCGAATCCGCTACTTGCTTGGATTTGAATATGGCCCTCGGAGGAAAATAATTGCCCACCTCTGGTCTAGAACCTTCTCCAATTTTCGTTTTAAATGTTTCAGAGGTATTGTTGCGAGATGTTTATTGTTTGGAAGATGGGGACGCTCTCTGAAGGGTCAAAGCATTTCCAAAAGACCTTCAACATTATAGTGCACATTTTCATTCAAGAGCTGCAAGAACTGAATGTCTTCTTGAGATAGGTTTCCTTCTTTTGGGTTTGTGTCTATAAAATCTGTTTCCAACACATTTATGACAAAGGAGGGCGTGATGGATGGTAGCTAACACAGTAATATGATGGCACGCCCCCGTAACGTCGATTGTATTTGTCCAAGACTTAATGGACCCCACTATACTCCAACATAAGTCCGTTTTCACTGCATAGGGGTCTTAGTCACTGCCTGATATTACCTTTGTAGGTGTTAGAGCTCTCGCGCAATCATAACCAATCAGAAGTGCAGCAGGACAGTCTAAAAGATTTGGCATTTCTTTTGCAATACTGTGAAGGTGAGACCAAATTCTTCTTCTTCTTCTTCTTTGGTGTTTTATGGCGGTTGGTATCCAACTGTTACATTACCGCCAGACTTCATTCTTTAGACTTTATTCCAGAGCTGACTCTTCGTAAGGCCAAATTCTTGCTGTGTCACAAGTGGGAATACTGTTTTGTTCAAGGGGAATATATTCAAAAGTACATGTACTCTTGTGAGTATTACCCTCTTACTCTTAGTCCATTCACCCTGTAACTAGGCACAATCAAATCAGATGATGAAATGAGAAAACTTTTGTCTGTCATTGTTGTCAGTTTTAACTTTACAGGTTCAGTTACTGCTTTAATCTTGTCACAAATACCTTGGACTATTAACGTATTGCTGCTTTGTGTGTCTAGCAGAGAGTAAACAATGCATTCCTGTGCATTACTTTCAATACAAGACAGCCACATAGGAACGATCATTGAAGTACAATCACTATTGTCTACTCTCACATTGTTTGACACAGCGGAAGCATTTTTTGTGATAGTGGCGTTTCAGGTTTAATTTTAGTTGTATATACTGGTGGACGATCTTCATGAAGTGGAGTAGGATCTATTACAATTAGCTCTTTGACGACAGTTTTTGGATATGTGTCCAATCCTAATTGCCCGACCAGCCATTCCCAACACGTTTTGGCAAACTACTTATCAAAACTGTCTTGCAGTTTTTAGGGCCGGGTTTAGAGAGCAGAGACAGAACCAATCACATAAACCCAGAAGTGACGCAAAAACGTGACGTGCTTAACCGGATATTACGTAGCCCATGTCAACAAGGCGTGTTTCGTGTTATCCGTCCCAGAACGCAGAAAATGTCTTCTGAATCGCGATGACGCCTTTTGTATAACCTCATCCAACGCACGTTCATCATGGCGAGTAGAGCGAGGAGAGCGGACTCGGTCACGAGCCGGGTCACGAGCCGAGTCCGCCATCTTGAATGTTTTGGAACGGGGGGTGGAAAGCTACTTCTGTATCCCAATGTGACGCGTTAGAACCTCCGACTGGGATTGGATGGGTAAAGGATTACCGACGACTTCATTGGCTCTGACTCGGGTTGGATATTCTTTTCTGTCGTCCAGCATTTTGGTCACATGTCTATTCCATCAAGTTGTTGCCCAGTCAGGAAGTTTCAAGAGTATTTTCTGATTTTCATCACAACCATCTAAGACTCTAAGACCTTGCACATACGGTATAGTGTTTTTACAGGAAATAAAAAAATCACAAAACTCTCTTAATCTGAGGGCCTCTTTTGACCCACTCTTTGGCCAACTGCTCAGCTTTCCCCTAAACACTCTCTGTACTACAAAAGGATGACCATAGCATTTATTCAAGGCCTCCCAAGCCTGTGCATAGACTTCTTCATCACTACGGTAAAATGTTCCCTCCAAAACACTAAGAGGTTCTCCACTTGTGTACTTTTTCAAATAGAATAATCTATGCGCTGGATCTACAGAACTTGCCTCAGTAAGCGCTTCAAAACAAGTGCTCTACTCTATAAACTTAAGTGAATCTCCAGTGAATACAAATGGCTCAGGAGCTGGAAGTCCTTTCATTGTCCGAGATTGTTTTAATGCTTCAACTAGGGTCACTTTCCTTTGCTGCCGTCTTACTGTCACTAGTTTGTGGGACCACATTTTTTTAGAAATCTGATTGTTTTTTGCCGAAGAGGTGGTGGCGTTGAACTCGGGAGCACTTGATGGCCACTGTACTTCTGTTTTGAGAGCTGATTTGGTAAAGTGACCTTATTTCACTCCTATTTTTTCAGAATTCTGTTCTGTTCCTATTCAGCGTACACGTTGTATTCTGCCTCTTTTACCTCAACATCTTGTTGATTTTACAACATCTTTAACCTTTCTTGTTGCGCCACAATCTCGATTTTCATTTCTCTCTTCATTTCAGCCCTTTTTGATGCCAAGCGCGCAGCAGCTTCTGCCCTTTGTCCAGTTGCATGACTGCTTTGATGACATGAACTGTATCGAGTCCTTTCAGCTCTTGATACTGTTGATCTGTCAGCTGTTACATGGCTGTTCAGGTAACAAAGAAGATTGCTTTCAGGTGAAACATGATCAGTGTAAACAAATAGATTAGGCAGGCTATTATCAGGTAACTCCTCCTGGAGGGCAGGCCTTATGCAACTCAGAGTAGGATGATTATAACTTTTGAGTGAGTCAAAAAGTCAAAAAGTTTTGATTTTCAAACCAGGGTCGAGATTTCTACACTTGAATCCTTTTCTATGATGTAACTCTCCTGGATGACTGAGGAATTACACCGACTTTCTGAACAAAATCTTGTAAGGTACATGATTGTAAAGTTTGGTGTGTGTAGGTGCGAGTCTGATCTATATTTTCCTATGGAAGAAAAATGCATTTGGAGAAAACAGCCTTGAAAGTTTTCATTTATTGATAATGAAATGATTAAAACTGCAACTTGTGCAGATTGGGCAATGTCGTTTTTTCCTCTGATACATTTTAATGATCCATTCTGAAGATGAATCATATTCACATGTATTTGCATAAGCCAGACATCATGCACTTGTGTTCTCCTCCTCCTGCCAGTAGGGGGTGTACACGGAGCGGTCGGGCCCGAGGCTCACATGCAGCTCCCAGGGGAACTGGTTCACAGGTCTGCCCTTTGTGCTTGGCTGGAGTCTGCACTGTCTGATCATCAGCAACACATCCTCATCGTCCAGGATCCGGACCAGCTCACCATCCTGGTCTCTGTAGTTCAGAGCTATGTCCTCCTCCTGGAACACAGTCCTAAAGGTCACCACAGGGTTAGACACATTCCTAAAGATCACCACAGGGTTAGACACTGTCCTAATGATCACCACAGGGTTAGACAAAGTCCTAAAGATCACCACAGGGTTAGACACAGTCCTAAAGATCACCACGGGGTTAGACACAGTCCTAAAGATCAGCACAGGGTTAGACACAGTCCTAAAGACCACTACAGGGTAAGACACTGTCATAAAGACCACCACAGGGTTAGACACTGTCCTAAAGATCACCACAGGGTTAGATACTGTCCTAAAGATCACCACAGGGTTAGATACTGTCCTAAAGACCACCACAGGGTAAGACACTGTCATAAAGACCACCACAGGGTTAGACACTGTCCTAAAGATCACCACAGGGTTAGACACAGTCCTAAAGATCACCACAGGGTTAGACACTGTTATAAAGATCACCACAGGGTTAGACACTGTCCTAAAGACCACCACAGGGTTAGACACTGTCCTAAAGATCACCACAGGGTTAGACACTGTCCTAAAGATCACCACAGGGTTAGACACAGTCCTAAAGATCACCACAGGGTTAGACACTGTCCTAAAGATCACCACAGGGTTAGACACTGTCCTAAAGATCACCACAGGGTTAGACACTGTTATAAAGATCACCACAGGGTTAGACACTGTCCTAAAGACCACCACAGGGTTAGACACAGTCCTAAAGATCACCACAGGGTTAGACACATTCCTAAAGATCACCACAGGGTTAGACACTGTCCTAAAGATCACCACAGGGTTAGACACTGTTATAAAGATCACCACAGGGTTAGACACTGTCCTAAAGACCACCACAGGGTTAGACACTGTCCTAAAGATCACCACAGGGTTAGACACTGTCCTAAAGATCACCACAGGGTTAGACACAGTCCTAAAGATCACCACAGGGTTAGACACTGTCCTAAAGATCACCACAGGGTTAGACACTGTCCTAAAGATCACCACAGGGTTAGACACTGTTATAAAGATCACCACAGGGTTAGACACTGTCCTAAAGACCACCACAGGGTTAGACACAGTCCTAAAGATCACCACAGGGTTAGACACTGTCATAAAGATCACCACAGGGTTAGACACTGTCCTAAAGATCACCACAGGGTTAGACACAGTCCTAAAGATCACCACAGGGTTAGACACTGTTATAAAGATCACCACAGGGTTAGACACTGTCCCATCTGTGTGGAGTCTCTCTCTCTCTGGAGTCCCCCCTATTAATTTAGAACAACAAGATAAGTGAGAGGAGCATATATTGATCCTGTGACCTGTATTTATGTCTGTGACACATGCAGACACATGCAGGCAAGTACGCACACCTATATACACACAAACACACACACACACGCACGCACGCACGCACACACACACACACACACACACACGCACCATGCATCCTTGCAACAGAGAGCTCCAAGTTAACAATGTCCATAAATGTTGTAATCCATTGCCGTTTGGTCAACTTATGAGGTGGTTTCTATCGTAAAGCCAGCATTTTTTTGGCTGCGGTCAGTCCCGATAAGAGGAGGAGCGTCTGTGGTGTCTTTAGCTTTAAATGGCGGTATCATTCAAAAGCAACACCGCTGGAGAATATGGCACAGTAAGACCCAGTGCTGCAGTCATTGTTGCACAGACCATTCCCCAAAAAGATTTCACCTTTTTGCACACCCAATACATTATACACATAAAAGTCCCAATCTGACAGTCATCACATAAAGTACAAACTGGAGATGATACTAGTTTCATACAAAAGGCCTTCTTCGGTGTGAGATATGTCCTGTGAATATAGTTGAGGTGTATAAGCTGATGACAACACGATGGAGTTCCAGATCCTGTTCCATTCCAATGAGACATTGTTTAACTCCAAATCTTTAGCCCAAACTTGGGTAATGGGAAGAGAAAGCTTAGATGAGGTAAGAAGTGATCTGTAGACCTGGGTAACCACTTTCCTTTTCTTTGACCCAGCAGTCAGCGGAGTATGCATTGAGTGAATAGGTAAATTAACATTCCAGGGGACACCACAAGTCTTCATGGCTGCTGGATGGTATATTAAGTCTTTGTCTTATTTCTCCAAATTCACAAAGTCCCTCATTTCCCCAAATGTCTGAGAAAGTGTTTGCCCCTTTTCCACACCAAGTCACATGTGTAAAGGGACGCACCCCTGTCAACAGTGAGTGATTGTTAAATAATGGAGTTTTTGAATGCCACTTGCACTGACTACTTGACTTCTCCTCAACCTGCCGCCATACACCATCTACAGTTCGTGTATGAGCCATGATTGGTCCCATTTTACATTCAATACGTTTTAGAGGGATAGCTGAGGAGACAAGATCTTCTAATCTGTATGGTAAAGCAATGTTTTTTTCAACATCCCTCCACAAGGTATCACCATTCGTATTGGCCCATACAGTTACGGGTCTTAACCCAAATGCCCAAAAACAAAAACAGCTTGGCCACCCTCTGTTCGGTGCCATTGGAGTGTTGATAGTTTAACCCTTGGGCGCTTCCCTGCCCAAATAAAATTGGACACCATTGAGTGTTTTTTTTTCCCGTAGTCTATTGGGGGTGATAATGGAATCATTGATGAAAAAAAGTTAATTTGTGGCAAAACATCCATTTTTATTATGGAAATTCACGATTGAAGTGATTTAGGCAAATACGATAATCGCTTCAAATCTGCTTCAACCTTTCCAAAAATATCCTGGAAGTTTTTATTTGCAATGTCGGTTAAATTTGGAAATATTTCCACCCCAAGGTATCTAAACTGATTAACTACTGGAATATTCTGGGGTATTTCATTCATAATAATCTTATAATATAAAGGAAATAGAACAAATTTGTTCCAGTTAATTTTGTATCCAGATTGAGGAACTAAGCTCCTCAAAGGAATCCAAAACATTGGGCAGGGGCAATGATATTTTGTCTAGATATAGGAGTATATCATCTGCATACAGTGATATTGCGTGGCTGGTGTTGTTAAATGTAATGGGAGCAAATGAAGAGTGTTGATGTACTTTTTGTGCCAGTGGTTCCAGAGATAAAGCAAATAACAAAGGGCTTACTGGGCAGCCCTGTCTACAAGATCTTGACAAATTAATAGGTTCTGACAACATATTATTAATATGAATCATTGCTTTAGTATTACTATACAGTAATTGGATCCATTTGATGTATTTATTACTGAAATTGAAATGGAGCAATATCTCCCATAAATATTGCCACTCTAGCCTATCAAAAGCCTTTTCCGCATCTAGACTCAGGACCGCGCAGGGAGAAGGACTTTTGCATGTATAATATGCAAAAGTCTGCGAACATTATCTGCGGCAAGTCTGTGTTTCATAAAGCCAGTCTGATCTCTGTGAATTAGCTTTGCCATCAAGGGCTCCATACGGGAGGCCAGAACTTTTGCAAACAATTTAATTTCAGCATTGAGAATAGATAAAGGTCTATAATGTTTACATTTAGTCCAATCTTTATCTGGCTTAGGTAGTACTACAATCAATGCAGTGTTGAGCCCATTATAAAAATCCCCTGCCTCTATAGATGTCTGTATCATTGCCAATAGATGAGGGCCTAACTGTTCACCAAAAATAAATATACCTCGTGGGGAATACCATCCCACCCCGGGGATTTTCCTTTTTTCTTCCCCATTACCGCTTTTTTAAATTCAGTCAGAGTAATCGGTTCACCAAGATGTTCAGCTTCATCTTCAGACAATACAGGCAGGTTTAACCTTGCAAGAAATAGTAGAAAAAGCTTCAGTTGTAGTCATCTGTTTCGACTCTCATCCAAGAGTCATTGTCAATAAAAGAATTTAGATCGAGAACTCAGATATTAATACTGTTCTGTGGTAAGACCCGCCCATTGGGCGGAGCCTTCCTGAAGTAGCAAGAGTTGTTTGTTTCAACAGAAACTCCCCCCTTGTATCTACCGAGCCTATTCAGAATTTTAATGGTCTATTAGAATCCTCTTTGTCTTTGTGAGACCCTGGCTCAACCACCCTGAGAACCTGATTAGCATCTAAATGTCCTTGTCCTGGTCCTCTACCTTTCCAGGGGTTCAGTAACCCATTATAGATACCAGGGAGATTGAATCTTAGCCCTCCATTTCTGTTTAAAGAAGGTCTTTCTTTTTTAACAAAAATAGCTTCCTTGACTCCTCTTTCAAACCATCTTTTCTCCTGCTTAAAACCTTCACCTCACCGTCTTCAAACGAGTGATTAGAGGCTTCAAGATGGAGATGCACGGCGCTCTGAGGTCCTGAACTTGTATTTCTTCTGTGCTGATAAAGCCTCTTGTGTAGAGGCTGTTTCGTCTCACCTATGTAACGTTCTTTACAGCTTTCTTCACTGCATTGGATCGAATAAACTACATTGCTCTGTTTTTGAGTCGGCAACTTGTCCTTAGGGTGAACAAGAAATGTTCACATTTTGCCTAATCCAAACGTATTTCGGAGGTGTAAAGATCAGAATAATATTTTTCAAATTCCTGATTAATTTCTCTTGATAAGGAAAGCATTTGTTGTTCCGACTCGATAGCAACTATATTTGCATATCTTTCACTTTTCTGCAAACTTACAGATAATAGGTGACTAGGTCGTGATCCATTAAAATAATAGTTTCTTCTTGTTCTATGCATTTGAGACTCAACTTCAAGATCAACTCTGACTGAATTAATTAATTTCCGTCTGTTTTCATCAAAACCGTCCCTCTGTTGAATATATTCCAGTTCTTGTAGTTTTTGTTCCAGTGATGAGATTTCCCCATGTCTTGCTCGTTTAAGGTTTGATGAAAAAGAGATTGTTATATTGCGAATGAATCCTTTTATTGCTGCCTAACCCGCACACAACAAAGCTCACAATAATCTTTATTACTGAGTAAGCTTGTGTTGAATCTCAATCTCCCCGGTTTCCACGGTTCTTTTGTTAAGGTTGCCTTAGAGGTAATGGCACGGTAGTCTGACAATGAGTTTGGGTAAATTACACATTGATGAATTTGTGAAAATGCTGATGCTGAGGCCAGTAAATAGTCAATTCTTGAGTATGTTTTATGTCGATTTGAGAAAAAGCTATACTCCTTTGCGGTCGGGTTCATACTTCTGTATAGATCAATCATACTAAAATAATTTAATAATCCTTGTAAAGCCAGAGTTGAGGGGGGAAGAATTTGAGAGCCATCACTAGTTTTTCCATCAATGGATTTATTACTGTGTTCATATCAGCTCCAATAATTATTGAAAAATCCTGTAGACTATTCAAGATGTTACTTATATTTTGAAAAAAAAGATCCACTATACATTTGGAGCGTATATGGAAATAAAGGCAACATTTCTTCCACTAATGTTGGTCTTAATAAAAGTAATTTGTCCGTCCTCACTCTCAAAGCTTCCGGTTATCGAGACAGATAAGTTCCTTTTGAGAAGAATTGAGACTCCACAGCTTCTTGAGTTAAAACTAGCCGCTGATGCGGTGTAATAGAAGTGGTTTGCCAGTTTCAATTTATCTGCTGATTTAAAGTGAGTTTCTTAAATGCCACATCAATATTATGTCTTTTTAACCAGTCTAAACACCCATTGCACATTAAGGCCATTTATATTCCAACTTGCAATAGACAACTTAGTCATAGTAACTGAGCAAGACAGGGTAAACTCAAAACTTTAACAACAATGATATGCACTATATATTTACTTGGAGACCTGGATACCTTTTAGCCACATTCCTCTTTCCCACGCCTTAACATTGCCACTTCCACCAGTAGGACCAAAGTATAAGATGGACAGAGTTACCACAACAACAACAACCAGCATAATAATAATTATACAACAGCCACGTGCTCGCAGGCTCTGACGCAAATTTGTGTTTGTTTTATTGAATGCAAAGAAAATTACATGTTCTAATAGATCTTATGAAACCCAATATAAAATAATCCATAGACTTCATGTGACACCAGTTATTCACAGTACATATGATTCTACAGCTCTCCACTGTGTCAAACATGTAAAGCTAGTTTGGGCACATACACTCATCTAATATCGTTTTGTCCCCAAGTTCAACATTTTTGGCAATGTGTCCGAACAGAAATTAAATGCCTCCTACTCATAAGAGATCCTTATTGTTTTGTCTTAGGACTAGACACACATTGCGAGAAGAAACATAAATATATTTTGAGAATTCTATTATTTGCAGCCCGCTTAACAATCTTACATAAATGGCTAGACAAAGAACCTCCAGATCTTCATATGTGGAGGGAGAAGATCATGTCCTTAATGCCACTGGAGAGGCTCACACGTCCTGAAAGGCTCTGTAGGACCCTTTGTTAATAACTGGTCCCCACTAGCCTCCTTCTTTGGAAAGGAATGGAATAAGGTGATTACTATGGGTGTTTCAGATTAAGAAAACCACCAGTAAACTTATAAATCATTAAAGTAGATATGCTATAACTTGATAAATTGAAGGATCATGGTGAGCTGGTTACTGTAAATATAGAACTCAAGGTAAAGAACATAATTGATGCCGCTCCAAAACCTCTTTTAGATGAAAAATATAAAATTCGGGTCTGTTTACAACAGCCACATGCTCGCAGGCTCTGACGCAAATTTTTGTTGAGACGAAATGTAATATTTACATTCAACATTTTTACAGCATTGGAAAACATGAAGAATGTTTGTGTCATGTTTGACAGAAACCATATTAAAACAACAATTATATCCCCCAATCTAGTTTCATTTTCATACACTTTTGAAAAAGTTCCAGAGCCACTAGGAGGGTGCTAAAGAGCCACATGCGGCTCCGGAGCTATGGGGTGCCGACCCCTGGTCGAGGTGTGTTGTTGTATGTCACGCAAAATTCTATAGGATTCTTGACATTTTAAATTATAGCTATTTTTATAGTCACCATTTTCAGTAGATTTTTTGTTTGTTTCACAAACTGAAGCCTGAATTTCTTATACTCAGGAAAACCATCACTGAAAGAACCATCAAACCAGGAGATCAGATCCTCATCAAACCTGCCTAAAAGAATGTCCTTGGCATGGTATTTTTCAAGTCATCGTCTTCAAATGATCACTTCCATCATCCACATCGGTGAGCAGCAGCACGCACACTTTAGAGAATGAGACTATGGAACTAGTGAACCTTTGGACTTGTGAACCTTTGGACTTGTGAGGTGGAACCTAAGAAGGTGGGGGTAAACTATAAATACATCTCTGTGTAACACGTTTTTGTGTATGAAGTTGTCTCAGTGACTCTTCCTTTGTATTTAAGATTTATCTAACAGAAGCCTACACATGTATGACATGCTGCTCCTTACGCACTTCTTGTGGAGAAAAAATATGTTCAAAAAGTGCATATTTTACACGTGTGTAGGCTGAAATATGTATGCAGTGAGTCCTAACATGTAAACAAGGCAGGGTTAGTTTCAGATCATCTGAAGTTTGCCAATGACCATCTGGGTAATCCAGAGGAGATGGGAGAAGGCATGTGGTCATTTTTATGTATAAACTCCTCTCACTGTGTTTGGAGGAAGACGAAGGATGAGTACCATCCAAAGAACACCATCCCTTCTGTGAAGCATAGGGGGGAACATCATACTTTGGAGGTAATTTCCTGCACAGGGGACAGGACGGCTGCATCGTATTAAGGAGAGAATGAATGTGGCCGTGTATTGCAAGATTTTGGGTAACCTCCTTCCCTCAGTCAGAGCATTGACAATGAGGCGTGGCTGGGTCTTCCAACATGACAATGACCTGAAGCACACAGACAGGAGAACCAAGGAGTGGCTCCATTAGAAGCAGATCAAGGTTCTAGAGTGGCCGAGCCAGTCTCCAGACCTAAATCCAATAAAACGTTCTTTGGAGGGAGCTGAAACTCCATGTTGATCAGATCTGTATGAGGAGTGGGCAGAATCCCTGCTGCAGTGTGTGCAAACCTGGCCAAGGACTACAGGAAACATTTGACCTCTGTAATTGTAAACAAAGGCTTTTTAAAAAAATGTTTTTTGCAGCAGTAACATCCAAATAAGTTATGTCAAAATCATACAATGTGATTTTCGGATTAAAAAAAAAAGAAAAGTCTTTTACAGTTGAAATGCACCTATGATGACACTTTCAGACCCTTCCATAATTTATGGAGGGAGTGGCATATACCTTGTTCTATTTTTGCTGTCAAATCACAATCATTACAACTGCTGGGCTACATTAACCTGTTTGCCCCCAATATTTTTTCCCCTGATACAAATATGCAATGCCCTCTGCTGCCAGTAGATGGAACTATAGCTCAGTCCGTGGCATGGGATAAGTGGAAGTCTTTAAACTTTCTTTAGTTCTAAATCATGAGATGCCAAACTAAAATTACCTAATTAATGCTGAATATTTGCTCTATAAAAGCGGCTTGTGTGAGTGAATGTGCCCACCTCATGCGAGACAGCAGCTCCTTGTATGCGGGCTGACTCCCAAGGGCCTCCTGAACGCACACATCTCTGAGGAGCAAAGGCAACAGTCACAAGTCTCAAACAAAATGATGTTTTACATAAAAATTTAAAAGTAAAGTGAGTAAGTCTATTATGCAGCACCACACTGAGGCCAGTGTAATTTTTTTTCCCTATGTAATTGTTTTAGTAACTATTATATTATAGTAACAAGCTCTGTATTTTCAGAGTTTGGTAGTATTCAGTAACATGAACTTGCATAAATCGGCTTAAACACATCGTTATTCGGCCATTAATTTGTCTGCATTCTTTTATTTTTATATTTGTATAATACAGCACAAAATAAATAATATAAATATACAGCCCTGTAGAAACCCTATGCTGATAGTGCCTGAGATATTTCCAACCGCACGCACTGCCTCTGGTGCATCAGGAGAGAGAGAATTTGTCCTGAAGCATTGCAGGAGGAAGCTGTTGAATGCACAGCTGAAGTCCACTACGAGGATCCTGGTGTAGGTTCTCAGGGAGTTTATACTGAAGGATGAAGTGGAGGGCCAGGTTGATGGTGTTCATCACCTTTCATTCGTTTGAGCTGTCATGACTACAGACGTCTGCATCACAGGTCTTTAGTCATTAAGTTCAGTCAGGAAACGATGGTGGATGACTTGAAGCAGGCTGGGACGTCGCAGAAATCTAGGGAGGTGTTAGAAATGTCTGTGAAGGCAGTATTCAGCTCATCATCACCTTGAGACACAATATCTCAAGGTGGAGAGGAGACACAATTCGGGCCAGAAGACTTTTGTTTGGTTTTAGCTTTCCAGATAGTAAGCACAGATTTTCCCAAAGGATTCTCTGTCACTAACTTGGCTCTGCCAGACTGATATGTGTATCATTCTGAACGAGTTCTCCACAATATCCATCTGGAAAGTCTCTCTCTAAAAACAGTCGGGAAAAGGTGTAACGTCATGACTGATATTTGAATCTGATTGGTCAAAGCGTCATAACAACAGGACCAAGCCGAAAAATGTAACAGTTGTTAAATCCAGTCAGAGAAAAGCACAGACTTTTCCCCCATTTTCAAACACACAAAACGATTATATGTGCATGTTTTACAAAAAACAAAATAGTCCTGAAATAAAGTTATTTTCAAGAAAAAGTAAGGTTTAACTGGATTCTAAATAATTGTTAGACTTCAATGTATTTCTCCCTAAATGTAGGCTAATGGTAAATGATTGCCTCATTAATATAAAAAGGTGTTATATGTATTTTTACATTTACCACTCTGCAGAAATCACATTATAACCAAAACAATGTTTATGGTCTACACGTACCTTCATCTTGAAAAACAGTATTTTTAATTGTATAATAAATGTTCCACAAGACTAACAAATAAAATACAGCAGGTCCTTGCTCCTCACCTGGCGTCTGTGGCGTCAGGACGGAGGAGGAAACAGCGCAGGCAGCTGTAGGTGTGGCCTCCCTCAGCGTCCCTGTCCGAGGGGGGGAGGGGCTTGATGATCTTCACAAAGGACTGTGGGAAGATGCCGGTCAGCTCGTTCACTGTGCCCTGTTAAGACACAATGCGGTGGTGGATAGTAATGAAGTACAGAAGTAAAAGTACTGTACTAATTAACATTATGTGAGGTGGAAGACACACACATATATATATATATATATATATATATATTATATATATATATATATATATATATATATATATATATAATATAGATCTATATATCTATATATCTATATATATATAAATATATATATATATATATATATATATATATATATATATATATATATCTATATATCTATATATATATATATATATATATATATATATATATATATATATATATATATAATATATATATAATATATATCTATATCTATATCTATATATATTATATATATATATATATATATATATATATATATATATATATATATATAGATCTATATTATATATATATATATATATATATATATATATATATATATATATATATATATATATGTGCAGTGGACCACAATTCACCAAGCAACCCTACAAAAACTTGTGAACCACCTGATTAATCCACCGGTGATGGCCTATCCGGACCTTGAAAAGCCTTTCATCCTGTACGTGGATGCTTCAGAAGAAGGACTCGGGTCGGTTCTCTATCAGAGACAAGGGGGAGTCCTCAGAGTAATTGGATATGGCTCCAGAACATTGTGCGCCACGGAGAAGAACTATAAACTCCATTCTGGGAAACTGGAGTTTCTGGCTCTAAAATTTGCTATTACGAAGTGCTTTAAGGACTATCTTTTCCATGCACCCCACTTTACGGTGTACAATCCCCTTACGTATGTCACCAAATTTGTTAAGCTCAATGCTACAGCATCGGTGGGTTGCAGAGTTGGCCGATTACCGGTTCACAATTTAGTTCCGGCCTGGGACTGCAAATTGTGACGATTTCTTGTCAAGACACCAACCTATTCACACACTCATCCAAGAGTGCTCTGAGGAATGCCCTCAAGAGGACATTGAAGGCATTGGAATGGGTGTGCGAGAGAGGGCAGCGGTGAAGTTAATTGGATATTAGCTGTCACCTGCAACATTGACGCACTGCCAGAAGAGGTCAGCATTTTTCCACCAGTTCAGCCCTTGGCAGTTAAAGACGTCAAGGCAGCACAAGGGTCCGACCCAACCATAGCCAGAGTCCTGTGCCTGAAGAAAAAGCTATACCTCAAGTGCAAAGAAAAAGTGGCAGAGAGTGCACCAGTTCGACACCTGCTCAGAGAGTGGAGATGGAAGATTGAATTCTCTGGAGGGCGACAGCCTGCCGAACACAGTTGGTTGTTCCAGAGTCCATGAAGACTCTTATTTACAAGCACCTGCATGAATATATGGGACATTTGGGAGCAGACAGAGTTGTCATCCTGGCACGTGTTTTTTCTGGTCTAAGATGTGACATGATGTTCAATGTTTGTCTCAAGTGTCTGCTGCTGCCTTAAGAGAAAGAAGCCAAACAGAGTAATTCAGACACCAATCCAGAGTGTTAAAACATCAGCCCCGTTCGAGATGGTTTCCATCGATTTCCTGCATTTGGAGAAGAGTAGCGGTGGAGAGGAGTACATCCTTGTACTCGTCGATCACTTCTCGAAATATGCACAGGCCTACGCTACGAGAGATAGAAGCTGCCCTTGACAGCTTCTATCTCTGACCTGTTTAGCACATTTTAATTCTGGATCAAAAAGCACTCTAAGATTTCTGATCTGTGGTTTCAGAGATTGGGTAATCGAGCCCAGGATTCCTCTTCCGCCTTTGGTTCGTTTAGTTGGACCGAACAGAATAACTTCAGTTTTGCTGTCATTTAACTGTAGGAAACTGTGAGCCATCCAAGTTTTTATGTCAATGATACAGTCACTGAACCTTTCAATAGAGCACTGGTTTCCAAGGGACAGAGGTAGATATAATTGCAGATCATCAGCATAGCAGTGAAAAGAGACATTATCTTTGCAAATAATTTCACTCAGCTGGATCCCTGCGGAACTCCAGAGGTCATAGCGGCAGGTGCAGAGGAGTATGATCCAATGTTGACTGTGTAGGTTCTGTGCTTTATATATGAAATAAACCAGTGAAGAGCCAAACCCCCATTCCTACACAGTGCTCCAGACGCTCAATGAGTATATCATGGCCCACTGTATCACTCAAATCCAGCAAAACCAAAACAGAACAATTTCCAGAGTCGGCGCTCAGCAACAAGTCATTGGTCACCTTCAGTAGAGCAGACTCAGTGCTGTGAAATGCCCTAAAACCTGATCAAAAAACCTCATGGATACTGTTCTCTTTTAAAACGGCCAATAGTTGAGAGGTCACAACTTTTTCTAAAACTTTGCTCAAAAAAGGCAGTTTTGATATTGGTCGATAGTTACTTAAAACACTAACTTCTAGGTTGTGTTTCTTTAAGAGAGGTTGAACTTTGGCCTGTTTAAAACACTGAGGAACTATGCCGTTTTCTAGGCGGGAGTTTATTATAGCCAGAACATCATAGCCAATGACATCCCAATGAGGTAGTGCTTTTCATGTGTGAAACAATATCAGACAGATCAGCAAATGATATCAGTTCAAAACATGCAAAGGCCACAGTGAGTGACTCATACATACAAGGTCTTGGTCCAGAGATAGAAATGTTGGACCTGATGTTCTCAACCGTATTAGAATTTAAAAACATTCTTCACAGTTTTATATGATGCCTCAGGACCAGTGCATGGAATGGGAACAATTTCCACACAGAACATTTAGAGTCCTGAAAAGAAAAGCAGGTTTGTGCTGTTTTTTTGCCATCAGTCCAGGGAAATACTGCGCTTTGGCAACTGTAGCCAGTTCTTGGAATTTAAGTAAGCATAACTTAAAAATATCAAATGATACCTGAAGCTTATAATTTTTCCATTTGCGTTCTGCCCTTCTACACTCCTGTCTTACAGCTCTAATATCATCATCTAACCAAGGTTGAGCCTTAAGTATAGGGTTTCTTTTCTGAAGAGGGGCAACCGCACAGAAACACAGTTTGTTTTAAAAACAGCCAAAAGTTCATCAGTGGGGAAGAGGATAGCTTTGAGTAGATCTGTGTGAATTGAGAGGCTGTAGAGGGGGAGAACCTCTGTGCCGTTTTATTAGCAATGTGTTTCATGGGAAATAATGTATTAAACATTTCTGATTTGTGATCGTAGAAAGCGGTATCCTTTACATCAGCCATGTCCACATTAAAACAATGTGATAGAACAAGATCTAGAGTATGTCCGTGTTCATAAGTAGGACCTTTTACATTCTGGATCAAATCAAAAGAGTCTAATACATGATTTAGTTCAGTTACGATGGCCTTCTTTGGACAGCATACGTGTATATTAAAGTCTCCCAGAATCAAAATCCGATTGTACCGTACCGTTACTGAGGACAGCAGGTCGGAGAAATCCTTAATCAAATCTTTATTGACTTTTGGCGGCCTATATGTAAAGATATAGAGCAGCAAGTCTATGAAGAGGACAAGGGATTCAAAACTGCTGTAAGGATCGGTTGAGAGGGCAGTACATTTAAATTGTTTTTTGAAAACCACAGCAACTCCTCCACCTTGTCTGGAACGCCACAGTGAATTTAGGAAGCTGCAGTTTGCAGGGCACAGGTCTGAGAAAGGGCTTAAGTCATCAACGCACAGTCACGTCTCAACTAGAAATACAAAATCTAGTCTGTTTCAAGTGAAGAAATTGTTTAAAATAAAAGTTTTGTTAGCAACTGACCTCAAGTTTGCCAGTGCCATTTTCCTAATCAAGATAGAGTACCCTGGTATTTCGGGTAGATGTTGCAGATTCCTCAGGATGTGTTGTTTAACACCCCTTCTTCTGGAAGTAATCACAATCCGTCTCATGGGACAATCGGAGAAAGTTACTGACAAATCCGAGCATTGAGGAATCAGGTGAAGGTGGTTTTGATCCCGACAGAGGCGACGCAATTTCACCCGCAAGCCAGCGCGCCTTCCCCGCTTTCTTTGACACTTCCTCCTTAGTATGGAACAGCAGGGCAAAGGCCTAACACCGTCCAGGGTTCTGGGGAAAACGCTGATGATAAAACTGCTCCCCGCTGGGAAAACGCTGATGATAAAACTGCTCCCCAATGGGAAAACGCTGATGATAATAAGGCGTTATTCGTCATAATAAGGCGCCTTATTCGTCATAAGGCGCTGGTACAGCTGGCAGCCCGGTGTAAACGCTCTCTCTTCTTTCTCACACTTATTGTGCTTTATCTCCTATATTTTGTAAATATAATTAGTATATTTTTTCTATTTTACTGTACGATAGGGACACGCGCTGGAATAGTTTTTTAATTCAACTGTTTTTGACTTTTTTCGGCTGGATTTGAGCGTTTTTCGTTGCGTTCGTTGTGTTGTTGTGACGTGAGCTAGCTCCGAGCGAGCCCACCAGCCCCCCCCCCGCGCCCTCCGGCCGCGCTAAAGTACGGCGTGTCGTCGGTACACGTTTATGTACACGTTTATATGAAAGAGGAACTTCACGAACGATCAGGACACGCACTGGAATCGCTTTAAATTAACTTGTTTTGACTTTATTCGGCTGGATTGAGTGTTTTCGTCGTGTCGTCGCGATGTGTCTTGGCTCTGAGTCCCCCGGCCCCGCCCCCCGGCTCCGGCCCCGCCCCCCGGCTCCGGCCCCGCCCCCGGCCCCGCCCCCCGCCCGGCGCCGTACCGCGTTTCCACAAAGGAGGAACTCATGAAACTGCGGAGAACAGTCGTCTTACCCGGAGATCGTCACGTTATCCCGTCGCAATACTGACCTAACCTAATACTGATGTGCAATTCTGTCATATGTGCAATTGCTGTTGGAATTCATGTGCAATTACTGTGAAATTCATGTGCAATCTATGTGCTGTCGTGACACATATTCATGTGCAATTACTGTCGGGATCACATGCAATGGTATTTATTTATTTATTTGTCTATGGGAGTTTTTATTTATTTATAGGAGATCTTCTAGTGAAAGTGTTTTTCAGACTTCCTATAAGTGATCTGTTCTTCTGTATCTACCTCTGTATCTACCTGTGTTGCACCAATGAAATTTCCCCATGTGGGACAATAAAGAAATATCTTATCTTATCTTATAAAACTGCTCCCCGCCGGGAAAACGCTGATGATAAAACTGCTCCCCGCTATGAAAACGCTGATGATAAAACTGCTCCCCGCTGGGAAAACGCTGATGATAAAACTGCTCCCCGCTGGGAAAACGCTGACGATAAAACTGCTCCCCACTGGGAAAACGCTGATGATAAAACTGCTCCCCGCTGGGAAAACGCTGATGATAAAACTGCTCCCCGCTATGAAAACGCTGACGATAAAACTGCTCCCTGCTGGGAAAACGCTGATGATAAAACTGCTCCCCGCTATGAAAACGCTGACGATAAAACTGCTCCCTGCTGGGAAAACGCTGATGATAAAACTGCTCCCCGCTGGGAAAACGCTGATGATAAAACTGCTCCCCGCTGGGAAAACGCTGATGATAAAACTGCTCCCCGCTGGGAAAACGCTGATGATAAAACTGCTCCCCGCTGGGAAAACGCTGATGATAAAACTGCTCCCCGCTGGGAAAACGCTGATGATAAAACTGCTCCCCGCTGGGAAAACGCTGATGATAAAACTGCTCCCCAACGGGAAAACGCTGATGATAAAACTGCTCCCCACGGGGAAAACGCTGATGATAAAACTGCTCCCCGCTGGGAAAACGCTGATGATAAAACTGCTCCCCAACGGGAAAACGCTGATGATAAAACTGCTCCCCACGGGGAAAACGCTGATGATAAAACTGCTCCCCACTGGGAAAATGCTGATGATAAAACTAATTATGAGCATATGTGTCCATGGCAGCTCGTATGATCAACAACCAGTTTCGATGCTGATATTGTAAGGAACTCCTGGATGAAAAGCCACATTACGACGTACACACAGAGGACAGGTGGCGGTAAAAACAGACGACACGCCGACAGACATACTGGCGCCATCTTGGATCTGATGCTAACACCACTGTGAATTGAGCTTGAACAGTCGAGAGCCCGACCCACTACTCAGCTGTCCACGGCACGAGGAAATGAGACTCAGATTGGTCGCCAAAAATCCTCTATTATTCCTTTAAGTTCAAATCAACACTTTATACATACAGACATTGCAATTCAATAATCAGCCAATTTATTAAAATATCTTGTACTGTTTTTGTCTAGCGCCCCATCAAATAACGCCTTAATTTCCCGTTTCTTTGATGATTTCTCAAACCCTGATGCATCAGGCTAAAAAGCTGAAATTGTTACCACTGGTATGGTATGAAAAAATGAATAAATTAATGAGAACATGGCCACTCACGACTATAGCGCCCCCTACAGTTCACTTATAAGTGGTAAGTCCAGCTACAACATGAGAGAAGTGCGGCCAGCGAGCGATAGACAGAGCAGCGGCATGTGACCGCGGTCACACATGAACAGCTGCAGCCACGTTCACACGCCGAGCTCCCTTTGGTTTACACAGACAACGTCCACATATGTGACTCGCCACGGGAAAAACCGCCACAAGTCGGCCCTAACCAAACTGAGATTTTTTTTTCAAATGTGTAATTTTCATTTTTTGCAGAATGTGCAAGTTGAAGTTATGAATAAGCTTCAGATAACACTATTGGTTGTCTTAAACTTATTCATTAAGCTGTTAAAAATGGGTAGTTTTCGGCGCTCCTCGGGGGCGTCACCTATTTCTAGCCAGCCATTGTTGTTATTTTTCAGCCAATAAACTGCTAGCCACATGGCTACTTAAAGCACTGTCATACTCCGTGGTGTTGAAGATGGAATACAGAGTACAAAAAGACAAAAAAAGAAAAGTGCCTGGCGTAAGTACTCACAAGATCCCTGCATGCATGCATACATGCTAAAATGATATGCACATCGAAAACAAGCTCAGTAGGTGTTGTTTGTTCCTGTGTTAGCCGCGGGCTAAGTTGGAAGCTAAGCTAAGCAAGCGCCATGTTATCGGCTTATTTTTCGGCGTTGTTCTGTACAAATTACATACTCATGTAGTATTTCTTGACCCGTGGGCTGTGTGGGTCGTGCTTTATGTGTGTTTTATGGCGCTTTGCAGAGCTCGGCGCTTTGCCGTTAGTTTTCGTGGTTAAACCGGCTTTTGTTTAGCCGGTTTAGTGTTGTTGTTTAGTTTTCATGAAATCAAAAGTTTGCTAATCGCCCTGATGCTGAATCAAAAGTAGATATTTAAATTCAACTCCGACTTCTGGATGGTAGAGATGTGATTTGTTAACGTGAAAATAACTTTCACATTTTTGGATTAATACATTTTTATTATGTAGTGAATCACCTGTGAATTCTGTTTATCGACAAATGGCAATAAACCCAATTCGGATTCTTTGATGCTATTCAGGGCCTTTTGTAATCCAAGTATTTCCACTTTAATATAGTAACTTCTAATTCTGATTCAAGTCCAGTTCAAGTCCTGATGAAAATAACACTACATCAATAACAACACGTTAGTGCTGTCAGTGTGACAGGGGGAGGGCTTATTTCAATGAGATGCAAATGAGCCCCACCCCCTGTGACTCTGGGCTCACTCAGGTGAAAAACTCTGAGCCCTGTTTTCTCAGTGAAAGGTTTTGAGAGTTGTTTACATTCAAATGACCACAACTTACTCAAATATGATCAGATGTGCATAAGTGAGACATCATTGTATAGCTTTGAATTTACACTTTCAGAATTGGTGAATAACTCAAAATGTCTCAGTCACAAATGTGCTTCTTGTCTCGTCTATAGACAATAAAATAATCCAAGAACAAAACTAGACTGAGGTTCCTCTGCTATTTGTGGAATTTCCGCTAACAGCAACTAAACACTTCCCGTGACACTTACAATATAAAGGCCTCTCTGTTTCACAGATACAGAATCAGCTTCGTTCCACAAATCGGGGCAATACAATTTCATACCCTAATAATATTACAAACATACTGAAGATTTCCATACTAAAAGTTCTCCATGTGATTTGCTGCAGTTAATTGGTAATCTTACGTTATTTGGCGAACAATTTTTTCCAGCGTAGTGGTAGCTAAGCAGTTGTGAGGCGAGCTACAGCCAATCACGGCACGTTAAAAAAAAAAAAAAACTAGAAAAGTAGGTCACATATCATTGCGCGGCCTCTTCACACGTAAACAATGGCGAGCGATACGAGCAGCGATAGCGTGGAATCACTCGTTACTGTTGAAAATACTGACAAATCTACAACCACAAAATGCATACTACACATTGGATCGGGAGCAGATGAGGACTCGGAGCCATTCACAAAACGTTAGATGGGAAACGTTCCAGAAATGTGCCAAAGAATGGCAGAGAACTTCAAACAACAACGATGTTGCTATAGCTACGACGCATGTCGGCTACTTGGATGTCTCTTTCGCCGATATCCCCGAACATTTTGGATATCACCCGGCATGCTATAGACGTTTTATTGATTAAAAAAAAGGATAACCAATGCACCAAATGGCTGGGTCAACAAAACGGACAATAAACGAAGATGAACCTGCCATTATTTCACCCAAGAGACTTTGTTCAAAGTTAGGACTGAAGTTGAGGCAAAAGTCGACCACATCATCGCCCCGTCACAGTCTCATGTCCTCCCTAAAGTGTGCATAATCTGCAGAAAACCTGACAAATATGTAACCAGACAAGGAAAACACCATAAGGATAAACTCATGCAAGCAGAGACAAAGGATGCAGGTATGCATGATGAAGCAGTATCTCAATTATTATGATAATAATATTGATTTTGGATAGGCTATTATAGCCTATCCCTGTATGCTTATCTATTATTAAATCATGATTAAAAACTGCTGACTGGGGTGGGGGCAAAATCCCCTGTCTATGCCTGCTATACATATAATGTATATGTATAGATACATTTAGGCCTAGATGATATATGCCTAAATGTATCCATCACCATGATAGAAAAATAATCCTGAAGGTGTATGCCTACTGGCCACCAGATGCTCAGATAGTAAAATTAATATAAAGAGGCCTATTTGTTATCATGAAAATGTGTTGCACTCTTTCTTTCAAATTCTGGCTCTAACAGTACTTCTACACTTGCAGGACATCTGCGTGAAGCTGCTGAGAGGAAGGCAGATGAGAATGTCCTTATCCGTGACCAAGACTGTGTTGCCATTGAGGTGAAATATCATCAAACATGCTATAGAGACTACACACGCTTTCTTTCAAAATACTGGGTAAGTGGCAACTTAGTTATCCATATCACAAGTCTCTCATCCCCTGTAAAATGATAGCAGTTTCATGAGATTGTTTGACTATATGATTTTAAATTCTTACATTGAAAACTTTAATTCTGATTATATTTATTTGTTTGTTTACAGAAAAGTTCAGCAGTACCAAAACAGTTATGCGGTATTCTGCAAGACAGTTGTGGAAGGGAGAATCATCGCCAACCAGGAGATCATTCGGATAACTAAATTAGTCCAGATGTTTGTCAAGACAGTCAGGGAAGTTGATGAGGAGGATATGTTAGTGACGTAAACAAAGCCCGATACAACAGGTTTTGCCTCAATTCATCGTCGGAGATTCTCTCATGGAGCATGCTAAGCGTGCAAACTATCAGGCTGCACTGCATAAGAGAGCTCTGCAGCCCATTATCGGCGCTCCTAGCCCCGATGGAAATGGTTGGAAGGTAAAAGACGGTGAGCTTGAAATAGTGTGGATGACAATGGACACTGCCCCTAAATCTGTTCTTGAATGTCTTCACTGTTCTTGTAAATTCAGTGAATGCACTGGTGGCCGGTGCTCTTGCCACAAGGCTGGGTTGTCATGTACCGATATCTGTAACTGCTCCAATTGTGAGAACTGTGGTGAAAACACTGACACCTCAAAGGAGGAAGTAATCATGATGGAAGACGATGCAGAGGACAGTGACTTTGACCTGTGATTTGTTTGTGTTCAACACTAAATGTTTGAAAATTTTATTGTGAAATATGAATAAACCATTGATATGAAGATACAAATTGACTGAGTTGTAAATACATTAATTAAAAAAAAACATAAGTCTAAATATAAGTAACTGCTAGCCTGATTCTTGCAGCTGTTTTTTTTTTGCATGGTTCTGTTTTGAGTTTGGCCTGAGGAAGATGTGGTGACAAGACTGAGATCTTCTGTATCTCAGTCTGTTCAGTCTGGAGCCCAAGCCAATGTATTGAGCCCCCTCCTCAGGACTTAGCAAGAGTAAAAAATGCAGACAACTGTAGCTCTATTTCACCTCCAGCCAGTCTGTGTTGACCTGGCGTAACAGGAAAACCAGCTGCCCCCTTCGCAGGTTCAGCTCTGCCTCTCCACTACCATGGAAATCAAACAGCACCTGCAGCACAGAACAGAACAATCTTACGTGAAATCCTGTCTTTTGGAGATAGAACAAACTGGACAGTGTCAGCACGCAAAGGGTGTACTCCACTTTTGTCATCTGGAGACCAAATCAATTAAGCAAACAGTCAAACTCTGTTTATAAAGCACTTTTCATATGTAGAACGTATACAAAATGTACACACACACACACACACACACACGCTCCCTCTCACTTCATTCCCTCGTTAGTCTATGTGAGGGTATACATGCTCCCTCTCTCCCTTCATTCCCTCGTTAGTCTATGGGAGGGTATACATGCTCCCTCTCTCCCTTCATTCCCTCGTCTATGGGAGGGTATATATGCTCCCTTTCTCCCTTCATTCCCTCGTTAGTCTATGGGAGGGTATACATGCTCCCTCTCTCCCTTCATTCCCTCGTAAGTCTATGGGAGGGTATACATGCTCCCTCTCTCCCTTCATTCCCTCGTTAGTCTATGGGAGGGTATACATGCTCCCTCTCTCCCTTCATTCCCTCGTCTATGGGAGGGTATATATGCTCCCTTTCTCCCTTCATTCCCTCGTTAGTCTATGGGAGGGTATACATGCTCCCTCTCTTCCTTCACTCCCTCGTTAGTCTATGGGAGGGTATACATGCTCCCTCTCTCCCTTCATTCCCTCGTTAGTCTATGGGAGGGTATACATGCTCCCTCTCTTCCTTCACTCCCTCGTTAGTCTATGGGAGGGTATACATGCTCCCTCTCTCCCTTCATTCCCTCGTAAGTCTATGGGAGGGTATACATGCTCCCTCTCTCCCTTCATTCCCTCGTTAGTCTATGGGAGGGTATACATGCTCCCTCTCTCCCTTCATTCCCTCGTCTATGGGAGGGTATATATGCTCCCTTTCTCCCTTCATTCCCTCGTTAGTCTATGGGAGGGTATACATGCTCCCTCTCTTCCTTCACTCCCTCGTTAGTCTATGGGAGGGTATACATGCTCCCTCTCTCCCTTCATTCCCTCGTTAGTCTATGGGAGGGTATACATGCTCCCTCTCTTCCTTCACTCCCTCGTTAGTCTATGGGAGGGTATACATGCTCCCTCTCTCCCTTCATTCCCTCGTCTATGGGAGGGTATATATGCTCCCTTTCTCCCTTCATTCCCTCGTTAGTCTATGGGAGGGTATACATGCTCCCTCTCTTCCTTCACTCCCTCGTTAGTCTATGGGAGGGTATACATGCTCCCTCTCTTCCTTCACTCCCTCGTTAGTCTATGGGAGGGTATACATGCTCCCTCTCTCCCTTCATTCCCTCGTTAGTCTATGGGAGGGTATACATGCTCCCTCTCTTCCTTCACTCCCTCGTTAGTCTATGGGAGGGTATACATGCTCCCTCTCTCCCTTCATTCCCTCGTTAGGCTATGGGAGGGTATACATGCTCCCTCTCTCCCTTCACTCCCTCGTTAGTCTATGGGAGGGTATACATTCTCCCTCTCTCCCTTCAGTCTCTGCTGGATTGTCAAACAGTCAACACAGACATTCATGTTTGCCTTGTACATATATCTGTTTAAGAAGTCTGCTGAAGTTTATGTTTGTTATCTCCTGTTCATATTAATCTGCTAGGGACACTTTTAGTTTAATTCACCTGATCTCAGACCTGTTTTGCTTTTGTTCACTTTTCGTGAAATAAAGGAACCCTGTCCTGGACACTTTTAGTTACCTTTAGTCTGTTTTGGTATTCCTGTTTCATTATTCATCAGAGGTATTTTTGGTTTGGCTACCATTCTATGTAGCACTTGAGTCCGTTTGACCCGACTGATAATCTGTTAACTGGAACAAACCATCTTAAAGATGCTGCTGTTTTGCCTGTTTTCCCCGTTTGCATTAAATGTCCCATAACATGCAAAATCGACTTTTCAGAGCTTTTAACCTTCTTACATTGCTATTTGTGCTTCATATATGTACCCAGAGTGTTTTTTTGATTGATTCCCGCAGTGTTTAGCTATATTACAGACTATCTCCTTTCCACGAATCTCCAAACTGACGGGGGGTGTTCACAGGACCGCGTCATAATCACAGGCACGCGTCATCATCCCTCCTCACCCTCCCCCTCCCCCCTCTCCACCCGCCTCCCCCTACCGCCTCCCGCCCCCTTTCCCCTGGCTCCGCGCTGCTGCAGGCTCGTCTCCCAATACATGCCCCGGAGTTTTTCTGCTTCGATTTACGACGAAACACGGTTCAAAGAGGCCCAAAACGTCATTAATGATATCACACTCTATACTATTATCACAATGGTGAAGGTTTATGAGGCAATTGATGCAGCAAACCGGGAAAATAAACGGAGAGAAGTTCTATGCGATACCGAAAAACCAGGAAATAAGAGCGCGATGGACATAAGACTTTTATATATATATATATATATATATATATATATATAGATCTATATATATATATATATATATATATATATATATATATATATATATATATATATATATAGATCTATAGATATATCTGTTCTGCGCACGCTGTAGAATAGACACCAGATTTATTTAGGCTTAAAGTAGTGTTGATCTGAAGTTCTATCGTCGCGCGGCAGGAGCGGCGCATCGCGGAGCAGACAGTTGTGGGGCTACGTCACAGGTTGGGCGGGGCACACACGCGCGCTCTGAGACTAGGTCACGGGTTGGGCGGGGGAGCCAGATGGCTCAAATGGACCGCCATTTGATATTCGCCCCCACAAGGGTGGGGGCGAATATCAAACCAAGCCGTTTGCATTTCCGGGTTGGTGAGGGGGTCCAAGGTCTGGGTGATATTTCTTAACTATTATGTTTAGGGTGTTGCACAACCCTTATTATTATCAATTATACACTTAGGATAGACTACGAAATGTGAAAAAAGCATGTTATGGCACCTTTAAATAAAGACCTTGAACGATCCTTGCCTTTTGCATACGTGGGTGTAGTCAGTGGTTGTAGTCAGTGGGTGTAGTCAGTGGGTGTAGGGTGGGTGTGTTAGGGTGTATTCATGTCAACAAAGCTGTCATTTAGAAAGCATTCAGATTACATAGTAATTTTTGGAAAAATTGTCAGATCTGGACGGACCCAATGAGTTGTTTGTGTATTTTGATGACATGGACATAATTATGTGTGAATGCGCCCCCTCCAAAGTAATAATTGGACAGAGCAATTACTTCAAAAAATATGAATTGGCATAAATCTCAGGGGTAGCCATGACGAGCGCTTAACAAAGCAGTCATTTTTAAAGCATAAAAATCCTGGACCTGGACATAATTATGTGTGAATTAGATCTCTATATTTAAAATGGGCTCTCCTGAGCCCCCTGTAAACATTTATGTCCAACGTGACCGATGCATTTTTTAATCATATGTCAAGCCAGGGTTAATATGCAGCCCTCTCATTGAATCATGCCAAGGGCCCTTTATTACTGCTTATCGCTTTTTAAATTGTAAAACACATGATTTATATAAAATGGCTTCATAAATGAAACGGGTCCTGTGTGTCTGTGTACATGAGTTCAAATAATCTCCCAACTAAGTAAGGGGAAGTGGCCAGTGTCACTGGAGTGTGTGTGTGTGTGTGTGTGTGTGTGACCTCGGCCCGTGGGGAGGAGAACAAGTCCATCTCTCTTTCCATCTTCTCTTTGACTGTTTTCCTAAACACACATATTTTTTGTATTACAGGCCTTGAAGAGAAATATTACAGCTGAAGAAAGTGTAGTTTTTGCTGCAGAAGTTTAAAACATAATTTTACAATATTTTTAACATCTATTTGACGGATAATAGCCTAATTTAATTCAACTAGAGCTAAATTCAGCGTTATTTGTTTTGTACGACACAGAATTAGCCTTTACTAAAAACAATTTAAAAAAAATCTTTGATAGAGAAAAAAGTCTACATTATCAGATCAGGAGCAAAAAAAATGGATATAAACATTACCGGCCATAGACTAACTTGTAACTAGAACATATAGTGTCTGCGAGACATCTCGCAGACACTCAATTAATGAATTTGCAGAATCTTAATTGTCCTGGTAAATATGTGTTGCTAAGTGTGGGAACCCTGTATGTAGTGACAAGGAATTGGGCTCTTGAAATGGCTTTACACTTTGCGTGTTGGGGGCCGCAGACGCCGGAGGGCCCGTGGCTGCTGCATGCGGTCCATGTCGCTCTGATAGAAGAACATGCGCAGGCCCTCGTCCAGGAGCAGCCATGAAAGAGCCAGCAACTTCTGCAAACATTTACACAAGAAATCCATATATGTGTTTACTGCAGTACAATCTGTTTCAGACATGTGCCCAAGAGAGTCTTACCTTCATGTACACGTTGAGTTCAGGAATCCTGCTTTCTGCAATATCACTCTTGTTGCCAATATAAATTTTACCTGAAGATAGTAAATCCAAAATGTAAACAGATTATGATGCCTAATCTGTGGCCTGGCAGATTGGGCGTAGCCTAGCAGAGTGGATGCTACCCTGAAGAATATTTGTGACCATACTGTGTGATCTTGGTAACTTGGCAGGGTAATTGTGGCCTGGAAGAGAGGATTCCTGCATGTATGGTGGCAGAGTGGGTGTGATAGAGTAGATGTAGTTTGGTAGAGAAATGGCCTAGTAGGCAGAGTATGTGAGGTTCTGCAGATGACATCACAATGTTCAGAATTTTTGCAGTAAGTGGCAAAGTTGCAGTTTAATGATAAAATAATGAATAAATAAATGAAATTTGTCTGCTGTAAGAGCTCAAAAAAGCAGCAATACAGTGACAAATAAAACTGTTGATAAGCAGATAAATAACAAACACTGCAGCTATGCTCATATTTGAGTGTCTGCGTGTGATTTTCCATTTAGCCAGTTTCAACTCCTTAACGCTTCGACCGATTTCAACAAGTTATAGATCGCTTTCACAGTAGTACGTGTGCTATTACTTTTGACATTTGAACAACGTGTACTTTTTGCAGAATTTTCAAAAATGTTCAAAAGTATTAGTACTCCATTTAGCCAGTTTCAACTCCTTAACGCTTTAACCGATTTCAACAAGTTATACCTCATTACGATCGCTTTCGCAGTAGTACGTGTGCTATTACTTTTGACATTTGAAGAACTTTTACTTTTTGCAGAATTTTCAAAAGTATTAGTACTTTTTCTCCAGTGAAATAAATGGGGCATTATGAGTGTCTGCGTAATTCTTTAGGCTTTATTCTTTAGACTTTTGTGACGGAGCCAGTCAAGAGAGAGAGAGAAGAGAGAGAGAGAGGGGAGGGGTCCTCCTTGGGTCCAAATCCGCTCTCTTGTCCCTAACTCTAACCTTAACCTTAACCTTAACCCAGTGTCTGAAGCGTATTGAGGACTGCCATATAATTATTGTTTTTTTGGGCCACCACGAGGGTCGCCATATTGGAGCCAATTCTGACTTCCGTGAGGCAGGGGTCTGATTTAATACTGACCCAATTCCTTTGAGCCGAACAAAAAAAAACAGGGGAAAAAAGCATATCAGTTCTGCCACTCACGCTGAGTGGGTATGACCTGGCAGAGTGGGTGTGACCTGGCAGAGTGGGTGTGACCTGGCAGAGTGGGTGTGACCTGGCAGATTGGGTCCGACCTGGCAGATTGGGTGCGACCTGGCAGATTGGGTGCGACCTGGCAGAGTGGGTGCGACCTGGCAGAGTGGGTGTGACGTGGCAGAATGGGTGTGACCTGGCAGATTGGGTGCGACCTGGCAGATTGGGTGTGACCTAGCAGAGTGGGTGTGACCTGGCAGATTGGGTGTGACCTGGTGGGTGTGACGTGGCAGAGTGGGTGTGACCTGGCAGAGTGGGTGTGACCTGGCAGAGTGGGTGTGACCTGGCAGAGTGGGAAGGCTCCATGTGCCCAGGGCAGGACTTTCTGAGCCTTCTGTAGAGTACTTGGTCTCCAGCATCTGGTGAAGCTGTGAGAACTCCCTGTACCTTCTGTAGATCAGATACTTGTTGCCTCCTTTAGTCTTCACCTCAGTCACAAAGACCTGGAAATCATAATTTGTAGAATCAGGTAAGAACTGAAAATGTAAACATTTTAACATCTACACTTGGGTCTATAAATATTGTGACATCAACACAATTCTAATCTTTTTGGCTCTATACAGCACCGCAATGAATTTGAAAAGAAATCAACAAGATGTGCTTTAATTGTAGACTGTCAGCTTTAATCCAAGAGTGTGGGAATTGCAGGTTGTCTATGTGCCTCCCACTTTTTAAGGGACCAAAAGTAATGGGGAAAATTAACAATCATAAATCAAACTTACAATCATAAATCAAACTTACAATCATAAATCAAACTTACACTCATACTTGGTTGCAAATCAACCAAGTGTACCTGTCACACGCACGGACGAGCGTCGGGGAACCTGGCGCTCCAGGTTGTATATGTGGGCATTTAACGACATTTAATGACACATAATCAAAACCATAATGCCACCAAAGAAATCAGATCCTCTGATGGAAGTTGTCCAAGACTTGGACGAAATCAAGGCATCGCTAAACGGCTTGTCTAAAGATTTCGCCACCGTGACGCAGCAACAAGTACAGCTAGTGGCACTGGTGGATGAAGTTAAAGAACTACGGGAACGTCTAGAGGAAAAAGATTGGGTCATAAATGGATTGGAAAGAAGAATTGATGACCTTGAACAATACACACGAATGGAGGACGTAATTATTAATGGGCTGGAAACAAAACATCGCAATTACGCACGAGTAGCTGCTGGCGCTGGTGCCATGTTGGGACCGGACGCACCGGTGGAGGAGTTGCTGACACTGGAGCAACAAGTAGTTACATTTCTCTCAACTAAAGAGATCAAAGTGGATCCGAAGGAGATTTCGGCCTGCCACCTGCTCCCTCCACCTGCCTCCTCCACCTGCTCCCTCCACCTGCCTCCTCTACCTGCTCCCTCCACCTGCCTCCTCCACCTGCTCCCTCCACCTGCTCCCTCCACCTGCCTCCTCCACCTGCTCCCTCCACCTGCTTCCTCCACCTGCTTCCTCCACCTGCTTCCCTGAAAGCGTAGCGATGCCAAACCAGCAATAGTAGTTCGCTTTGTGAACAGAAAGCACAAAATGGATCTGCTGCGCCAGGCACGCAAGCTAAAGGGGAGCATGGTGTACATCAACGAACACCTCACCAGCAAGAACACAGACATCGCAAGACATGCGCGAATTCTGTGGAAACAAAAGAAAATACAAGCGACATGGACCAGAAATGGTCGTGTTTTTATTCGTTTAAATGGAACGCCTGAACAAGCACGAGTGATCACGGTAAGGGACATCAAAGACTTGGAACAGTACAAATGAGGCAAATACTATTTAAATATGACTTTTCTTTGACTGAAATGACTTATGAACTTCACGAAGATGATCGTTTGTTTTGGATTATATGGAACAACTTGTGTTTGGACTAGTGGAGTTTTCCATACATTTTTCTATTATTATTTTTGTTATTGATACTATTATTATTTATATATATATATTTTTTCTTACAACATGCCAGAACTTGGATCCATGGTAGAACAAAATACACACTTAAATGATGAGACCATTAATGATATAGATGATCCAACTGATTTCTACAATAACTTCAATTATTTAAATGTTAAACATGGTAAATATGATGTTGAAAAGGAAATAGATCCTGATACTTATTGTAGTCAGAAAAATTGTCAATATTACACAGAAGAACAGTTTAAGAGTACAGTGAACATGGAACATGTTTTCTCTGTGATACATTTTAATAGTAGAAGTCTTTGGAGCAATTTCCCACATCGTAAAGATTATTTAAGATTATTCCCAAAGTTTAGTGTAGTTGCTATTTCTGAAACATGGTTAGATGAGGATAAAGTCTCAGCTGTTGAACTGGAGGATATGAACTGTTTGTAATGAATAGAAAAGACAAGAGAGGAGGTGGAGTTGCTCTCTATGTAGATTCTAACCAGCATTGTAACGGTATAGAAAGCATGTCTACTACAGTTGATAATATGTTAGAGTGTTTCACGGTTGAGATTCACATGGAGAAACAAAAAAAAAATAACTGTCTGTTGCATATATAGAACACCTGGTTCTTCTCTGGATCATTTTAATGAGTTTATATGTAATATGTTTCACTCATAAGTCTTACATTGTCTGTGATGATTTTAATGTTGACCTGCTTAACCCAGGTGGACACAAGAAAACCACAGACTTTATCAATACTTTTTATAACAGTACATTATTCCCAGTAATAGTAAAACCAACTAGAATAACAACAGAATCAGCAACATTCATTGATAACATATTTACAAATGAAATTGGTAAAATTGATGGAGGTCTTTTAATGACTGATATTAGTGACCATCTTCCTGTTTTTGCAATTCTTCAAAATGTATTTAAAACACGGTGTAATCAGACTAGCGACATAAGAACAGTGAGACATAGAACACCTGAAGCAATTGAGACTTTGAAAATGGAATTCAGTAAACAAAATTGGGATGAAATTTATAGGTATGAAAATCCTAATGAAGCATATGAAGTCTTTTTAGCAAAATAATTGTTGTCCACTTAAGACAATAATTTGTAAAAAAAACAGATGCTGAAACCCTGGTTTACTAATGGAATAATTAAGGCTTGCAGAAAGAAAAATCAACTATATAGGAAATTCCTAAAATCCAGAACGCAGGTTTCTGAAAATAAATATAAAGCATTCAAGAATAAATTAGTTAATATAATCAAAAATTGTAAGAAAGAATATTATACAAAATGATTAATGCAACATAGACAAAATATCCAGGGAACATGGAAAATAATGAATGATTTAATACACAAGAGACATAATAATCATAAAATTATCCTAATTATTTGAACAAAGACAATGACAAAATAAGTCATATTAAGGGAATTGTTCATGAGTTTAATGATTACTTTGTAAACATTGGCCATAAATTGGCAACAAAAATTGTGCCCCCTCAAAACAATGACATGGAGATTGGGGTCACGTATGAAGGTGTAAATTCATTTTTTCTAAACCCAACAAATGAAAATGAAATATTGAAAATTGTGAAGAGCTGTAAAAACAAAAAATCAACAGATAATTATGGGTTCGATATGTTTATAGTCAAAAATATCATGGAACATATTGTCAGTCCATTTTCTCACATCTGTAATCAATCTTTTAAAACAGGAATTGTTCCTAATCAAATGAAAATAGCAAAGGTTATTCCCTTGTACAAAGGCGGTGACAAACATTTGACTTGTAATTATCGACCCATTTCTTTACTTTCACAATTTTCAAAAATATTAGAGAAATTGTTTGTTAAAAGATTAGATAACTATGTTGAAGTTAACAATATATGAAATGAGTATCAGTTTGGTTTTAGAGCACACAGGTCCACCACGATGGCAGTTGTTAATCTGGTTGAAAATATTTCCCAATCATTAGATCAAAAACTCCATACAATAGGTTTATTTTTGGATTTACAGAAAGTATTTGATACAATTGACCACAAAATTGTATTACAAAAATTGGAAAAATATGGCTTTAGGGGAAAAGCAAATTCTTGGTTAAATAATTACTTATGGATTCCAATATGTTCATCTGAAGGGAGCAGAGTCTAGTTGTCAGAGAATTAGTTGTGCCACAAGGCTCTGTTTTGGGCCCAAAACACCACAGTGTGGAGGTGATGGAGAGAGAACTGCATAAACTAAACAAAATAAGATAAGATGTTCCTTTATTGTCCCACATGGGGAAATTTCATTGGTGCAACGCAGGTAGATACAGAGGTAGATCCAGAAAAACAGATCACTTATAGGAAGTCTGAAAAACACTTTCAGTAGGAGATCTCCTATAAATAAATAAATAATGCAACTGGTTTGCATTAAATAAATTATCATTGAACTTAAATAAAACTAAATTTATGGTATTCAGTAACAAACATGTAGATAATGATATCAAAATTAAAATAAATAGTTATGAAATTGAAAGAGTCAATTATATTAAGTTTCTTGGAGTGATCATAGATTGCAAAATTTCATGGAAAACACGTATACAAAATGTACTAAAAAAAGTGTCAAAAACTACTGCAATTTTATACAAATTGCAGTATATTTTGAACAAAAATGCTTTATATTTACTTTACTGTTCTCTCATTACTCCATATTTAACATATGGTATTGAGATCTGGGTTGAGCGTTTGAGAGAAGGCTAGGCACAGTAAGCCTTGGCTTCTGCCTACCCCTGGTCAAAAATGAATTAATGTATCTCGAATTTAGTTTTGTGCTTGAATGTTGAGCACCTTTTATTTTGTTTTTGACCAAACCACAATAAAAAAAGAAAAGAAAAAAAAGAAAGAAAAAATGACAGCCTGGACTGTGGAATGCATAGACATCACAAGACGTTGGGTTTCATCCCTGGTGATGCTCTGCCAGGCCTTTACTGCAATTGTCTTCTGTTCCTGCTTGTTCTGGGGAAATTCCCTTGAGCTTGGTCTTCAGCAAATGAAAAGCAGTTTTGAAGCATTTGGCTGAATATGAGCTGATAATATTGCCCGAAACACTTCAGAATACATCCTGCTGCTGTCAGCAGTCACACAATCAATAAATATAAGGGAACCAGTTCATTGGCAACCATACATGCCCACGCCATGACACTACCACCACCATGCTTCACTGATGATGTGGTATGCTTTGGATCATGAGCAGTTCCCTTCTCAATAGTTTTTTCTTCATTCACTCTGGTACAAGTTGATCTTTGTCTCATCTGTCCATAGGATGTTGTTCTAGGACAAAGAAGGCTTTTTTTAGTTGCAAATTCCAATGTGGCCTTCCTGTTTTTGAGGCTCATCAATGGTTTTCTTGCGGCAAACCCTCTGTATTCACTCTGGTGAAGTCTCCTGAGTGTTGACTTTGACACATAAGCCTTCCTCTTGGAGTGTTCTTGATCTGGCCAACTGATATGAAGGGGGTCTTCTTCACCATGGAAATAATTATTCGGTGATCCACCACAGTTGTTTTCTGTGGTCTTCTGGGTCTTTTGGTGTTGCTGAGCTTACCAATGCATTCCTTTGTGCGTTTTTGCAATATCTCTGATGGGTTTGATTTGATTTTTTTAGCCTAATGATGGTTCGCTGCACTGATAGTGACAGCTCTCATACTGAAAGTTGACAGCGACCGCTTCCAAATGCAAATAGCGCACTTGAAATTAACTCTAGACCTTTGATCTACACCTTGTATGTGAGATTATGAACGAATAATAAGTTTAAAGAAATAATAAGTTTCAGATAAGTTTAAAAAACACACTGTAAATAGAAGAACTCTTATAAACAAAACAAAAAACTCTTATTCACAAAACTCCTCTCATATCTTAATAGGGAATGGAGGAATAAATAAATAAATTAAATAAAAAATAAAAAGATAAAGATAAGGCTGAGCAAAATAATATTTCTGTTTGCTGTAACCCGACCGTCCCGGTATGAAACTAGCCGACTGAAAAAATAATAAAAAGTCAAAATCTTTTATTTTTCAGTTATTTCGCAGACTCACCGACCGGTCTTTCCTAAACCACCTATCTTTCATCCAAAAGGGCTGATAACGCACTGTACAACGCATGAGCGACTTCATATTCGGCCCTCCACATGCGTTTGTAAAGAAACAGAACGCACATAAGCGTCGTTATATTGCCTTTTACAAGTTGGTTTGCCTCTGTCGGCGCCACTGCAGTGTCCATAGTACATGTCACGTTCTATCACGGTGTGACGACTTGATTTAAATTTGACTTACGCAATGCATTCTGGGATCAAAACACGCCCAGCAGCGTCATCACAACAAACATGGCGGTGCCCGTGTCCCCCGCTTGCCTTCGCTACCAAAATAAAGGATAACGGGGTACAAAAGGTCGATTGAAATATCTTAAAATCAGGAGATTTATTCTCCCGATCGGGTTGAAGCCTGACCCCTGGACTGTTGAAGCCTGACCCCTGGACTGTTGAAGTCTGACCCCTGGACTGTTGAAGTCTGACCCCTGGACTGTTGAAGCCTGACCCCTGGACTGTTGAAGTCTGACCCCTGGACTGTTGAAGTCTGACCCCTGGACTGTTGAAGCCTGACCCCAGGCCTGTTGAAGTCTGACCCCTGGACTGTTGAAGTCTGACCCCTGGCGGTCACCCCGAGACAATTTATTTGGGGCAGCCTAAAGATTAAAATTAAAATAATAGCTAGCATAAGACTAAATAATAACCCTAACCCTAAACAAAACACTCTTATTTACATCAGTTGTGTGCACATGAATATGGCCTTAATTGCTTGTGAGTACGACAGTAATTTCACATGAATATGACGGTATTGCACATGGTTAAATCAGTATTGCACATGGTCAGGGCAGTGTTTGTTGTAGAGTCTGACAGCAGCAGAAGGAAAGACCTGTGAAACCTTTCCTTCACACAGCGAGGATGGATCAGTCTCTCACTGAAGCTGCTCTCCAGAGCGGACAGAGTGTCCTGCAGGGGGTGACACTCATGGTCCATCATAGATGTAAATTTAGCCAGGACCCTTCTGTCCCCCACCTCCTGCACCGAGTCCAGAGCGCAGCCCAGGACGGAGCTTTGTCCAGCTTCTTCCTCTCCCTCTCTGTGATGCTGCTGCTCCAGTAGGCCACACCGTACAGGAGGGCTGATGCCGCCACAGAGTCAGAGAAGGTCTTCAGGAGTGGCCCTGTCACTCCAAAAGACCTGAGTCTCCTCAGGAGGTAGAGCCGGCTCTTCCTGTACAGTGCGTCTGTGTTATGAGTCCAGTCCAGTTTGTGGTTCAGATGAACACCCAGGTACTTGTATGAGTCCACTCTCTCAATGTCCCTTCCCTGGATGTTGGTGAGGGGGCAGCAGAGTGGCGTCTACGGAAGTCCACCACCATCTCCTTGGTCTTTCCCGCGTTGATGAGGAGGTGGTTCCGCTGACACCAGTCCACAAAGTCCTGCTCTAGTCCCCTGTACTCCACATCATTGTCGTCTGTGATGAGTCCGATGATGGCAGAGTCGTCAGAGAACTTCTGCAGGACACAGCTGTCCGTGTCGTGTCTGTGGTCTGCAGTGTAGAGGGTGAAGAGAAAGGGCGCGAGGATGGTGCCCTGGGGCGCCCCCACACTGCAGGTCCGAGTGTCAGACACACAGTCCCGGGCTCTCACAAACTGGGGTCGGTCTGTGAGGTAGTCCAGGATCCACTCTGCAGGTTGAACTCCACAACAGCCGTCTCCAGCTTGTCCCTCAGAAGCTGATGGTGTTGAATGCGCTGGGGAGATCAAAGAACAGGATCCTCACAGCGCAGCCAGGCTTCTCCAGGTGAGAGAGAGTGGTTCAGCAGGGAGATGACGGCGTCCTCCACTCCGATGCCAGGCATCCGCTGCAAACTGCAGCGGGTCCATGGCTGAGCTCACGGTGGAGCGGAGGTGGTCCAGGACCAGCCGCTCCAGTGTCTTCATCAGGTGGGACGTGAGAGCCACCGGCCTGAAGCTGTTGAGGTCTTTGGCGCGCGGTGTCTTGGGCACAGGTACCAGACAGGAGGTCTTCCAGACCTGTGGTACCACCCTCAGCTTCAGGCTCATGTTGAAGACATGCTCCATAACTCCACACAGTTCATCTGCGCAGGACTTAAGGAGCATGGGGCTGATGCCCTCAGGTCCTGCTGCCTTCCTCACTTTAATCCTCTTCAGCTCTCTCCTCACCTGTGCTGCTGTCACAGTCAGTGGTTGGCAGGGGGACTGTGTGCTGGGGGGATGGGTGAGTCCAGGTGAATTGAGGAGCTGATGGGCCGGAGCAGAGAAGTGAAGAGGAACAGATGCAGGGCATTGTCCAGCTGTGGAAGAGGGAGCATGCAGCTGTGCAGGTGGAGGGTGATTAATCAAACCTCAAGAAGTGAGTATTTAGTTCATTCACCCACTGTAGGTCCCTCTCAGTCTGGGCAGGGGGGACTTTGAAGCCCGAGATGGTTTTCAGGCTCCTCCACACTCCCTGAATGTTCTTCTGCTGCAGCTGCTCCTCCTCTTGTAGCCGGCTTCCTCCTGCCTTCTGCACAGTCCTCAGCTCCTCCTTGTTCCCTGACCTGAAGGCTCTCTTCTTCTCCTTCAGCAGAGCCTTCAGTTCACGGTTAATCCACGGCTTGTTGTTTGGAAAACACCGCACCGTCCGGGAGGGAACAGTGTTCTCAAAACAGAAGTTCATGTAGTCCGTGATGCACTCTGTGATGGTGTTGATGTCCTCCCCAGGTGGGCCATAAAGCTCGGTCCAGACAGTGGTGCTGAAGCAGTCCCTCAGAGCCTCCTCGCTCTCAGCAGACCACATCCTCACCTCACGGGACACCACAGGCTGCCTGCGCACGATGGGTTCATACACAGGCCTCAGATGTACAAGGTTGTGGTCCGAGCCGCCCAGGGGAGGGAGGGGGGAGGAAGAATAAGCCTCCTTGGTGTTGGCAAAGAACAAGTCCAGTTTTATCTTGTCTCTGGTGGGGCAGGTAACATACTGGGTTTATGTTGGCAGAACAGAAGAGGGAGAAGCGTGGTTAAAGTCACCAGAAACTAGGAAGAGAGCCTGCGGGTGCTTGTTTTGCAGTCTGCTTGTGGTGGAGAACAATGCTTCACAGGCATTGTCAGCATTAGCAGACGGGGCCACGTACACTGCTATTACAATAACGTGTGAGAACTCCCGGCGCAGATAATATGGCCTCATCCTAACGGCAAACAGTTCAATGTCTCTGTTACACAGCTGTTCTTTGACTGAGAAGTGGCTTGATCCACACCACCTCTCATGGACAAACACCGCCAGGCATCCACCTCTTCTCTTACCACTGTCCCTTGTTCTGTCTGCGCGCAGGATATAAAAATGGTCCAAAGCAACAGCATGATCCGGGATTCCTGGGGTTAGCCAAGTCTCTGTGAGCAAAATGATGCTAGAGTCTTTATATTCCTGTTCGTACCTTGTAAGACTTGCCAGCTCCGCTGTCTTATTTTGAAGGGACCGCACCTTTCCCATGACAATCTTTGGTACCGCGGGTCTGAAGCGGCGCTTCTTTTCCTGGAGCATGGCACTAGCTCGCCGGCCCCTCCGTGTTTTTCTCAAAATCTCTCCCGGAATGGTATGCTTTTTTTCCGGGAAATAGACACACAGTTCCGGAGCGGCGCAGGGAGAGGAGCTGCTCCATAGAATAGACATGCCTGGGGAGGGGGGGCGCGGGTCCCACACGCATCGCGGCGACAGGATAAAAACACAGTAATCCAGCCGAATAAAGTCCAAATCAATGGGTGTCCAGCGCGTGTCAGTTTGTACACATCCGGCAAGTGGATGTATGTACAAATATTTACAAAAATACCATGAAAAGGGCATAGAAAGTTCGGAAAAGGTTTGGAAAAAGGGGAGCACGTTGTAACCCAGCAGCCAACTTCACTGGCGCTGGAAGGAAGATTGACCCTTGAGACACAGTTACCAATTTCAACAAAGTACTTCCTGTCTTCCAGATAGGACCTTAACCAGTTTAGGGCGGGGCCAGTGATGCTCACCCAGTCCTCTAGTCTCTGTAAGAGGATCCCATGATCGACGGTGTCAAAAGCAGCACTCAGATCTAACAGAATTAAGACTGCGGCTTTGCCCGTGTCAGTGTTCAGGCGGATGTCATGTCTCACCTTGACAACAGCAGTCTCAGTGCTGTGATGAGGTCTAAAACCTGACTGAAAAACATCAAATGAGTTGTTTATTAAGAGGAAATCTGTGACTGTTGGAAAATAAACCTTTTCAAGGACTTTGTCCCAAAATGGCAGATTAGAGATGGACCGGTCATGACAGCACTGCAGCATCAAGACTGCTCTTCTTTAGGAGAGGCTTTATGACACTCCCCCTGATCCCTCCCCCTGATCCCAGACCCCTCCCCCTGACCCCTGCTCTTCTTTAGGAGAGGCTTCATGACCGCAGTTTTCAAAGACATTGAGAATGTTCCAGATTGAAGCGACATGTGAACTATGTGAGTGAGCGCTGCTAATAAACTGTTCAGCACAGACTTTAGAAATCTGGAGGGTCACACATGGAGGCAGCTGTAGATGAACTCAGACTGGTGATGATCTCATGGACAGTTTTGTCAGTTGCAGGTGCAAAGTGAGTTAGCTCTAAGTGTCTAGGTCAGGGGTGGGCAATTAGTTTCCTCCAAGGGCCATATTCAAGGGCTGGCCTGCGATCATTGGTGTGAACATTTAAAAAAAAAAAAAATCTATTATTTGATTCATTTCATTGTCATCTTTATTAACGATACAAGTGCAGACAGTTGTCAAGTTTTTATTATGTTTTTCTTTTTTTAATATTACTTGGCATGTTTGGCGGGCCGGATTATAAAGACAGACGGGCCGTAGTTTTCCCAGGTCTGGTCTAGGTGGTTTTAGGGTAATTTTTTTGCATTGTGGGATTTATAGCATTTTTAATGCCCTGAACTTTGTCATTAAAGAATAATTCAAACTCATTACACTTGATGTGGAAATGAGTTCTAACGGCAGCTGAGCTGGAGGGTTTGTTAATCTGTTTACTGTGGCAAACAGGACACGCGAGGTGTTACTGCAGCTTCCAATTATTTCAGATAAATATCTTTCCCTAGTTCTACATAAGATTAGGTTGTACATGTTCAGCTTTTCTTTGTAAATCTCTTTTTGAACCTGGAGCTTTGACTTGCGCCATTTCCGTTCGGCCCTGCGGCACTCCCTTTTCTGTGCCCTGACCGAATCATCATGTCTCCATGGCAACTTCTGCATATTTTTAACCATTTTAGCTTTCATAGAGGCAATGGTATCCAGAACATTCAATACACTAGATGTAACAGAGTTAAACAAGTCATTTACATTAGAACATGAGACATTTTCAAAGTTTATCATTTCCATAAACTGTGCACCTGTGCATCATTTATGTGTCTCCTCCTGAAACAGACAGGTCAAAGAAGACACAGAAATGATCAGACAGAGCAGCATCGACCACATTGACATTTGAAATATTGACCCCTTTTGTCATTGAAATCTAGAGTGTGTCCTCTGCTGTGGGTGGGGCCACTCTGCTGTGGGGGTGTAGGTATCGCTAAAGATAGCACAGACTCCACCCCCTTTATTGTTTTCCCATGTTTCAGATTCAAACTTAAAGTTGGGTGGAGCAGATTCTATCAGAACTACATTTCCTGTGTTTTTGTCAAGCCATGTTTCAGTTAAAAACATACAATCAAGATTATTAGAATTAATACAATTATTAATTAAGAGTGATTTGTTACATAAGGATCTGACATTTAGCACAGCAAGTTTCAGACTAGTTTCAGTGGGACTGGGCCTTATCTTTTCACAGGGAATCACATTTCTCAGATCGCATTTTGTTTTCCCATCTGTGTGATGTGACTACAGAAATAGCACTAGGGGGGGCTATTTTTACACAGGGCCCCAGGTTGGTTTCATTTTTAATATGACAATAAGTCCCGGCAACGCTGAGACCCAGTGCATCCTCTCTATGCGAGATACCAGGTGAAAGGCAAGGGGGGATGGGTGGTGGGGCTTTTGTGGCCGAGGAGAGTTTGGTACCGGGTGAGAGGCGAGGGGGGATGGGTGGTGGGGCTTTCGTCGGTGTAGTTGGCTTGTGCGGGGAAGAGTATTGACATGACTCTTGATCTTGCTATATTGGGACAGATATGCCGTATTGACCTTATATACTTTAATCCTCCCCGCCCACTTTTCCTTTTTTTCCCAAGTGATCGCCACTTTCACTGTAATTGCAATTCCGGCGGGAATTCCGTTGGTTTAAATGGAGAACAAGGGAAAAGTCTCGCCGCTAAAACATGCTATAATAGATTGATTTGTGTAAAACGTCCAATGTTTATGTGACCAACAATGCACCGATTCCCTGGGCGTCCCAAAAACATCTGAGTAGAACTTATTTTCTCTCAAGGTCAGCAGCCCTAATGTTAACTAATACAACCGGAAGAAGGATTACGTTGTATGGCGGCGCCCAGACGGGCTTCCGAAATAAGGTGAATAGGACTATTTATATGTTTGAAAATAAATTGTATGTTTTCTCTCTGTGTCATGTTCTTTGTATTGGTCTGTTTTGATGTTAAAACGTTTTGTTTTTTTTAAAGAGAGGGGAAAAAAAGGATTGGACTTAAAGTATTATGGAAATTCGCAAAATGGGAAAAATATATTCTGAATAAATATAAAAACATATTTGTCACACTTTGGCCCAAATAGGACATTTACACCGGACTTCATTATTAGGACTATGTTGAATGTTTGTAAGATGTCTGTTCTATGTCTGTTGTTTTGAAATAAAAACTTGAACTGTTAAGATGTTGATTTATTTTCTTAAAGCGTCTTGCTCCCCATTTTGGGGTTTTGCGGCTGAAATTGAAAATCTGCAGATGCAATAAACTACCTGTGCGTCATCCCGGAAGTCACAATTTAAGTTTTTAAATGCAACACAAGATTAGTTTTGGCTGTTGGCACGCTAATACATAGGCCTATTTTTTTGGCCCACTAGGGGAAAAAAAAATAAAAAATTTGGCCCAACAAGGAAGAACATTTGAGCACCCCTGATCTATTCAATTAAATTTATTTTTGTAACACCCAAAATCACAACAGCAGTTGTCTCGGAGGGCGACAGTGAAAAACAGATTAAATAATGTTCATAGGAACTTGGCAATGTCCCAGCATCCTGTGTCCTTAGACCCTCTAAACCCTTTTTCTTCTAAAGAAGAAAAATAAACACATTTTTCAACCCGTCACACAATAATTCAACAACAGAAAAGTATATTTGTCAAATAATAATGCATGTCAACATTAGATAATTTCTGGCCCTGTGTGGAACATGGTTTCATTCTTAGTGTAATGTCATGATGTACGATAAGGAAGTAAAATTAGAAACCTGAAAATAGTGCCACACTCTAATCAAATGTGATTTTAGCTAAAATTGTATCTAAATAAAATGTAGGTAAAACGAGAGGCCAACCTGTCATATGATTGTTAATCTATTTTAAACCTTTATCTAAACTTTAAATCATGTTGTTGATTTACTTCAGGAGCACCATTTTTTGTCTCCTTAAGGGAGGCAGATCCCTATGAACTGTGAGTGTGTTTAGATTTTAAATAACTTACATAATAGTCAATAAAACCCCTTTTCTCTTCAATGTCGGCGATAGTGGCCATGACAGGGACATCGTCAGGCAGCTGCTTAAAGTCACTATACAACAAAGAATAAAAACATCACAAATAACCAATGATATGACACAAGGTCTTGAGCATGAGGGACAATTTGGAGTGAACGTACCTCTCGTCGCGAAGTTGCTTGGGCATAGACATGTTATTGTATGCACTGAAGTGGTGGCACTTGTAGGAAGAGTGACTGTTACAAAAGAGGAAGTTGCATTTCCCTAGACAGATGGTTGCAAAATCTGAACATTTGAGGAGGGACTTAAGAGGAGACATTTTCTACTATCTTTATGGTCTTGCAGAAGTAAAATAGCTACAATTGTTCTAGTAAAATATGTGGTCCAAGAAATTACTAGAGTCAATATTTTAGAGTAAAATGTATTGGGAGAAAATATTCAATTCATGTGATTTATTTTTTCCAGATAAAAAAATTGAAACAATACAGTAAACATTGCACAGCGAGAGAACATACATTTTGGGTTAGGGTTAGGGTTATTTTTACATAAAACATCCAAATAGTCCCATAAATTGATTCTGGCATATCTGTCCTAATAAGTCCAAAGTCTTTCAACTTTGCCTTTGATTTTTGAAATATATGTGGTGACACGCACATGTATTTTTTGACGTAGTAGATCGATAAGAGTAACAGCGGTGATTATTATTAGGCCCAAGCCGAAGGATGAGAATCGTCCCGGTGAGGAAATTGTATCTGTGGGCTGAAAAAGATGATTGTATTGAAGACCCCGCGAAAAAATATTGTAGGATGGCTCAGTAGCGCCACCTCAAATATCAGGCCAATGGGAGCCCGACAACGCCAAAAAAGCCACAGTAAAAAAATATAATGCTCACTCCAAAAAATAGTTCATGTGCGGGCATGTAAAAAAACATGTTATGACCCCGCCCTAAATCATACAGGAAGTCAGCCATATTGGATCAAATACAGCACTGACAAAAGTGCACCTCAATCAATCATTCACTCAAAGTGACCTGTGCTTCACAATAAAAATCTACTAAACATAAAACTAGGGTACTAGGGGCATAGGGTACTCCAAGCCACACATATGGCAAAATGATTCTGTATTTCTTAATTTCATATTGTCTTCCATCCATCCATCCATTTTCTCCCGCTTTATCTGGGGGCCGGGTCGCGGGGGCAGCAGTCTGAGCAGGGACTCCCAGACTTTCTCCTCCCCAGACACTTCCTCCAACTCCTCCGGGGGGATCCCGAGGCGTTCCCAGGCCAGCCGAGAGACATAGTCTCTCCAGCGTGTCCTGGGTCTTCCCCGGGGCCTCTTTCCGGTGGGACATGCCTGAAACACCTCCCGAGGGAGGCGCCCAGGAGGCATCCGGAACAGATGCCCAAGCCACCTCAGCTGGCTCCTCTCGACGTGGAGGAGCAGCGGCTCTACTCCGAGCTCCCCCCGTGTGGCCGAGCTCCTCACCTTATCTCTAAGGGAGCGCCCAGCCACACGGCGGAGGAAACACATTTCGACCGCTTGTATCCGCGATCTTGTTCTTTCGGTCACTACCCAAAGCTCATGACCATAGGTGAGGGTAGGAACGTAGACCGACCGGTAAATAGAGAGCTTTGCCTTTCGGCTCAGCTCCCTCTTTACGACAACGGTCCGATGCAGCGACTGCATCACTGCAGCCGCTGCACCGATCCGCCTGTCGATCTCACGCTCCATCCTTCCCTCACTCGTGAACAAGACTCCGAGATACTTGAACTCCTTCACTTGGAGCAAGGACACCCCACCCACCTGAAGAGGGCAAGCCACCTTTTTCCGGTCGAGAACCATGGCCTCGGATTTGGAGGTGCTGATTCTCATCCCAGCCGCTTCACACTCGGCTGCAAACCGTCCCAGTGCATGCTGCAGGTCCTGGTTTGATGGAGCCATCAGGACAACATCGTCTGCAAACAGCAGAGATGGAATCCTGTGGTCCCCAAACTGGACACCCTCCGACCCCTGACTGCGCCTAGAAATTCTGTCCATAAAAAATATGAACAGAACCGGTGACAAAGGGCAGCCCTGGCGGAGTCCAACATGCACTGGGAACAGGTCTGACTTACTGCCGGCAATGCGAACACAGCTCCTGCTCCGATCATACAGGGACCGGACAGCCCTGAGCAAAGGGCCCCGGACCCGTACTCCCGGAGCACCCCCCAAAGGACACCCCGAGGGACACGGTCAAAAGCCTTCTCCAGATCCACAAAGCACATGTGGACTGGTTGGGCAAACTCCCATGAACCCTAACGAGCACCCGATGGAGGGTATAGAGCTGGTCCAGTGTTCCACGACCGGGACAAAAAACACTCTGCTCCTCCTGAATCCGAGGTTCGACTATCGGTCGGATTCTCCTCTCCAGTACCTTGGAATAGACCTTACCCGGGAGGCTGAGGAGTGTGATCCCTCTGTAGTTGGAACACACCCTCCGGTCCCCCTTCTTGAACAGAGGGACCACCACCCCGGTCTGCCAGTCCAGAGGCACAGTCCCCGCGCGATGTTGCAGAGACGTGTCAACCAAGACAGTCCTACAACATCCAGATACTTTACGTACTCAGGGTGGATCTCATCCACCCCCGGAGCCCTGCCACCGAGGAGTTTGCGAACAACCTCAGTGACTTCAGCTTGGGTGATGGATGAGTCAGCCTCTGAGTCCCCTGTTTCTACTTCCTCTTCGGAAGACGTGACTGAGGGATTAAGGAGATCCTCAAAGTATTCCTTCCACCGTCCGACGACATCCCCCGTCGAGGTCAGCAGGCCTCCACCCACACCGTAAACGGTGTTGGTGAGGCACTGCTGCCCCCTCTTGAGGCGCCGGACGGTTTGCCAGAATTTCTTTGGTGCCGACCGATTGTCCTCCTCCATGGCCTCCCCGAACTCCTCCCAGGCCCGGGTTTTTGCCTCTGCGACAGCACGAGCCGCGGCTTGCTTGGCCTGCCGATACCCGTCGATGACCTCCGGAGACCTACAAGCCAGAGTGGCCTGATAGGCCTCCTTCTTCAGTCTGACGATATCCCTTACTTCCGATGTCCACCACCGGGTTCGGGGGTTGCCGCCACGACAGTCACCGGAGACCTTGTAACCACAGCTCCGAGCAGCCGCATCAACAATGGAGGCAGAGAACATGGTCCACTCGGACTCAATGTCCCCAACCTCCCCCGGGACATGGGAGAAGCTCTCCCGGAGGTGCGAGTTGAATACCCTACTGACAGAGGGCTCCACAAGACGTTCCCAACAGACGCTCACACTGCGCTTGGGCCTGCCAAGTCTGTCCGGCTTCCTCCTCCGCCAGCGGATCCAACTCACCACCAGGTGGTGATCGGTTGACAACTCTGCCCCCCTCTTCACTTTCAAGGAGAGGAGAGAGGGCCTTTGATACAGTCTCCCATAAACTTATTGAGGGCTCCCTCACCCAGAGAGGTGTAGACTCAATAATTGTAAAGATGGTGGGCAGTCTTTACAAAAACAACAAAGCGTGGATCAAGACGGGCGGTCAAACATCTGTCTACATCAAATAGTAATTTTAAACTAATCCGTCAAAATCTTCGTGCTACACGGGGCACTTTTAACTACTGAGCACTTTCTTATTATTTTATGCCACACTGCTCGTCATTTTTTAAAATCATTTTTAGAGGTTTGTATTGCCCCACTTGACATAGGCCACCTGGAGAAACAAAATTACCACTTGATTCGGCCACCATCACTCATCATCAACATCTGGAAGAAGAAATTATCCGACTATCCAACGAACTTAAAAAGAAAGAAGAACTGAAATCAACACTTATGGACATTACCACCGGACAGCACGTAAAAATTGCATCACTCAACAGTGCCCTCATAGACACAGTGGTGTGGGACCTGCATGGTTCCCCTCAGCCCTCCTGCTCAACTCCGCACTCCAGATCCGCCCGAAATATTTCAACAATACAAAAGAACCAACAAAGATGCACACTTGGAGCTAGAATTATCCCCAGTCAAAGCCTCACTAACCGTTTTGCTGCACTGGCAAATTACTCACCTGCTCCAGCCGCCCCAGTTCAGACGCTTTCCAGTCTGAACTCATCTGTTGATTTCCCGGCGCTCCAAGACAGTGTCCCGAGTCACCTGTCCATGCAGACCAAGGACCCGCCACAAGCCCCGGTGCGTCCCGAGGCAGCCTTAGCCACCTCCACTTCTACCTCCTCTGAGTCCACCGGGTTTACAACATATAAACGGCACACAAAATCTTTGACCAGACTGAATGTGATCAGAGAGGCAGTCCTGAGACGATCCAGTGGTGGTGCTTGGGCCTTAGCTACAGTCTTGCCGCCCTAACCCTAACCCTAGGGTTAGGGTTAGGAGGGTTAGGGTTAGGGTTAGGGTTAGGGTTAGGGTTAGGTTAGGGTTAGGGTAAGGGTTAGGGTTAGGGTTGGGTTAGGGTTAGGGTTAGGGTTAGGGTTAGGGTTAGGGTTAGGGTTAGGTTAGGGTTAGGGTTAGGGTTAGGGTTGGGTTAGGGTTAGGGTTAGGGTTAGGGTAGGGTTAGGGTTAGGGTTAGGGTTAGGGTTAGGGTTAGGGTTTAGGGTTAGGGTTAGGGTTAGGGTTAGGGTTAGGGTTAGGGTTAGGGTTAGGGTTAGGGTTAGGGTTAGGGTTAGGGTTAGGGTTAGGGTTAGGGTTAGGGTTAGGGTTAGGGTTAGGGTTAGGGTTAGGGTTAGGGTTAGGGTTAGGGTTAGGGTTAGGGTTAGGGTTAGGGTTAGGGTTAGGGTTAGGGTTAGGGTTAGGGTTAGGGTTAGGGTTAGGGTTAGGGTTAGGGTTAGGGTTAGGGTTAGGGTTAGGGTTAGGGTTGGGGTTAGGGTTGGGGTTAGGGTTAGGGTTAGGGTTGGGGTTAGGGTTAGGGTTAGGGTTAGGGTTAGGGTTAGGGTTAGGGTTAGGGTTAGGGTTAGGGTTAGGGTTAGGGTTAGGGTTAGGGTTAGGGTTAGGGTTAGGGTTAGGGTTAGGGTTAGGGTTAGGGTTAGGGTTAGGGTTAGGGTTAGGGTTAGGGTTAGGGTTAGGGTTAGGGTTAGGGTTAGGGTTAGGGTTAGGGTTAGGGTTAGGGTTAGGGTTAGGGTTAGGGTTAGGGTTAGGGTTAGGGTTAGGGTTAGGGTTAGGGTTAGGGTTAGGGTTAGGGTTAGGGTTAGGGTTAGGGTTAGGGTTAGGGTTAGGGTTAGGGTTAGGGTTAGGGTTAGGGTTAGGGTTAGGGTTAGGGTTAGGGTTAGGGTTAGGGTTAGGGTTAGGGTTAGGGTTAGGGTTAGGGTTAGGGTTAGGGTTAGGGTTAGGGTTAGGGTTAGGGTTAGGGTTAGGGTTAGGGTTAGGGTTAGGGTTAGGGTTAGGGTTAGGGTTAGGGTTAGGGTTAGGGTTAGGGTTAGGGTTAGGGTTAGGGTTAGGGTTAGGGTTAGGGTTAGGGTTAGGGTTAGGGTTAGGGTT
>NW_027315752.1:0-102500 GCF_026437365.1 Eucyclogobius newberryi
GAGAGAGAGAGAGGAGAGAGAGGGAGAGAGAGAGAGAGAGAGGGAGAGAGAGAGAGAGAGAGGGGAGAGAGAGAGAGGAGACAGGTCTCGTTCTGATCCAGAGTGTGAAAATCGTGTGTTGAACACATTTGATCCAGAAAAGATGAGGTAATCGTCTGGAATCGTGGTGTGTTTTTGCTCATGTCGTTCATCTGCAGCAGGAGAACAAGCAACAACAGTGATACAAGTACATTTCATTATCAGCATCATTCACACCGTCTGGATCCAACTCTGGAATATAAACCCAGAAGAAGAGAAACAGCACTTTTACTCGAGTAAAACTGTTAAACTAAATGTTACTCGAGTAGAAGTGAAAGTACAATGTCTTTAAAGGACAAATATTCTGCATTATTTGTCTTGTTATTGTCCTTTAAACATGCTCCTGAGTAATTTTACTTTAGCATTTCATGTTCTAGAACTAAAAACATATTAGTTTGACGCAGCCTTGAGAGACGCCGCTGAGCTTTGCTCCACCCACTGGCTGCAGGAGGAACTTACACCATTTCAAACTAAACGTCTCGAGCAAACCTGCCGACTTCCTGATGAATTATGATTTATGGAGTTAAAAACGGCACAGGAGAAAACTAAACAACGATTACAAAAGGTATAAAACTGTAAAATAAAATGCAATTAAAAGCTTAGATGTATTGAAAGGATAATTTTACTTTGAAAGACTTTTACAGGTATTTTACACATGACGGGTTTATCAAGGCTTATAAATCCCTTTCAAGAGGATTATGTATTTTATATAAATGTATTCATAATTTGGACAGCCACTTTACTAACTACGTTCAAAATAAATGGGAAAAGGAAAGTGATTTTATTTTGACGGACGAAGCGTAGGAAAAAGACCACGAAATCACATGTTTAGGAGTTTTGTGGGAGAATGGGTCACGTTTCTTCATAACATCAGGTCAAAGTTCACAAACTGTTGGAGGAACAGCGCCACCAGGAGGCAAACCACTGTCATCACATGTTCTGAGACTCTAATATTGGACTGAAATCAACAATATACTATGGACTATAGAGCTTTAGAAGTGTGTATTTGGATACTTTTGGAATTTACTTTCGGAACGTACTTTTGGAAATGTACTTTTGAAATGTACTTTTGGAATCTACTTTCGGAACGTACTTTTGAAATGTACTTTTGAAATGTACTTTTGGAATGTACTTTTGGAATGTACTTTTGAAATGTACTTTTGAAATGTACTTTTGGAATGTACTTTTGAAATGTACTTTTGGAACATACTTTTGGAATGTACTTTTGAAATGTACTTTTGAAATGTACTTTTGGAACATACTTTTGGAATGTACTTTTGAAATGTACTTTTGAAATGTACTTTTGAAATGTACTTTTGGAACATACTTTTGAAATGTACTTTTGAAATGTACTTTTGGAACATACTTTTGGAATGTACTTTTGAAATGTACTTTTGAAATGTACTTTTGAAATGTACTTTTGGAATGTACTTTTGGAATGTACTTTTGGAATGTACTTTTGAAATGTACTTTTGAAATGTACTTTTAGAACGTACTTTTGAAATGTACTTTTGGAACATACTTTTGGAACGTACTTTTGGAACGTTCTGTTGGCGACGGGAGAAAAGGACGTCACAAACATCACCGATCACGGACTGGACTGGACTGAGATAAGGACAGACATCAGGCAATTGGAAAAAATGACATTCACATTTATTTTGGAAATTGGCAAATTTGACCGACTTTGGACCGTTTCTTTTGTTGGTTGATTTCTATTTGTAATTTTATTTGTTATTCTTAATTTTGCTTTCTGATCCTGTTCTGGGTCTGTGATGGAAAACTTTGGAAAAATAATAATACAATAAAATAAATAAAATAAATAAAATAAATAAAATAAATAAAATAAATAAAATAAATAAAATAAATAAAATAAATAAAATAAATAAAATAAATAAAATAAAATACAATTGAATAAATAAATTGAAACAAAAAAATAAACAAATATAACAATAAAATATGTGTTACTCCAGTAAATGTAACAAAGTCCTTGGGCTTTTCATCATTAAATGTATTTGTAATAAAGAATAAACCTGTCGTTATCAGTAAAAGCTTTTATTTCATTTGTTTACCTCGCATCTGGGACACAATTTAAAGTGTTAAATGTTAAATGTCATTGGGCAGGACACTCCTCTACAGTCTGCCTCTCCTCACTCGTCCACGTTACATCATCGTTTAATTTGGCCGCGAAACATGGAAAGCGATGCCACGTTTGCACCGAGCGAAAAGAGAGAAAAGAGAGAAAAGAGAGAAAAGAGAGACGTCTGGAGTGAGAGAAGTGACCCCTCCTCTTCTTCCTGACCCCTCCTCTTCTTCCTGACCCCTCCTCTTCTTCCTGACCCCTCCTCTTCTTCCTGACCCCTCCTCTTCTTCCTGACCCCTCCTCTTCTTCCTGACCCCTCCTCTTCTTCCTGACCCCTCCTCTTGTTCCTGCGCTGGAAATAATGCCACGTTTGCACCGCTCCCTCCTCTCTTTCTCTCTGTTCTCTCCTCTCTTTCTCTCCTCTCTTTCTCTCTGTTCTCTCCTCTCTTTCTCTCCTCTCTTTCTCCCTGTTCTTTCCTCTCTTTCTCTCCTCTCTTTCTCCCTGTTCTCTCCTCTCTTTCTCTCTGTTCTCTCCTCTCTTTCTCTCCTCTCTTTCTCTCTGTTCTCTCCTCTCTTTCTCCCTGTTCTCTCCTCTCTTTCTCTCTGTTCTCTCCTCTCTTTCTCCCTGTTCTCTCCTCTCTTTCTCTCTGTTCTCTCCTCTCTTTCTCCCTGTTCCCTCCTCTCTTTCTCTCTGTTCTCTCCTCTCTTTCTCTCCTCTCTTTCTCTCCTCTCTTTCTCCCTGTTCTTTCCTCTCTTTCTCTCCTCTCTTTCTCCCTGTTCTCTCCTCTCTTTCTCCCTGTTCTCTCCTCTCTTTCTCTCTGTTCTCTCCTCTCTTTCTCTCTGTTCTCTCCTCTCTTTCTCTCCTCTCTTTCTCCCTGTTCTCTCCTCTCTTTCTCTCTGTTCTCTCCTCTCTTTCTCCCTGTTCTCTCCTCTCTTTCTCTCTGTTCTCTCCTCTCTTTCTCCCTGTTCCCTCCTCTCTTTCTCTCTGTTCTCTCCTCTCTTTCTCTCCTCTCTTTCTCTCTGTTCTCTCCTCTCTTTCTCTCCTCTCTTTCTCTCTGTTCTCTCCTCTCTTTCTCTCCTCTCTTTCTCTCTGTTCTCTCCTCTCTTTCTCTCCTCTCTTTCTCTCTGTTCTCTCCTCTCTTTCTCTCCTCTCTTTCTCTCTGTTCTCTCCTCTCTTTCTCTCCTCTCTTTCTCTCTGTTCTCTCCTCTCTTTCTCTCCGGGAATCCAGTGCAAAGACGCAAGAATTTAACCAATGAACTCTTTAAAAAAATCATGCTTTTCCCATTTGTTTGTCTGGCGCTCTCAAAGGAACATTAATTACGCAGTGAGATCCTAAATTAACCCCTTAAGAGGTCGAGACGCTGCAGCTGAGCAAGAAAAAACCTTAAATTTAAAGATATCAAAGAATAAGTATCACAGGTTTTTCACCCTGTTGTGTTTTCGGATGGAAATAATGTGTTTTGTGTCTGAAAATGGCCCAAATCGCACACATTTGGAACATTTAAATCTGAAAAATGGACAGAGCCAAGTTTAAATGTATTGGTTCATTTTGTTGACATATTAAGAGGGGATTTTGGATTTCTTATTCAGTTTTTGAGTAAACTAAAAATGAACTGAAAATTTGCCTCAAATTTCAGATTTCGTCTCATTTTTTAGACTTAAATCTTGAATAAATCAGTCTTTGAATTAGATCTGAACAAATCCTTCTGCACGTTCTGTCAGGCTCTTGTTCTGTCACAGATTGTACAGTTTGGTGTGTGTCGGAGCTGCTTTAAGCCTGATCTTTTATGTCTTTGTGGGAGGAAAATGCAGTTTAAGAACAGTTTTTCAAGTTACAATGTCCCAGAGAAATCTATAGTTTAAGTGGATTAAAAAATAAATAAAAATATAGTGGAAGATTGGACAAGTTTGGCCTGAAGCGTCTCGCCTTGAATAAAATAAAATAAATGTTGCTTTTAAACTTTCTGGAAGCTGCAGGGAAATATGATTTTTCATGAGATCATCAACATCCGGATCATTTGTGTCGTTTTATCTCCCAGAGGAATGACGTTCTGTTTTCTTATTTCCATCTGACTTAAAGCGCCCCCTACAGGTCGGACGACTCATTGAACTAAAACGCAGTTAAGATAAATATATTTAGAATTGTGCTAAAAAATATAACAAATGTTATCACAGAATGGCACATTTTTTAGCTTTATAATTTCTATTCCTGTTTGTAATTGATGACATCACAGTAGGAAATTACCCAGCAAACACTGGGACAAAACTCATCTAATGTCACAATTTTTTCCCATTTGACAAATAAAAATATATGAGAGCGACTTTATTTTGTTGAATTAATGTTTAGAGTCAAAAAAGTTCTTTCTTTGTGTAAATTCTGCATAAACTTTGACTGGTATGAGTGTCCCTGGTGTGATGTCACTTCCTGTATGAGTGTCCCTGGTGTGATGTCACTTCCTGTATGAGTGTCCCTGGTGTGATGTCACTTCCTGTATGAGTGTCCCTGGTGTGATGTCACTTCCTGTATGAGTGTCCCTGGTGTGATGTCACTTCCTGTATGAGTGTCCCTGGTGTGATGTCACTTCCTGTATGAGTGTCCCTGGTGTGATGTCACTTCCTGTATGAGTGTCCCTGGTGTGATGTCACTTCCTGTATGAGTGTCCCTGCTGTGATGTCACTTCCTGTATGAGTGTCCCTGGTGTGATGTCACTTCCTGTATGAGTGTCCCTGGTGTGATGTCACTTCCTGTATGAGTGTCCCTGGTGTGATGTCACTTCCTGTATGAGTGTCCCTGGTGTGATGTCACTTCCTGTATGAGTGTCCCTGGTGTGATGTCACTTCCTGTATGAGTGTCCCTGGTGTGATGTCACTTCCTGTATGAGTGTCCCTGGTGTGATGTCACTTCCTGTATGAGTGTCCCTGGTGTGATGTCACTTCCTGTATGAGTGTCCCTGGTGTGATGTCACTTCCTGTATGAGTGTCCCTGGTGTGATGTCACTTCCTGTATGAGTGTCCCTGGTGTGACGTCACTTCCTGTATGAGTGTCCCTGGTGTGACGTCACTTCCTGTATGAGTGTCCCTGGTGTGACGTCACTTCCTGTATGAGTGTCCCTGGTGTGACGTCACTTCCTGTATGAGTGTCCCTGGTGTGACGTCACTTCCTGTGTGAGTGTCCCTGGTGTGATGTCACTTCCTGTATGAGTGTCCCTGGTGTGATGTCACTTCCTGTATGAGTGTCCCTGGTGTGATGTCACTTCCTGTATGAGTGTCCCTGGTGTGATGTCACTTCCTGTATGAGTGTCCCTGGTGTGATGTCACTTCCTGTATGAGTGTCCCAGGTGTGATGTCACTTCCTGTATGAGTGTCCCTGGTGTGATGTCACTTCCTGTATGAGTGTCCCTGGTGTGATGTCACTTCCTGTATGAGTGTCCCTGGTGTGATGTCACTTCCTGTATGAGTGTCCCTGGTGTGATGTCACTTCCTGTCATTTTTAACAGACTTTTCAACGTTTTCTCCACAAATACCTGCTCGATCGGTGTAAAACTATCATTTATATGTACGACAGGTATAAATAAATACACCAAATAAAGTCAACATTAGAACATCATAAAACCTGTCATGGCCCTTTAAGTTCTGTGACTCTCTGTGTTTTGGTAAAGAAGTTAATGCATGTTCTGCCCGTGATGTTTCTCAGAGCTCCACTTCCGCTGCAGCTGTTCGACCGCTGCAGGTGTTTGGACTTCATCGCTGAAATGTTCCAGACGTTTCCACGGCGATTCTCCAGAGACTCGGGGTAAATACTGCTCCAACTCACAAAAAACCTCCAAACCTCAGATCCAAACCTCAGATCAGAACAGACGCGTCCTTTATCGAGCCGTCGCTGAAGGAAAACACCTTTAGTCATAACTTATAGCTCTGAACTGATTTAAAGTCAAGGTTTTAGTTCAATTTCTGCCTTGAAAAGATGATTTAACCCCAGGAGTCCCAAAAATATGTGTAATTCATAATAAGTTATCATAAGAAGGCGATGAGTTCTGAACACAAAGTCGTTAGTTAGTGATTTAGTTGATGTTGAAACGACTCAAACGCAGATCATCAAATGAGAAGTGGAAATAACTCACATTTATGATTTATTTTGACATATTTCAGTGTGTTTTAAATGATAATGTCACTTTTGGAAACATCAAAGACTCTGTAGAACACAGAAGACTTATTTATTATATTATTTACCTTCATAAAACAGTGATTTCAAATGGTTCATAAATGATATCGTTTTATTTCGTTTTATTACAGAAAACAGAACAGAACATATGAATCCTTTATTCTATCATTTATCCTGTTTAAGTAAAATCTTGTGAGATTTTAAGACCTCGTCAATTATAAAGTGCTTCAAATAATGTTTAAAGCCAAATGTAATTCTTTCTAATATTATTTATGAGATTAAAGTGACGTATGACAGGTTTTTATTATGTTCTATGTTTGACTTTATTTAGTGTATTTATACCTGTCGTACATATAAATGATAGTTTTACACTGATCGAGCAGGTATTTGTGGAGAAAACGATGAAAAATCTGTAGAAAATGACAGGAAGTGACGTCACACCAGGGACAGGAAGTGACATCACACCAGGGACAGGAAGTGACGTCACACCAGTGACAGGAAGTGACGTCACACCAGGGACTGGAAGTGACATCACACCAGGGACTGGAAGTGACATCACACCAGGGACACTCATTCAGTTAAAGTTTATGAAGAATTTACACAACGAACAACTTTTTTGACTCTAAACATTAATTCAACAAAATAAAGTCGCTCTCATATATTTTTATTTGTCAAATTAAAAGAATGGTGACGTTAGATGAATTTTGGCCCAGTGTTTGCTGGGTAATTTCCTGGTGTGATGTCATCAATTTCAAACAGGAAGTGACTACAGTGATTATAAAACCTAAAAATGTGCTTTTCTTTGAAGACATTTTTATAATTTTTATTAGCAAAATTCAAAATATATTTATCTTATCTTGACTGTGTTTTAGTTCACCGAGTTGTCAGACCTGTAGGGGGCGCTTTGACGTCAATTTAAGGGTTAGACAGGCTTCAGTTATGGAATAATGTAGAGACTAAAGCGTATTTAACTTGTACTTAAAAAGAAACTGTGATTAAATGTGTTATTAATGCCAATAAAACATGTATAAAACATAAATGCATGTGTAAATAAACTTTATTCTTCAGCCTGTTTGTGGTCACACTTTTGGTCATCTCTGTGTCATGTGACCGACACTAAATTAACTGACCTTTTGTTGCGTTCATTGACTTTTTGCGTTTCTAGAAAGTGAAAGAACAAACAGAAGGAGCTAAAAAACGAGCCGCTCCACGACAAGATTGTGTTTGTAGGAAAAAGCGGGCGGAGTCCCAGTGGAGCAGTGACTAAAGAAGAAAATATCACAAAGGCAGGAAACAGCAAACATGAAGTCACGTTTTAAACACACTCTGGGACCTGTGCTGAGCTCGTTGTGATGCACCCGCTGCGTTGTGTTTCTTTTGTGGTTTTAAAGGCGCAGTATCTGTTTTTTACTGTTTTTAAACTCTTTACAGCTCCATGTGTCGCTCACTTTCTCAAATCATTCTGAGCATCCTAAATGTTCACCACAATGAGGTTTATGAGCACTTTTCACGAGTCTCTGAGCCCAGAATGAGTAACGCTAACAAACATTAGCATGCTAACAGTGCACTTCCTGCTTCTCTGAGATTAATACGTTTTATTTCTAGACGAAGAGAAATCGCATTTTCACCAAAATCAATGTTTTTCCATAAAATCTGTGCCGGGCAAAACTGATTTTATAACATAGAGAAAGTACATGCCCTTTAACTTGAATAACAAAATAATTTCATTTAAAATCTGGGTGTGAAAACTCTACATTTGGGGATTTTTTAAGATGTGTTTTTTCAACATCATTTTATAGCAAAATATCCGGACTAAATGAGACTTTTATTTTACACTTCGTTTGCCTTAACTTTTCTCTGGATGCTTTATTATTATTAAATCATATTTTAAATTCATCCATTTTGTTTTTTGTTTTTGTTGTGAAAAAAAGAAGAAAAACAAGAGCATTCACTTTGAAATATCAAACTTAAGATTTAAGCAATAAAGTGCATAAATTACAAACAGATACTCACGTTTTGTAATTGTACTTTTCTTTTCTTTTTTCTTTCAAACTTGCACTTAATTGAGTTTGGCATGTAATTGTAATTAGTTACTTTTTTTTTTTTTGTACATCCAGTTTTTATCCAGACATTGGACCAATTATCATGAAAAGAAAATACATCACATTGATTATGGACATTTCTGGTTCGGTCAAATAATCAAATCAATTTCATATTCCGTCCCATCGATTGTAACGCCATAAATTGTTTTTGATTGTCTAATAAATTGAGCCAATGGTTTCAATACAAAGCGAACAAAAGGGGGGACCAAGCACAGCCCTGTCTTGGGCCATCGCAAAGAGCCTCAATATTTGTATTATTATTAAATCATATATTTAAAATTGATTTCGCATTTTCAAGTCCAGCCACAGAATCTAAAGCTTCTCCGCGTCTAGACTTATTATTCCATCTCTGTTTAGTTGAGTCTGTATTTGTCTCATTCTGTGTTAAGATGGTCTTATGTCGTCTTGTGTCGTTTGGTAATAAATCCTGTCTGATCTTTATGGATTATTTGGAGGATTTGTTCCATTCTTTTGGACATAATTGCGGTGTTTAAACGATAGTCCACATTCAGAACAGAAATAGTCTCTATGAGGCACAGTCCAGTCGCTCCTTCCCGTCTGAGCTTCCACCACTGTTATTTCATTAAACAAAAACTGTCAATTTGTGAACATATTAAGCCTATTTTTTATTTGTATTCTTATTTTTTATCCCATTGTAGATCTAATTTGTTTCTCTTTTGACTTATTCATCGTTCATTGTTTTATGTTGCACTGAATCATCAAGACAAGTTCCTAAGTTTGTGAATTCGGTTCATTGACAATAAACCTTTATGATTCTGATTCTGAAAAAAAAGAATATCTCAAATCAAATAATCCAGGTCTAAAGAGTAAATATTAGCTTTTTAATTCATGGTAAATTAAACTATTGAATTGAGTTAGTTTTACCATAGATACTGCTCTTTCCAGCGTGTTTTTGCCGCTCCCACAGAGGCTTTGTTCTGCAGGGGGAGGAGACAAAGGAGGAGTGGGAGGAGCAAGTGTCAGATTCCAGTTTGGGACGTCCCGCCGTGGATGTCCTGTGGCTGAAGGAGGCGAGCCTGGCGTCAGACCGAGCTCGACAGCGGCACAGCGCTCTTCCTCTGCTCTCCCGCGCCGACACAAACAGGTACGGGACAAAACACTCGCGCATTGGGCAGACAAACAGCATTCACGCTCACGGCTACGAGAAACGTTTCATCTGTGTTTCAAAGACGAGCTTCTGCGTTGACACTTTCCGACTCAAACTGGGACTGGAACTGGACCGAACCCGAGTCCGGGGCAAGACTCGACCCACATCTGACCAGAGCGAGTCCGAGAAAAGCTCCGGGATTAAACTTTTGACTAAAATAAGAGTGACTTTTGAACAAGTTGTGGGTTTTGTTTGGCATTTTCCATTTTATTTTGCAAAGCGACAGTGAAATACATGTATTTTTTGCAAACTTTCAACCACAAATGTCTTAAAAAGTTGCGTTCGAATGAGTAAAATGCTGTAAATTGCGAGTAAAAGAGTATCTTGCAGTGTAAATATTAAAGTTGATGTTTCTCCGTAAAAGTGTCGCTTTCAATTGCAATTTCGCACGACAAATCGAAATTCAGTTGTGCGAGCGCTCGACCGCCGATCCGATATCCAAAACGAGCTCGCTTTCCACCGCATTTTCACGTCACCGCACGAAACCGAACCCGCTCCTCGCGCTCGCCGAAGCGGACAGAGCTCGAGTTGTTCGAGGACGGCGCCCGGTCGTGCGGCGCTTTGACATCTTCGGCTCCAGCTCGATCCTTCATAAAGTCGTCCGGCCCATTTTACACCTGCACTATTTTGTTTTTGTGGCCTGAATGAGGCGATAGCGACTTCGACTGTTCGGTAGCTCTTCAAACTGTTCGCGCGGACCTGTGAAAACGTCAAGAACTTTAAGCGTTTTGATGAAATTCTGACCACTTTTCAACGACTTTTCCCACATTTTCAAGCTTAACCTTCGTCCCTCACATGTTATTATGTACATTTTTACGTTTGTTCTTCGACTTTGCGCATTGGAGCGGACGTGCGGCCTCAGCGCGCTCGGCCTCAGCGCGCTCGGCCGTGCCCGTTACACGCCGCTCGTTCTGGACATCTGGTGCAGATTTTGCGCCCGCTCTGTCATTACAGGTGAAGCGGCGGTTTTGCAGCGCCGTGTTGTGTCTGTGCCACATCGACAAAAGGGGGAGAGCGGCGCAGACGGGGGGAGGAAAAGAGGGCGGGGTGCGAGTGCCGTGATTGATGGGTGAACGTAGAGTGTGCGGCTGCAACGCGAGGAACAAGAGTCACGCACAGGGCTTTACAGCGCAGGAAAACGGGCGTTAAAACGACTAAACAGACAAATAAAACGGCAAGCAGTCGTTACAACCTTTTCTTTTAAAAGGTCAGAGGGAAAATACTCAGAAAAGTGAGAGTTCTGACGTCAGTTTTCAGAATTTGGATGTTGCAGTTTTGAACAAACCAAACGCATTTCACTGTCAAATGTTTGCTGTTGTTTTGTCTCTTTGAGTCGTTTGTTAAAGTTCTACGCTTTTTTCTTTCACTCTCGATCTCCCTCTCTGTGCTCCCTCTCTCATCCCCCTTGTCCTCGCTCTCCTTCTTTCCTCTTCCTTGTCCTCTCTCCCTCTCTTTCTCTCCCTCTTTCCTCTCTCCTCTCTCTTCCTCCCTCTCTCCTCCCTCTCTCTTCTTCATGACAAACATGTGAAAGAATGTGAGTTCCTGCAGCTGTTCAAATCCCCTCAGACGTCTCGTCTCTTCAAACTCGTCTCAAACCTCGGCTCTGATTAAGCCCTTGTTTTGGTCTTGTTTAGTCTGGATTTAGTCCTGGTTTAGTCCTATATTTTATCTGTTCTAGTTCTTTTTCTACTGATTTGGACCTTTTTTTGGTCTCGATCGAGTCCTGCTTCGGTCTTTGTCCTGGTCTTTATTTAGTCCTGAATCCGTCCTTCTTTGGCCCTCAGTCCTGGTTCAGCTCGGCTTCTTCGCACTCACGTGTTTCTCACACTTTCACTCCGTCCAAACCTTTTCCACGACAGAAAAACACATTTCCAAGTCTCAGTCGCACCTTTCAAACCCTTTTATAACGTCCTCTTTCCATCTTTTAATTTACACCTTCTGAACAGTTCTGTGCATGTTTAGACAACGCATGTGCAGCCTAATCCTTTAATCGAAGGGAGCCGGGAGGAGGAGCAGGGGAGGAGACAGGAGGAGCAAGGGAGGAGACAGGAGGAGCAGGGGAGGAGACAGGAGTAACAGGGGAAGGAGCAGGGGAGGAAACAGGAGGAGCAGGGGAGGAGACAGGAGGAGCAGGGGAGGAGACAGGAGGAGCAGGGGAGGAGACAGGAGGAGCAGGGGAGGAAACAGGAGGAGCAGGGGAGGAGACAGGAGGAGCAGGGGAGGAGACAGGAGGAACAGGGGAAGGAGCAGGGGAGGAGACAGGAGGAGCAGGGGAGGAGACAGGAGGAGCAGGGGAGGAGACAGGAGTAACAGGGGAAGGAGCAGGGGAGGAAACAGGAGGAGCAGGGGAGGAGACAGGAGGAGCAGGGGAGGAGACAGGAGGAGCAGGGGAGGAGACAGGAGGAGCAGGGGAGGAAACAGGAGGAGCAGGGGAGGAGACAGGAGGAGCAGGGGAGGAGACAGGAGGAACAGGGGAAGGAGCAGGGGAGGAGACAGGAGGAGCAGGGGAGGAGACAGGAGGAGCAGGGGAGGAGACAGGAGGAACAGGGGAAGGAGCAGGGGAGGAGACAGGAGGAGCAGGGGAGGAGACAGGAGGAGCAGGGGAGGAGACAGGAGGAGCAGGGGAGGAGACAGGAGTAACAGGGGAAGGAGCAGGGGAGGAAACAGGAGGAGCAGGGGAGGAGACAGGAGGAGCAGGGGAGGAAACAGGAGGAGCAGGGGAGGAGACAGGAGGAGCAGGGGAGGAGACAGGAGGAACAGGGGAAGGAGCAGGGGAGGAGACAGGAGGAGCAGGGGAGGAGACAGGAGGAGCAGGGGAGGAGACAGGAGGAACAGGGGAAGGAGCAGGGGAGGAAACAGGAGGAGCAGGGGAGGAGACAGGAGGAGCAGGGGAGGAGACAGGAGGAGCAGGGGAGGAGACAGGAGGAGCAGGGGAGGAAACAGGAGGAGCAGGGGAGGAGACAGGAGGAGCAGGGGAGGAGACAGGAGGAACAGGGGAAGGAGCAGGGGAGGAGACAGGAGGAGCAGGGGAGGAGACAGGAGGAGCAGGGAGGAGACAGGAGGAGCAGGGGAGGAGACAGGAGGAGCAGGGGAGGAGACAGGAGGAGCAGGGGAGGAGACAGGAGGAACAGGGGAGGAGACAGGAGGAGCAGGGAGGAGACAGGAGGAGCAGGGGAAGGAGCAGGGGAGGAGACAGGAGGAGCAGGGGAAGGAGACAGGAGGAGCAGGGAGGAGACAGGAGGAGCAGGGGAGGAGCAGGGGATTGTGGGAAAGGCCAGGTCAGTGTGAGGAAAGAGAAGGACAAGAGTCTGGACCTGGAGAGGAGGAAACAGAAGAATGCTCCGCCCGGACAGAGCGGTAAACAAGAGGACGTCCTGGACACAAAAGGAACTGTCCTCACCAGAAAAGAGGAACAGTGAGAACCAGAGAACTTAGAACTATCCAACAACGCAGGCAGTTCGAATCCATAATCGTGATCATCAGCTCACAAAGTCATTGAGGGGAGGAGACAGGAGGAGACAGAGACAGGAGGAGACAGGAGGAGACAGGAGGAGCATAGCATCATCGTGACCATTTTATAAGCAAATAGAAGTATTTTTTGTTCAATATTCAGCTCAAAAAATAAACAAACTTGTTTTAATTTGGCCGTTTTTGTCACATTTAATGTTATTTCGCTTTTCAGAGAGTTCAGTTCGGTGAAGTCGCTCACAAACCTGAGGAACGATCCCGTGTCACCGCTGTTCCGTCGCAGTCTCAGTAATAATCATGAATAATCGTTAAATCGTGATGTTTTTTCGCTCAATCGTGACATTAACATTTGATATCGTGACGTTCATAACCGCAACACGTTAAAATCACACACCTTTCTCACACTTTAAGACGTTTCCCGTTGTTTGCAGCACGTGACAATGAAACGCATTGTTCTGTCGATGTTAATGGTTAAAAGGACAATTCAAACACATTTGGGCAGTTGGACAGAAGATGCTCTAATCTTCTTTTAAAGCATCACAAGTGTTGTTCTGTTGTGTTGTTTGTGAATGTTGCCATCGCGACAAATACATTTACCTTTCATTTAATTTATCAATTTATCAATTTATCAATTTATTAATTTTATTAATTTTATTAATTTTATTAATTGTATTATTTTTTATTTATTTTATTTATTTTATTTATTTTATTTATTTTATTTATTTTATTTATTTTATTTATTTTATTTATTATTTTAATTGTTTTTATTTAATTATTTATTTAATTATTTATTTAATTATTTATTTATTTATTCACCCCCTCGTCGGTCTGAGAGGAAACTTGCGTCGCGTCGTTGTTTGTTTCAAAGTGTCCTGAGGGGGGAGGAACAGCCCGGGGGAGGAACAGCCCAGGGGAGGAACAGCCCGGGGGAGGAACAGCCCGGGGGAGGAACAGCCCGGGACGCGGCGGGGGTCGGGGGTCGGGGGTCGTTCCGGAGGGTGAAAGGGTAAAGAGAGGGCTGTGAGAATAGATTAAAGGAGCTCAGGTAACGAGGAACTCAAGTTACACACCTCCCGCTTTGTGATCGCCTCCGAACAGGAACTTAAAGGGCCCGTGTGACGTAAACATAATGATGTATATGACGAGTTAGAATAGACATTTAACACTTATATGTCGGATTTGACTAAAGATTTTGCCCGTTTGTTCCCATTTGTTTAACCGTCTGTGTTAAGTTTATAGTTGTACTTCCTGTTTGGACGTGAGCACAAATATGACATAGAGGTGATTCCACAGCTGTTACCATAGCAACCAGACTGTAAACAAGAGCCAAACTCCACATAAACGACACAACAGTTCTGATCTGACACAATAACACCATAAAACACCTTTATTTAGTCCAACCATGGTTTAAACTGTCTCTGTGTCGCACGCTGATGACATCACAGAGGGATTCAGCTCGTCTTCCTGTCATTTTAAACTCTTATTTTTCAATTTCTTCACAAACTGCGACTTGACGGAAGTAAAACTATGATTTACCATAGGTTCTAAAACATCAAACTCAGTCATAATTAGAGAAACACTAGAAGCTTCATATGGACTTTAAAGGACACCTATTAAACATTATTTTGTATTGTTATTGTTATTTGCCTTTAAACTTGCTTTTGTCTTGACTTAGAATGTAATGTATGTTCTGAAAACCACGTATCAGGATTTGATGTTAGCGCTCCATCTACTGGCAGCAGCAGAGGGAATTACCGTGGGGAAATAAACAAAAGCTAGCTTGCCCCGACATGCTAACGTAAGCACACAGTTGTAATGAAGGTAATTTGAGTCTGGTGATGATTTATGGACTCAAAGACGGCACAGGAGAAGTCCAGATCTCCACCTTTGACGTCATGAATCTGGGAAATTTTGAGACCGAGTGTTTCTGTGAGGCTCAGAGAAGACAAGCTCGTGAACAGGATTCACGGAACGAGCGCGAATGAAGCTAAATATAACTCCAGGTTTGTTTTTGATGGAACAATGTTAGAGCACGCGTCCAAAGTTCAGTTTTGCACATGTCTCCAGATGACTACCCTTTAATCCTTTTCTACAATATGTGTCCTTTAATGTTTTCACGAGCCAACCGGGCGCTTCACTTCTCAGTTTCCTCCATGCGCCCCCTGCTGGTGGTTTGTATACTTCAAAAAGGCAGGAGAATCACGCATTATGACTTGGCTTCTGAGTAAGATCTTGATTTGAACAGTTTCTTTGCGTTCGTGGTAAATTATCCGCTCGTTTTGATGAGAATCGCCTCGTTTTAAGCGTGTTTCCCCGTCGTTTCTCGGGGTTTGCGCAGCCTCGTGTGGGTGCTTGTGGTATTTGCTGCAACTGTTGGCCCTCAGGCTTCCGTTTGTTCTGTTTCTTTGGCGATAAACCAGGAATTCTTCTGTTTCTCTCTCTCCAAACGCCACAAAACTCACAAAAACAACAGAGTTTAGATTCCTAAGTTTTATGCCAAAAAAACGTATCGCAACAGTTTAAAGCGCCCCCTACAGGTCGGACGACTCGTTGAACTAAAATGCAGTTAAGATAAATATATTTAGAATTTTGCTAAAAAATATTAAAATGTTATCCCAGAATAGCAAATTTTTAAAGTCTATAATTCCACTTCCTGTTTGTAATTGATGACATCACAGTAGGAAATCGTTTAATGTCACAAATGTTTTCAAAGTCAAAAAAGTTGTTTCTTTGTGTAAATTCTGCATAAACTTTGACTGGAATGAGTGTCCCTGGTGTGATGTCACTTCCTATATGAGTGTCCCTGGTGTGATGTCACTTCCTGTCATTGATGTAAGAAAAACAGAAGAGAAAAAAGAATCCACGTGTGAAAGTTACATGTGTTTAGTCCTGGTTTAGACCTGGTTTAGACCTGGTTTAGTCCTGGTTTAGACCTGGTTTAGACCTGGTTTAGTCCTGGTTTAGACCTGGTTTAGTCCTGGTTTAGACCTAGTTTAGTCCTGGTTTAGTCCTGGTTTAATCCTGGTTTAGTCCTGGTTTAGTCCTGGTTTAGTCCTGGTTTAGACCTGGTTTAGTCCTGGTTTAGTCCTGGTTTAGTCCTGCTTTAGTCCTGGTTTAGACCTGGTTTAGTCCTGGTTTAGACCTGGTTTAGTCCTGGTTTAGTCCTGCTTTAGTCCTGGTTTAGACCTGGTTTAGTCCTGGTTTAGACCTGGTTTAGTCCTGGTTTAGTCCTGCTTTAGTCCTGGTTTAGACCTGGTTTAGTCCTGGTTTAGACCTGATTTAGTCCTGGTTTAGTCCTGCTTTAGTCCTGGTTTAGACCTGGTTTAGTCCTGGTTTAGTCCTGGTTTAGTCCTGCTTTAGTCCTGGTTTAGACCTGGTTTAGTCCTGGTTTAGACCTGGTTTAGTCCTGGTTTAGTCCTGCTTTAGTCCTGGTTTAGACCTGGTTTAGTCCTGGTTTAGACCTGGTTTAGTCCTGGTTTAGTCCTGCTTTAGTCCTGGTTTAGACCTGGTTTAGTCCTGGTTTAGTCCTGGTTTAATCCTGGTTTAGTCCTGGTTTAGTCCTGGTTTAGACCTGCTTTAGTCCTGGTTTAGACCTGGTTTAGTCCTGGTTTAGTCCTGCTTTAGTCCTGGTTTAGACCTGGTTTAGTCCTGGTTTAGACCTGGTTTAGTCCTGGTTTAGTCCTGCTTTAGTCCTGGTTTAGACCTGGTTTAGTCCTGGTTTAGACCTGGTTTAGTCCTGGTTTAGTCCTGCTTTAGTCCTGGTTTAGACCTGGTTTAGTCCTGGTTTAGACCTGGTTTAGTCCTGGTTTAGTCCTGCTTTAGTCCTGGTTTAGACCTGGTTTAGTCCTGGTTTAGTCCTGGTTTAGTCCTGCTTTAGTCCTGGTTTAGACCTGGTTTAGTCCTGGTTTAGACCTGGTTTAGTCCTGGTTTAGTCCTGCTTTAGTCCTGGTTTAGACCTGGTTTAGTCCTGGTTTAGACCTGGTTTAGTCCTGGTTTAGTCCTGCTTTAGTCCTTGTTTAGACCTGGTTTAGTCCTGGTTTAGACCTGGTTTAGTCCTGGTTTAGTCCTGCTTTAGTCCTGGTTTAGACCTGGTTTAGTCCTGGTTTAGACCTGGTTTAGTCCTGGTTTAGTCCTGCTTTAGTCCTGGTTTAGACCTGGTTTAGTCCTGGTTTAGACCTGGTTTAGTCCTGGTTTAGTCCTGGTTTAGTCCTGGTTTAGACCTGGTTTAGTCCTGGTTTAGTCCTGCTTTAGTCCTGGTTTAGACCTGGTTTAGTCCTGGTTTAGACCTGGTTTAGTCCTGGTTTAGTCCTGCTTTAGTCCTGGTTTAGACCTGGTTTAGTCCTGGTTTAGACCTGGTTTAGTCCTGGTTTAGTCCTGCTTTAGTCCTGGTTTAGACCTGGTTTAGTCCTGGTTTAGTCCTGGTTTAGTCCTGCTTTAGTCCTGGTTTAGACCTGGTTTAGTCCTGGTTTAGACCTGGTTTAGTCCTGGTTTAGTCCTGCTTTAGTCCTGGTTTAGACCTGGTTTAGTCCTGGTTTAGACCTGGTTTAGTCCTGGTTTAGTCCTGCTTTAGTCCTGGTTTAGACCTGGTTTAGTCCTGGTTTAGACCTGGTTTAGTCCTGGTTTAGTCCTGCTTTAGTCCTGGTTTAGACCTGGTTTAGTCCTGGTTTAGACCTGGTTTAGTCCTGGTTTAGTCCTGCTTTAGTCCTGGTTTAGACCTGGTTTAGTCCTGGTTTAGACCTGGTTTAGTCCTGGTTTAGTCCTGCTTTAGTCCTGGTTTAGACCTGGTTTAGTCCTGGTTTAGACCTGGTTTAGTCCTGGTTTAGTCCTGGTTTAGACCTGGTTTAGTCCTGGTTTAGACCTGGTTTAGTCCTGGTTTAGTCCTGGTTTAGACCTGGTTTAGTCCTGGTTTAGACCTGGTTTAGACCTGGTTTAGGCCTGGTTTAGACCTGGTTTAGTCCTGGTTTAGACCTGGTTTAGTCCTGGTTTAGTCCTGCTTTAGTCCTGGTTTAGACCTGGTTTAGTCCTGGTTTAGACCTGGTTTAGTCCTGGTTTAGTCCTGCTTTAGTCCTTGTTTAGACCTGGTTTAGTCCTGGTTTAGACCTGGTTTAGTCCTGGTTTAGTCCTGCTTTAGTCCTGGTTTAGACCTGGTTTAGTCCTGGTTTAGACCTGGTTTAGTCCTGGTTTAGTCCTGCTTTAGTCCTGGTTTAGACCTGGTTTAGTCCTGGTTTAGACCTGGTTTAGTCCTGGTTTAGTCCTGGTTTAGACCTGGTTTAGTCCTGGTTTAGACCCTCATTATTCATTACAGTTTGAACTTGTTTCGTTCCAGATAATTCCCTGTAATCATCACATTTCACACATTTAAACTCGTCTGACAAACATTTTCTGCCGCGACACGACTCGATATTTAATCATCAAAACATAATTAAGTCAAATCCAACGATCTCGTGACTTCGAGCGTCGCGTTCGCTGCACGTTTCAAACTGGAGTGAAAAGCGCTTCTTCATGAGCTGTTTGGTTTCGCTCAGCGTTTTCCAAATAAAACAGTTTGTTTTGCCGTCCGTTTGTCGCTCTTCCTGGGAACGCCGTGTGCCTCCAAATCAAACACTTTTCCGCACATCAAGCTAGTTTTTTTTTAGCGTTTAGCGCTTTAGCTTTCAGAGTGTGTTTTTTTTTCATTTTTTTTCGCCCAGTTTCCCGTCAGAGTTTGTTTTTTAGTCTTTAAAGGGGCAAAGAGGAGCATCGTTGTGCCCGAGCAGCAGGAGTTTAGTCTTGGTTTAGACCTGGTTTAGTCCTGGTTTGGATCTGGTTTAGTCCTGGTTTAGACCTGGTTTACTCCTGGTTTACTCCTAGTTTAGTCCTGGTTTAGTCCTAGTTTAGTCCTGGTTTACTTCTAGTTTAGTCCAGGTTTAGTCCTAGTTTAGTCCTGGTTTAGTCCTAGTTTAGTCCTGGTTAGTCCTGGTTTAGTCCTAGTTTAGTCCTGGTTTACTCCTAGTTTAGTCCTGGTTTAGTCCTGGTTTAGTCCTGGTTTAGTCATAGTTTAGTCCTGGTTTATTCGTAGTTTAGTCCTGGTTTACTCCTAGTTTAGTCCTTGTTTAGTCCTAGTTTAGTCCTGGTTTACTCCTAGTTTAGTCCTGGTTTAGTCCTGGTTTAGTCCTGGTTTATTCGTAGTTTAGTCCTAGTTTAGTCCTGGTTTACTCCTAGTTTAGTTCTAGTTTAGTCCTGGTTTAGCCCTGGTTTAGACCTGGTTTAGACCTGGTTTAGTTCTAGTTTTGTCCTGGTTTAGCTGGTTTAGGTTTGAGTATTTTTTCTCTTCTTTCGTCCCACTTTCCCGTCAGTGGTGAGTGTGTTTCTAGTCTCCACAGTGGCGATGTGCAGCAGGAGCCGGGACCGTCCTGGAACGCCGCCCTAGTTTTCCACTGCCGAGCGCCGGGAGCGTCTGGTGGGCGGAGTCGACAGAGGAGCCCGTTGTCAAGGGCAACGCGTAAACGACAGCGGACACCGGTTTAATTAAAGGTCCTCTTACGTCAAAAAAACCTGCCCAGAACTGCGTCCGCTCCATTCCACCTGGTGATGTCATGAGGTGGAAGTCGCGGATTGTGTTACGTTTCGGAATGGGCCGTTTGTGAGTTTTTGACAGCGTTTCCTCGTCGTTTGGTTTGAGTGGCGTTTTGATCGGTTCGTGCACGTTTTTTGTGCTCGGAACATTTGAAAACGTCTCGGCGAAAACGCGTACGTGAAAAGAACAAAAAATGTTTGTCAGTTTTGTCGTTTTAAATTCATTCTGAGCATCCTAAGTATTCATCGTGATGAGTTTATGAAGACTTTACACGAGTTTCCGAGGCCAAAACGAGTAAAGCTAACAAACAGTAGCATGCTAACAGACAGTAGCATGCTAACAGACAGTAGCATGCTAACAGACAGTAGCATGCTAACGGCGCACTTCCTGCTTCTCGGAGGATAAAACGCTGTATATTTATACGCAGAGCAGGCACTGTGGTCTCATTTTCACACCATGCTAACAAACAGTAGCATGCTAACAAACCGCAGCATGCTAACGGCGCACTTCCTGCTTCTCGGAGGATAAAACGCTGTATATTTAGACGCAGAGCAGGCACTGTGGTCTCATTTTCACCCAAATAGAAGCTATTACAAAGAGTGACACAGTATTTTTCATTTTCACGATGTCTGTGAAGACACTTTTCAAACTCGTCCAGACCTGTTTATGAATGCTGACACGCCCCTTTAGCTCTGACACGCCCCTTTAGCTCTGACACGCCCCTTTAGCTCTGACACGCCCCTTTAGCTCTGACACGCCCCTTTAGCTCTGACACGCCTCATAGCTCTTGTGCAGTGAAAAGACGAGCCTCGAGCCCTCATTTTCTGTGCACAGCAATTCAGAGCTGTCAATCCTTCTCCCTCTCTCTCTCTCTCTCTCTCCTTCTCTCCTCTCTTCTTCTCTCTCCTTCTCTCTCTCCTTCTCTCTCCTTCTCTCCTTCTCCCTCTCTCTCCTTCACTCTTTCTCTCCTTCTCTCCTTCTCTCTCCTTCTCTCTCCTTCTCTCCCTCTCTCTCCTTCACTCTTTCTCTCCTTCTCTCCTTCTCTCTTCTTCTCTCTCCTTCTCTCCTCTCTTCTTCTTTCTCCTTCTCTCTCCTTATGTCTTTCTCTCCTTCTCTCTCCTTCTCTCTCCTCTCTTTCTCGCCCTCTCTCTCCTTCACTCTCTCCATTCTCTCTCTCCTTCTCTCCTCTCTCTCTCTCTCTCTCTCTCTCTCTCTCTCTCTCTCTCTCTCTCTCTCTCTCTCTCCTTCACTCTCTCTCTCCTTCTCTCTCCTTCTCTCTCCTTCTCTCCCTCTCTCTCCTTCACTCTCTCTCTCCTTCTCTCTCTCCTTCTCTCCTCTCTTCTTCTCTCTCCTTCTCTCTCCTTCTCTCCTTCTCTCTCCTTCTCCCTCTCTCTCCTTCACTCTTTCTCTCCTTCTCTTCTTCTCTCTCCTTCTCTCTCCTTATGTCTTTCTCTCCTTCTCTCTCCTTCTCTCTCCTCTCTTTCTCGCCCTCTCTCTCCTTCACTCTCTCCCCTTCTCTCTCTCCTTCTCTCCTCTCTTCTCCTCTCTCCTTCTCTCTTTCTCTCTCCTTCTCTCCTTCACTCTCTCTCTCCTTCTCTCTCTCTCTCTCTCCTTCACTCTCTCTCTCCTTCTCTCTTCTTCTCTCTCCTTCTCTCCTCTCTTCTTCTCTCTCCTTCTCTCTCCTTATGTCTTTCTCTCCTTCTCTCTCCTTCTCTCTCCTCTCTTTCTCGCCCTCTCTCCCCTTCTCTCTCTCCTTCTCTCCTCTCTTCTCCTCTCTCCTTCTCTCTTTCTCTCTCCTTCTCTCCTTCACTCTCTCTCTCCTTCTCTCTCTCTCTCTCTCTCTCCTTCTCTCTCCTTCTCTCTCCTTCTCTCTCCTTCACTCTCTCTCTCCCTCACTCTCTCTCTCCTTCTCTCTCCTTCTCTCTCCTTCTCTCTCCTTCACTCTCTCTCTCCCTCACTCTCTCTCTCCTTCTCTCTCTCCTTCTCTCTCTCCTTCTCTCCTTTTCTGTATTGAATATGAAATCAGCGATAAATGAAGCAATAAAACATATTAAGTTGCATTAATCGTAACAAATCGAGAGAAGGCGTTTTGTCGTGTCAAACTGAGTAAAAATCTGATATTTACAGACATTTGTCAAATCAAAAGAATAATCGCGGCTCTAATTAACTCGCTAAACGCTCGTCAGCCGCTTCACATAGTTCCACACGCGCTCCTGTGTTTCCATGGCGACCGCTGAAGCCTCGAGCCGTCGCCGGAGCTCCAAACTAAACCTGAGGAATGCGGGGAATGTCTCAGCCGGTGTTTGTCAAATCCGATTACGTTTAAAGCACAAACGGCGTCAAAACTTTGCAAAGATTCAAGAAAAACGAAAATAACCGAATCAAACGTTTGGTTTCGTGCAGCGTTTTTTGATAACTTGGAACGTAAACTGCGACGTTACGGTATTTCCATCGTTACCGAGGGAAACGACTGCTACTGTTGACATGTTCTTGCGTGTTTTCGGTTGGGGAAAGCGTGAGTAAACACAGGGAGAACATTCAAACTGAATCCAACTTGTGAGCGCTAAAGACCAGGGGCGTTCCTAGGGCGTGGCCAGGGGTGGCGCGGACCCCGTTCAGGGGGGCTGAGGCGGTACATTGTGATAAATGACTAGCTTTTGTGTAATTTCCTTATGATATTGCACCAATTTATTGCAAAAAAAAGAGGAAATAGACATAGATATTTTTTACATCTTATTATTATAAAAAGTAAAAAACTTCTGGACACGCCCCTTTTACAATGTACATAACAATCTCCAAAAACGGGTAACATTTTCTCACTTAGTTTGATGGGATTTTCGGTGTGGAATGTTTATTGCGGTAATATATAGAGCAAAACTTTCATATAATTCATAATAAAAATGTATTTAATAATCTGCCTAATACTACGACTACAACAATTATGACTTCATTTAAAGGGCCATGACAGGTTTTTACAATGTTCTAATTTTGACTTTATTTGGTGTGTTTATACCTGTTGTACATATGAATAATAGTATTACACCGATCGAGCAGGTATTTGTGGAGAAAACGTTGAAAAATCTGTAGAAAATGACAGGAAGTGACATCACACCAGGGACAAAGTTTATGCAGAATTTACACAAAGAAACAACTTTTTGACAGTCTCTAAAACGGCAAATAAAGTCGCTCTCATTTATTTTTATTCGTCAAACAAATAAACTGTGACATTAGATGAGTTTTGGCCCAGTGTTTGCTGGGTAATTTCCTAGTGGGATGTCATCAATTACAAACAGGAAGTGATTGAAATTTGAGCTATTCTGTGATGACATTTTTATCATTTTTTTGCAAATTTCAAAATATATTTATCTTGACTGCATTAGTTAGTTGAATGAGTCGTTCGGCCTGTAGGGGGCGCTTTAAAGGGCACGTATTATCTCAAATCGTCTTCTGTCAGTTTGACCCTTCGCCGTTTCTTACACTGAGTTGTATTCGAGCGATGCATGTTTGAGTAATCCTGTTCAGAGCTTTAGAAAAAAATCTGATTTCAACTACCCCCTAGCTCCGCCCACATCTCTGTACTAACCATACCTGGCGTTCAGTTTGTAGGCTGCAATTTACAACAAGCAAAATATAAAATAACACTTATGTTTTGGTGTAATACGATACACCGGCACAGTATGTTTTTCTTTACGCCAAAAAGTGTACGTTTTTCTGATTCCGTCTTTTCTGATTCCGTCTTTTCTGATTCCGTCTTTGTTTTGGGGAAGTCCTTGACCTTTGCCCTCGCGCCCCGAGACGTTTGATGTAACGCGGAGATGTCTGAAGTCAACATCAACAGCTCCACTCTGCTGCACACAAAAGGCTTTTATTGTGGCGGGACAAAGGGCGGAGCGGGTGATGGAGAAGGCGGAGTCTAAACGAACACGCAGCAATTCAAGTTTTAAAATGTCGTTTTTGTGAACTTTAGGAGTCTTTAGGAAGTGAACCAGATCTGGCACGGGAACCATTGAAATGTTTATGTGTAATAAGAAGTTTATATATTCTAAAATCTAAATATATCACCAAAAAGTTAATAGTGGCCAAAAATAAAGTAATATTAAAGTTCATCTGGAGTTTTTCCTGTTTTTCTAATTCTGACTTAGTTTGTTATTACAGAACCTGTGGTGAATACTTCTCACAGTTTTACTTCTGTTGCAGTTTGTGAAGACATTTAGAGAAATAAGAGTTTAAAATGACAGGAAGTGGAGCTGAATCCCTCTGTGATGTCATCAGTGTGCGACACAGAGACAGTTTGAACCATGGTTGGACTAAATAAAGGTGTTTTATGGTCTTATTGTGTCAGATCAGAACTGTTGTGTCGTTTATGTGGAGTTTGGCTCTTGTTTACAGTCTGGTTGCTATGGTAACAGCTGTGGAATCACCTCTATGTCATATTTGTGCTCACGTCCAACCAGGAAGTACAATTATAAACTTTACACAAATGGATCAAACTAGGGACAAACGGGCAAAATGTTGAGTCAAATCTGAAATATAATTGTGTTTTAGTGAAATATATGTCTAATAATTCAGACTTTAACAATAACAAACGATACAAACGTTTGTATAAGTCAAAATGTGTCTGAGAAAAGTGACTAAATACTTGAATCCGTAGCGTTTTCCCGCCCGACACAGACGTGGAACAGTTGCAGTTTCATTTATTGAAGATATCATCGCAAATCTGGACTTATTTAAGCCTCATTTCGCTCTCGTCGACTGTAAATGTTTGTGTTGACTCTTTTTTTTTCCTTCTTTTTTAACGGTGGAAAATCTCCCCGTCGAGCGACACGAGGCGTTTAAGTGCTTTTCCTGCGGCTCTGGAAAACACAGCGCCGTTTACTTCAGTCCAAATAAGGAACGAGTCGTTTAGCGCTGTTTGTGGCACGCTAGCTTCTCATCCAGATGCTGTCAATCATGATGCCGTTTATGTACACTTTTTATTTATGCTTTTTTACTTTTGTTTCAGATGTAATTAAACATTTTAGTTTAATTTGACGCTTTTGTGAACTCGTTTTGGTTTATTATTTGTCAGTCTACAATGTTTTTTTTTTTAATTTAGACCTGGTTAAGTCCTTGTTTAGTCCAGGTTTAGTTAAGTCCTTGTTTAGTCCAGGTTTAGTTTAGTCCTTGTTTAGTCCAGGTTTAGTTAAGTCCTTGTTTAGTCCAGGTTTAGTTAAGTCCTTGTTTAGTCCAGGTTTAGTTTAGTCCTTGTTTAGTCCAGGTTTAGTTAAGTCCTTGTTTAGTCCAGGTTTAGTTAAGTCCTTGTTTAGTCCAGGTTTAATTAAGTCCTTGTTTAGTCCAGGTTTAGTTTAGTCCTTGTTTAGTCCTGGTTTAGTTTAGTCCTTGTTTAGTCCAGGTTTAGTTAAGTCCTTGTTTAGTCCTGGTTTAGTTAAGTCCTTGTTTAGTCCAGGTTTAGTTAAGTCCTTGTTTTGTCCAGGTTTAGTTTAGTCCTTGTTTAGTCCAGGTTTAGTTAAGTCCTTGTTTAGTTAAGTCCTTGTTTAGTCCAGGTTTAGTTTAGTCCTTGTTTAGTCCAGGTTTAGTTAAGTCCTTGTTTAGTCCAGGTTTAGTTAAGTCCTTGTTTAGTCCAGGTTTAGTTAAGTCCTTGTTTAGTTAAGTCCTTGTTTAGTCCAGGTTTAGTTTAGTCCTTGTTTAGTCCAGGTTTAGTTAAGTCCTTGTTTAGTCCAGGTTTAGTTAAGTCCTTGTTTAGTCCAGGTTTAGTTAAGTCCTTGTTTAGTCCAGGTTTAGTTTAGTCCTTGTTTAGTCCAGGTTTAGTTAAGTCCTTGTTTTGTCCAGGTTTAGTTAAGTCCTTGTTTAGTTAAGTCCTTGTTTAGTCCAGGTTTAGTTTAGTCCTTGTTTAGTCCAGGTTTAGTTAAGTCCTTGTTTAGTTAAGTCCTTGTTTAGTCCAGGTTTAGTTAAGTCCTTGTTTAGTCCAGGTTTAGTTAAGTCCTTGTTTAGTCCAGGTTTAGTTTAGTCCTTGTTTTGTCCAGGTTTAGTTAAGTCCTTGTTTAGTTAAGTCCTTGTTTAGTCCAGGTTTAGTTAAGTCCTTGTTTAGTCCAGGTTTAGTTAAGTCCTTGTTTAGTTAAGTCCTTGTTTAGTCCAGGTTTAGTTAAGTCCTTGTTTAGTCCAGGTTTAGTTAAGTCCTTGTTTAGTTAAGTCCTTGTTTAGTCCAGGTTTAGTTAAGTTCTTGTTTAGTCCAGGTTTAGTTTAGTCCTTGTTTAGTCCAGGTTTAGTTAAGTCCTTGTTTAGTCCAGGTTTAGTTAAGTCCTTGTTTAGTCTAGCTTTAGTTAAGTCCTTGTTTAGTCCAGGTTTAGTTAAGTCCTTGTTTAGTCCTGGTTTAGTTAAGTCCTTGTTTAGTCCAGGTTTAGTTAAGTCCTTGTTTAGTCAAGGTTTAGTTAAGTCCTTGTTTAGTCCAGGTTTAGTTAAGTCCTTGTTTAGTCCTGGTTTAGTTAAGTCCTTGTTTAGTCCAGGTTTAGTTAAGTCCTTGTTTAGTCCTGGTTTAGTTAAGTCCTTGTTTAGTCCTGGTTTAGTTAAGTCCTTGTTTAGTCCAGGTTTAGTTAAGTCCTTGTTTAGTCCTGGTTTAGTTAAGTCCTTGTTTAGTCCAGGTTTAGTTAAGTCCTTGTTTAGTCCTGGTTTAGTTAAGTCCTTGTTTAGTCCAGGTTTAGTTAAGTCCTTGTTTAGTCCTGGTTTAGTTAAGTCCTTGTTTAGTCCAGGTTTAGTTAAGTCCTTGTTTAGTCCTGGTTTAGTTAAGTCCTTGTTTAGTCCAGGTTTAGTTAAGTCCTTGTTTAGTCCAGGTTTTGGTTTTGTTAAATCTTTAGAAAGTCCTAATTTCTTCTTAGATTTTTCCTGGTTTACTCGCATTTTAGTTTAATTTACTCTCTTTATCTTGCATTTGTTGTTTTTAGTCCTGGGTTCTGCCTTTGATTCTTATCTCTTTATACGAACCAGACTCTGTACCACGTTCAATCATCATAAACATTTCACCAAACGACTGTAAAAAGTGCACTGCGTTGGTGAAGTCGTCTGGTTTCCATGGCGATGGTCAGTGCGTAAATCTGAATCAGCCCCAATAGTTCTGGACAAAGGACACAAAGAGCGGTTTGTTTGAGAAACTGGAGACGGCCCATTTACCGAGAGTGAAGTTACAGCGGCGGGAGAGCGAGGGAGAGAGGCATGAACTTAAAGGGACGGCGCTCTTTCAGTCTTTCGGTTGCCGCGGATACGAGTTTAAACGGAGCCATGACGGACGCTGAATCGTGCTCATATTGCGCTATTTTATCTGCAAAACTGGGTCTGAACCAGGACTAAACCCGACACTGAACGTGGCCCAGCTCCGGATGAAACTAAGGGTCAATATTGCTGGGGAAAATAAGGGTTCTTGATGCTTTCACAGTCTCTCCCTGAAAACTAAAATATTGTTGGGGAAAATAAGGGTTCTTGGCACTTTCACAGTCTCTCCCTGAAAACTACAATCTTGCTGGGGAAAATAAGGGTTCTTGGCACTTTCACAGTCTCTCCCTGAAAACTACAATCTTGCTGGGGAAAATAAGGGTTCTTGGCACTTTCACAGTCTCTCCCTGAAATTTAAAATATTGCTGGGGAAAATAAGGGTTCTTGGCACTTTCACAGTCTCCCCCTGAAATCTAAAATATTGTTGGGGAAAATAAGGGTTCTTGACGCTTTCACAGTCTCCCCCTGAAATCTAAAGTATCGTTGGGTAAAATAAGGGTTCTTGGCACTTTCACAGTCTCTCCCTGAGATCGAAAATATTGTTGGGGAAAATAAGGGTTCTTGGCACTTTCACAGTCTCCCCCTGAAATCTAAAATATCGTTGGGTAAAATAAGGGTTCTTGGCACTTTCACAGTCTCCCCCTGAAATCTAAAGTATCGTTGGGTAAAATAAGGGTTCTTGGCACTTTCACAGTCTCCCCCTGAAATCTAAAGTATTGTTGGGTAAAATAAGGGTTCTTGGCACTTTCACAGTCTCCCCCTGAAATCTAAAGTATCGTTGGGTAAAATAAGGGTGAGCTGTCGCGTCCCCGGGCGACACAGAGAGTTCCTTCATGGATCCGTCTGACCGTCTGTGTGTTTGTCCTCAGACTTTGAAGATGAGGCTGTGGATCGTCCTGGTCCTGGGCTTGGCCTCTCAGGCTCTGGCCGCTCCGGTGAGTTATACAACAAATCCCGCCCACTCTCACTCTCTTTTCTCCCAAATCTCTCCCTCATCTTGGCTCCTCTTCTCTTCCTCCCTTTGTCCTGTCAACATAGGTGCACTTCCTGTGGTTCTTCTGATCTTTCCTCCCGCATGATCTGATTTCCTGATTCCATCATAACCTGTCTGCTGCTGCTGCACCGTTAGACAAAACAAGCATAAAATCCCCTCTTTTCCGCGTGTTTTCAGATGGAGGAGGAGCTGATCGTGGAGGAACCAGCCCCAGAGGAGGTCCTGGTGGAGGAGGAGGTCCTGGTGGAGGTCAGACCTGGTTTTGGATTGGATTTTATAAACTGTGATGTGTGTTGATGTGGCCAGTGCGGTTTACTGTGTCTAACACCCAAACCAGGACTACACCATGACTACACCAGGACTAAACCAGGACTACACCAGGACTACACCAGGACTAAACCAGGACTACACCAGGACTAAACCAGGACTAAACCAGGACTAAACCAGGACTAAACCAGGACTAAACCAGGACTAAACCAGGACTACACCAGGACTAAACCAGGACTACACCAGGACTAAACCAGGACTACACCAGGACTAAACCAGGACTAAACCAGGACTAAACCAGGACTAAACCAGGACTAAACCAGGACTAAACCAGGACTACACCAGGACTAAACCAGGACTACACCAGGACTAAACCAGGACTACACCAGGACTACACCAGGACTAAACCAGGACTACACCAGGACTACACCAGGACTACACCAGGACTACACCAGGACTACACCAGGACTAAACCAGGACTAAACCAGGACTAAACCAGGGCAAAAGGACTACATTAGGAATAAACTCAGACTAGATCAGGCTTAAATCAAAAGTCCTGTGGGACAAAACCAGCTTTAAATAAATCAGGAGCCGGACAAAAAGGAGAAAATAGAAAATGACCAGATTTAACTAAATACTGGACTAAATCCGGACTAAACCAAGATTTATCCAGGATGAAACTAGAACTAATCCAAGACTAAACCAGGACTTATCGATAAATAAACCAGGTCTAAACTACTATTTAACTAGGATTTATCTAGGACTAAAGCAGGAGTAAACATAACAAAACATGACCCAGACAAGACAAAACTGAGTAAAATTGGGCTAACTTGAAACCATGTCAAAACCAGGTCCAAACCAGATCCAAACCAGGTCTAAACCAGGTCCAAACCAGATCCAAACCATGCCAAAACCAGGTCCAAACCAGATCCAAACCAGGTCTAAACCAGGTCCAAACCAGGTCCAAACCAGATCCAAACCAGGTCTAAACCAGGTCCAAACCAGATCCAAACCATGTCAAAACCAGGTCCAAACCAGATCCAAACCAGGTCTAAACCAGGTCCAAAATAGATCCAAACCAGGTCCAAACCAGATCCAAACCAGGTCTAAACCAGGTCCAAACCAGATCCAAACCATGTCAAAACCAGGTCCAAACCAGATCCAAACCAGGTCTAAACCAGGTCCAAACCAGGTCCAAACCAGGTCCAAACCAGGTCTAAACCAGGTCAAAACCAGGTCCAAACCAGATCCAAACCAGGTCTAAATCAGGTCCAAACCAGGTCTAAACCAGGTCCAAACCAGGTCTAAACCAGGTCCAAACCAGGTCTAAACCAGGACTAAACCAGGTCTAAACCAGGTCTAAACCAGGTCTAAACCAGGTCTAAACCAGGACTAAACCAGGTCTAAACCAGGTCTAAACCAGGACTAAACCAGGTCTAAACCAGGTCCAAACCAGGTCTAAACCAGGTCTAAACCAGGTCTAAACCAGGACTAAACCAGGACTAAACCAGGTCTAAACCAGGTCTAAACCAGGTCTAAACCAGGTCTAAACCAGGACTAAACCAGGTCTAAACCAGGTCCAAACCAGGTCCAAACCAGATCCAAACCAGGTCTAAACCAGGTCTAAACCAGGTCTAAACCAGGACTAAACCAGGTCTAAACCAGGTCTAAACCAGGTCTAAACCAGGACTAAACCAGGTCTAAACCAGGTCCAAACCAGGTCTAAACCAGGTCTAAACCAGGTCTAAACCAGGACTAAACCAGGTCTAAACCAGGTCTAAACCAGGTCTAAACCAGGACTAAACCAGGTCTAAACCAGGTCTAAACCAGGACTAAACCAGGTCTAAACCAGGTCTAAACCAGGTCTAAACCAGGTCTAAACCAGGACTAAACCAGGTCTAAACCAGGTCTAAACCAGGACTAAACCAGGTCTAAACCAGGTCTAAACCAGGTCCAAACAGACCCTAACTTTAGAGTCTGTATAAACATCTCTTTGGTGTGATCTAGAGTTTCCTCTGGTCTCTAGAGTCCAGACTCCCTCAGTTGTAATTGGAAGCTGGTTTTGGAGCTGGTGCAGATGTGGACTGAGCTGCGGTCACTCTTATTATTCTTCAGGGAGGAACTGGCCCAGAGCTGACCACTGACCGCAGCGTTTAAGTGGTCTGGAGACGGCAGAAAATAGACCTGAGGGTGGGACACGGGGGGAGGGGCGTAAAGAGTCCAGAAGAAGTGACAGGATTCAGGAGATTCAGAGAGAAAGTCATTCCAAAGTCGTCTGAGGCACGACAATTGAAAGAAAGTCTCAGAAAAGTGACTCTGCTTGAGTTAAACATTCAAATTCAGATTGTTTGCGATATGAGCATAAAATAACACGGACTGACTGAATGTGACTTCATGTTCAAACAAGTCTGTTGGATGAGAACTGTAAGTGTCAAAGCAAAAACAAGTCCAAAAAAGTCTTAAATAAAAAGACGAGGGGCTCAAAGCACATGACACAAGACAGCGTTATACACACAGTACACATGCAGTATGCAGTACTTTACAGGTTTACAGTACACAGATAGTATGCAGTACTTTACAGGTTTACAGTACACATGCAGTATGCAGTACTTTACAGGTTTACAGTACACATGCAGTATGCAGTACTTCACAGGTTTACAGTACACAGATAGTATGCAGTACTTTACAGGTTTACAGTACACATGCAGTATGCAGTACTTTACAGGTTTACAGTACACATGCAGTATGCAGTACTTTACAGGTTTACAGTACACATGCAGTATGCAGTACTTTACAGGTTTACAGTACACATGCAGTATGCAGTACTTTACAGGTTTACAGTACACATGCAGTATGCAGTACTTTACAGGTTTACAGTACACATGCAGTATGCAGTACTTTACAGGTTTACAGTACACATGCAGTATGCAGTACTTTACAGGTTTACAGTACACATGCAGTATGCAGTACTTTACAGGTTTACAGTACACATGCAGTATGCAGTACTTTACAGGTTTACAGTACACATGCAGTATGCAGTACTTTACAGGTTTACAGTACACATGCAGTATGCAGTACTTTACAGGTTTACAGTACACATGCAGTATGCAGTACTTTACAGGTTTACAGTACACATGCAGTATGCAGTACTTTACAGGTTTACAGTACACATGCAGTATGCAGTACTTACACGGTTTACAGTACACATGAAGTATCCAGTACTTACACGGTTTACAGTACACATGAAGTATCCAGTACTTACACGGTTTACAGTACACATGCAGTATGCAGTACTTTACAGGTTTACAGTACACATGCAGTATGCAGTACTTTACAGGTTTACAGTACACATGCAGTATGCAGTACTTTACAGGTTTACAGTACACAGATAGTATGCAGTACTTTACAGGTTTACAGTACACAGATAGTATGCAGTACTTTACAGGTTTACAGTACACATGCAGTATGCAGTACTTTACAGGTTTACAGTACACATGCAGTATGCAGTACTTTACAGGTTTACAGTACACAGATAGTATGCAGTACTTTACAGGTTTACAGTACACAGATAGTATGCAGTACTTTACAGGTTTACAGTACACATGCAGTATGCAGTACTTTACAGGTTTACAGTACACATGCAGTATGCAGTACTTTACAGGTTTACAGTACACATGCAGTATGCAGTACTTTACAGGTTTACAGTACACAGATAGTATGCAGTACTTTACAGGTTTACAGTACACATGCAGTATGCAGTACTTTACAGGTTTACAGTACACATGCAGTATGCAGTACTTTACAGGTTTACAGTACACAGATAGTATGCAGTACTTTACAGGTTTACAGTACACTGACAGGACCAACTCCCATGAATCCCTCCGACAAAATATTAACAACAGCAACATTTCTGCGAGAAAATAGAGAACGAGAGCAATATTTGTAACAAACCACACATGTCATGTAATAAGAGCGTGTTTGTGGTGCTGTGTGCGCAGGAGCCTGAAGTGGGCGCTAACCCGGTGCAGGTGGAGGTGGGAGAGTTCGACGAGGCCATTGACCCGGAGGAGGAGCTGGTGGAGGACACTCTGGACAGTGAGTAAAACAAAACACTGACCGTAAACACAGACTGAGAGATGCCTCAGGAAGTTAGAACTCAGGTCAAATTCCCCATAGCGGCCATTTTAAAAGGGGCACGCGATATATAAAAACCAACACGACTGCGTCCTTTTCTACGGCATAATGACCTACGAATACTTTGATTCTTTAGACGATAACGACAAACTAAGATACACGACAAAGCTCTCATTCCTTGGTCAGTCAACAGAGCGATGTCCTAACAGAACGCAGCAGGTTTTTGGCATTTTGGCCTCATATTTCCTGGATTTCGTATGTAGTAGAAATGCTGTTGTGCCCCTTTCAAAATGGCAGACTCGGTTGCCACAGCACAAGTTCCCGGATGTGCGAACGCATGTATACTTTGGTTCTTATGATTATATTGGGACCGGAATAATCGCGGTGATCCAGTATCGTAACAATCTTGTCGACTCTAGACAAATTTGAACAGATTGGTGATGTTCGAATACAGCGGGCGGCGCTAGCATGTAGCACATAGCACGTAGCACGCAACTACCACGAGTCGTCTGGGATATTTACACACATTTGGGTCATTGGGTCAACTTTACTCGTCATTGGGTCTTCTTCCCGTCTGTCTTTGGTCAGTAGTTATTGATCATGGAGCTCTTCTACATTGAAATGAACGGTTTGCTTCTGTTTATTAGTGTAGCAAGACTCAAAACTGCAAATAACCTTTATCAAACAGCCAGTAAGTATTCATTTTCCGCTGTTTATGTGTCGACAAATGCTCTGAGTCACTGTTTCCACGACTATTGAGGAACATCTTGAGGAAAAGGTGAGACGAGGGAGGAACAAGCGACGTGTTGTAAGCTCACTGGACATTGGCTCACATCTGTCACCGCCTTCTACACTTTACTTTACAATTTTATTTCTCCGTGACTTCAGCGTCAAGGCTCGAGACGATGAATAACGTTCTTATTTGCAAACTCTCCTTTTAGAGCTGTTGTTTTTCCTCGTGAAATACATTTTTTGTTGTTGATTTTAACCAGGTTTAAACGTCTTTATTACCGTATTTTCCAGAGTATAAGTCGCACCAGCCAAAAAATGCACAATAGAGAAGAAAAAAAACATATATAAGTCGCACTGGAGTATAAGTCAAATTTTTGGGGGAAATTTACTTGAATAAATCCAAGACCAAGAGCAGACATTTCATCTGTAAATGCAGTTTAAAATAATAACAGAGAGAACATGGTGAATAGGTGTACGTATGCTAACGCTAACACCTTCAGCTACATGACGTATGCTAACGCTAACACCTTCAGCTACGTGACGTATGCTAACGCTAACACCTTCAGCTACATGACGTATGCTAACGCTAACACCTTCAGCTACATGACGTATGCTAACGCTAACACCTTCAGCTACATGACGTATGCTAACGCTAACACCTTCAGCTACATGACGTATGCTAACGCTAACACCTTCAGCTACATGACGTATGCTAACGCTAACACCTTCAGCTACATGACGTATGCTAACGCTAACACCTTCAGCTACATGACGTATGCTAACGCTAACACCTTCAGCTACATGACGTATGCTAACGCTAACACCTTCAGCTACATGACGTATGCTAACGCTAACACCTTCAGCTACATGACGTATGCTAACGCTAACACCTTCAGCTACATGACGTATGCTAACGCTAACACCTTCAGCTACATGACGTATGCTAACGCTAACACCTTCAGCTACATGACGTATGCTAACGCTAACACCTTCAGCTACATGACGTATGCTAACGCTAACACCTTCAGCTACATGACGTATGCTAACGCTAACACCTTCAGCTACATGACGTATGCTAACGCTAACACCTTCAGCTACATGAGGCACAGACAGAACTGTGGTAAGTGTCTGGTATGTTCACGTAACATATGAACAGTTATTCAGATAACTATAGCATAAAGAACATGCTAACAAGTTTAGCAAAGCATCAGTTTTACCCCAAATCACTAAATCCACTGAATTCTTCTTCCTCTGTGTCACTTCTAAACAACTCCACAAACTCCAGAGGAAGTGCAGATTCTTCTTCTGCGTCGCTTAGAGCCTAAAGCGCCCTCTTGTGGTCGTCAGTGTGAAAATAAGGAATAATATCACATATAAGTCGCTCCTGAGTATAAGTCGCACCCTGGCCAAAACGATGAAAGAAGTATATAGTCCGGACAATACGGTACGTGTAAACTGTGTCTTTCGTGTCATGATGCCGCGTCTCTTTCCACAGACCCGTGCCTGAACCATCACTGTAAGAAGGGAAAGGTGTGCGAGGTGGATGAATCGAACACGCCCATGTGCGTGTGCCAGGACCCCTCCACCTGCCCCGCCCCCGAGGCCGACTTCGAGCACGTGAGTCCCGCCTACACGAGTGCTTTCCCCCCCTCACCCCTTCATCGTCATGCAGGTGGTCCACAAAGCAGCCAAATGCCCCTGTTAGACCAGCGCAACCACCGCAGCAGGAGTCAGTGGTCCATAATGTCCCCCGGGTGGCGCTGTCTTAAAACAAAACAGGATGTAAACTTAAAGGATGTAAACTTAAAGGATGTCAATTAAAGGATGTCAACTTAAAGGACATAAACTTAAAGGACATAAACTTAAAGGACATAAACTTAAAGGACATAAACTTAAAGGATATAAACTTAAAGGATGTCAACTTAAAGGATGTCAACTTAAAGGTTATAAACTTAAAGGATATAAACTTAAAGGATATAAACTTAAAGGATATAAACTTAAAGGATATAAACTTAAAGGACATAAACTTAAAGGATGTAAACTTAAAGGACATAAACTTAAAGGATGTAAACTTAAAGGACATAAACTTAAAGGATATAAACTTAAAGGACATAAACTTAAAGGATGTAAACTTAAAGGATATAAACTTAAAGGACATAAACTTAAAGGACGTAAACTTTAAGGATGTAAACTTAAAGGATGTAAACTTTAAGGATGTAAACTTAAAGGATATAAACTTAAAGGACATAAACTTAAAGGATGTAAACTTAAAGGACATAAACTTAAAGGATGTAAACTTAAAGGACATAAACTTAAAGGATATAAACTTAAAGGATATAAACTTAAAGGACATAAACTTAAAGGATGTAAACTTTAAGGATGTAAACTTAAAGGATGTAAACTTTAAGGATGTAAACTTAAAGGATATAAACTTAAAGGACATAAACTTAAAGGATGTAAACTTAAAGGATATAAACTTAAAGGACATAAACTTAAAGGATGTAAACTTAAAGGACATAAACTTAAAGGACGTAAACTTAAAGGACATAAACTTAAAGGATATAAACTTAAAGGATATAAACTTAAAGGACATAAACTTAAAGGATGTAAACTTTAAGGATGTAAACTTAAAGGATGTAAACTTTAAGGATGTAAACTTAAAGGATATAAACTTAAAGGACATAAACTTAAAGGATGTAAACTTAAAGGACATAAACTTAAAGGATGTAAACTTAAAGGACATAAACTTAAAGGATATAAACTTAAAGGATGTAAACTTAAAGGACATAAACTTAAAGGATGTAAACTTAAAGGACATAAACTTAAAGGATATAAACTTAAAGGATATAAACTTAAAGGACATAAACTTAAAGGACGTAAACTTTAAGGATGTAAACTTAAAGGATGTAAACTTTAAGGATGTAAACTTAAAGGATATAAACTTAAAGGACATAAACTTAAAGGATGTAAACTTAAAGGATATAAACTTAAAGGATATAAACTTAAAGGACAAACTTAAAGGACATAAACTTAAAGGACATAAACTCCTCGGATCATCGTCCCTCTCATTAGGATCGTTATATTTTGTGATTTGTCATTGGAATAATCAGATCATTATGATGTCATCGTGTCCCTGCTGTGAGTGACACAAAGTTTGTTTCATCACTTATTGACTTGAAGGTTTTATTTTTGTTAATTTCAGGTTTGTGGAACTGACAACAAGACCTACGACACGTCCTGCCACTTCTTCGCCACGAAGTGCGCTCTGGAGGGAACCAAGAAGGGACACAAGCTGCACCTGGACTACATCGGACCCTGCAAATGTGAGACGCTGGAAAGAGCGCCCCCTGTGTCTGTGTGAGGACTAAACCAGGACTGAAGACTGAACCAGGTCTAAACCAGGTCTAAACCAGGACCAAACCAGGTCTAAACCAGGACTGAACCAGGACTGAAGACTGAACCAGGTCTAAACCAGGTCTAAACCAGGACCAAACCAGGTCTAAACCAGGACTGAACCAGGACTGAACCAGGACTGAACCAGGACTGAAGACTGAACCAGGTCTAAACCAGGTCTAAACCAGGACTGAACCAGGACTGAACCAGGTCCAAACCAGGTCTAAACCAGGACCAAACCAGGACTGAACCAGGTCCAAACCAGGTCTAAACCAGGACCAAACCAGGACTGAACCAGGACTGAACCAGGTCTAAACCAGGACTAAACCAGGACTAATCCAGGACTAAACCAGGACTAAACCAGGTCTAAACCAGGACTAAACCAGGACTAAACCAGGACTGAACCAGGTCTAAACCAGGTCTAAACCAGGACTGAACCAGGACTGAACCAGGTCCAAACCAGGTCTAAACCAGGACCAAACCAGGACTGAACCAGGACTGAACCAGGTCTAAACCAGGACTGAACCAGGACTAAACCAGGACCAAACCAGGACTGAACCAGGACTGAACCAGGTCTAAACCAGGACTAAACCAGGTCTAAACCAGGACTGAACCAGGACTAAACCAGGACTAAACCAGGACTAATCCAGGACTAAACCAGGACTAAACCAGGTCTAAACCAGGACTAAACCAGGACTGAACCAGGTCTAAACCAGGACTAAACCAGGACTAAACCAGGACTGAACCAGGACTAAACCAGGACTAAACCAGGACTAAACCAGGTCTAAACCAGGACTAAACCAGGACTAAACCAGGACTAAACCAGGACTAAACCAGGACTAAACCAGGTCTAAACCAGGTCTAAACCAGGACTGAACCAGGTCTAAACCAGGACTAAACCAGGACTAAACCAGGACTAAACCGGGACTGAACCAGGGCTAAACCAGGTCTAAACCAGGACTGAACCAGGACTGAACCGGGACTGAACCAGGGCTAAACCAGGACCAAACCAGGACTAAACCAGGTCTAAACCAGGACTGAGCCAGGACTGAAGACTGAACCAGGTCTAAACCAGGTCTAAACCAGGACTGAACCAGGACTAAACCAGGACTGAACCAGGACTAAACCAGGACTAAACCAGGACTAAACCAGGACTAAACCAGGACTAAACCAGGAATAAACCAGGACTAAACCAGGACTAATCCAGGACTAAACCAGGACTGAACCAGGACTGAACCAGGTCTAAACCAGGACTGAAGACTGAACCAGTTCTAAACCAGGTCTAAACCAGGACTGAAGACTGAACCAGGTCTAAACCAGGACTGAACCAGGACTAAACCAGGACTAAACCAGGACTAATCCAGGTCTAAACCAGGTCTAAACTAGGTCTAAACCAGGACTGAAGACTGAACCAGGTCTAAACCAGGTCTAAACCAGGACTGAACCAGGACAAAACCAGGACTAAACCAGGACAAAACCAGGACTAAACCAGGACTGAACCAGGACTAAACCAGGACTAAACCAGGACTAAACCAGGACTAATCCAGGACTAAACCAGGACTGAACCAGAACTAAACCAGGACTAAACCAGGACGTAACCAGGACGTAACCAGGACTAAACCAGGACTAAACCAGGACTGAACCAGGACTGAACCAGGACCAAAACCACGTTTCACTCTCTGCAGTCGCGAGCAGCTGAGAAGAGTTCGCTGCAGACGAGTTCAGACTCGTCGCTCTCATTCTTCTCATCTCAGACTCCTCTTTACACTTTGGGCCTAAAGGGTCAAAGGGAGATCAGGTCACGACAACGCGACTCGGGAGAAACATCTCAGGAATGTCTGGAGGAGGATTAGTTTGAGCTCTGGAAAATCGGATAAAGCGCTGAACACAATCTGAATCAAAGTTCTGGGAGAAGTGAAATTGTATTTATTGACAAACTGGAACATAACAAAGACAACATTTGTATTTCCCTCACAACCAGCGCAATGTCAAACCAGTTAAAGTGTCAATAGATATTTTAGGAAGCGAGACAAAACATTGGCCAAATTATTCTCATTTTTTTGTACTTTTCGCAGTGATTTCCATCCCAGAATTCAGGATCCATATTTGAGAACGATCGCTCCACTGATGACTGTTCTATAACATCTGCATCAACCATAAAACCATCATATTTATCTTCTTTTAGGCAGTATATAATGTCCGATTATTACGACATTATTCCTTACTTACTTTTACTTTGAAACGTCCTCATTTGAATCTTTAAACATCACACGGAGCCTTTTGTCTTTACAGCGATTCATTTTGTATTTTCTGTCCGTCAGACATCGAGCCGTGCGTGGACACTGAGCTCAGCGAGTTTCCCCTGAGGATGAGGGACTGGCTCAAGAACGTCCTGGTGACTCTGTACGAGCGCGACGAGGAGAACAACCTGCTCACCGAGAAACAGAAGCTCAGGGTAAAGCACCACGTGAAGTAGAAGCATGAAATGTACGAGGGGCGAGGGGAGCTGCAGAACATGCAAACAGCTGCGTGTTCTGATGTAAAGTGGAGGTCTTGTTTCAGTTGCCCGGTCAAACGATTATTTCTTTTGTGCATTTGGACTTTTTAAAACATTTGAACAAACTAAAATGCCACTGTCTTTGTTGTAAAAGATCTCTCCGGCTGTGTGTGAGTCAAAGTGATGATTACGATGATCAAAATATGACTAAAAACATTTTTTGTTGTCACCCACAGTAATAACTTGATTAATTGTTGGAGCCATAAAATGTAATCTAAAGAAATGTGATCCTTAAGTGACCATTTACATTTGAAAGAGGGTAAATCATCAGAAATACTTTCATTTTTGTTTCTTTATTTTTTTTTATTTCTTTATTTTATTTATATACATAGATATTTAAAAATGCTACTGTCTTTGTTGTAAAAAATATTTTCATTTTTTATTAAATCAAATTTATTTTATTTATTTTATTTATTTTATTTATTTTATTTATTTTATTTATTTTATTTATTTTATTTATTAATTGTATTTATTTGTTTTAATATTCATCTTATTGATTTTATTGATTGATTTTATTTAATTAATTGTATTATTTTTTTATTTTATTTTACATTTTAAATATTGTTGTGTTCAGGTGAAGAAGATCTTTGAGAGTGAGAAGCGTCTTCAGGCCGGAGAACACACCCTGGACCTGCTCGCTCACGACTTCCAGAAGAACTACAACATGTACATCTTCCCCGTGCACTGGCAGTTCGGCCAGCTCGACCAGCATCCCGCCGACGGGTCAGTCCACGCCAACGTCCCAAAAAGAGTCCAAAAAAGACCCACGCCCACTCTGGACCCAAGTCTCTGTCGCCGTGTTTCCACTGGTTGGATGTGAGATGACGGGACGAGAGAGAGAACGCAGAGTCGGGCCAAAACGAGGCCGCAAAAAAGCAGAGAAACACGAAAGAATCATTTGTCACGGAACAAAAACGTATCAAAAATTAAACAAAAGCAACTAAATAGTGACGTAAAGCGACAAAAACATGACTGAAAGTGACAAAAGGGCAACGGAAAATAGAGAAACGCATCAAAAACTGAACAAAAAGTGGCTAAATAGTAACGTAAAGTGACAAAAAACCTGACTAAAAGCAACAAAAAAGTAATGAAAAACTGACAAACGCATGAAAATGTTTACAAAAAGTGACAAAATAGTGACCTAAAGCGACAAAAACATGACTGAAAGTGGCAAAAAAGCAACGAAAAAATGACAAATGCATTAAAAATCAAACAAAAAGCCACAAAATAGTAACGTAAAGCAACAAAAAAGTAATGAAAAATTTACAAACGCATCAAACATTTTACAAAAAGCGACAAAATAGTGACCAAAGCGACAAAAACATGACTGAAAGTGACAAAACGCAACTGAGACTATTAGCAACCAAAAGTGACAAAAAAGCAACAACTTTAAGCAACAAAAAGTTACAAAAATGTGACTAAAAGTGACAGAAACACTTCGTCTCCTCAAACTCTGACTTGATCTCGAGCTAAAGCGCCGTGTTTCCACTGATGCTAACTTATACGTCGAGCCTTAGCGACACAAAGCTAGCGTAGCGCGTTAGCAACAGCCGTTTCCTGTTTATGGCCGCACGGCACTCGCTTTGTCAAGAGCCACAATCTGATATTTCCAGCTCATAAAGCGTCTGACATTAGCATTAGCATTAGCATGACATAAAGAGAGGCGTAGAGGCTTTGCAGAGAATTCAAAGAAATGAGGCAAAACTGTTCCCGTTCACGCTAGCTTTAGCCACGCCCCCTCACACATAAATGTACTTATTTATTTATGTTATTAATCTTTATTTACCCAGAAAAGTCCGACTGAGATCACTTTTCAAACGACTAAACGTGTTTTCTGTGAATCGCCGAGCTCGTGGAGCGTGGCTGTGGCGTCCGTTGCCCCTGACGACCTCTCTGTTCCCCTCTCGTCCTCAGGTACCTGACCCACACCGAGCTGTCCCCGCTGCGCGCTCCGCTCATTCCCATGGAGCACTGCACCACCAGGTTCTTCGACGAGTGCGACGCCGACCAGGACAAGTACATCGCCCTGGAGGAGTGGGCCGCCTGCTTCGGCATCAAAGACCGTGAGTATCGAGCGCACGCGACGCTAACGCTAACCCACGGGCCGCGCACGCGACCCTGACGCTGACCCACGGGCCGCGCACGCGACCCTGACGCTGACCCACGGGCCGCGCACGCGACCCTGACGCTGACCCACGGGCCGCGCACGCGACCCTGACGCTGACCCACGGGCCGCGCACGCGACCCTGACGCTGACCCACGGGCCGCGCTGCGCTCTGTTTATTATTATTAAACATAAAGTACAAAACTGACTGTATAATCTGTACAAAAACAAACCCTGAAACTATGAAGTTGATCAAACCAGAAACACTATAAAGTCAAAAAGTCAAGATTTAGCCGGAAACATACGTTAGCTCCAATGCGTTTTCAACGGTAGAGTTAGCGTTAGCCTCAGAGTTAGCCTTAGCCTCCAAACGTCACGAGTTAGAAAACATTACATCGTGTGGAAGCGTCTAGTTTACTTTACTGATGTAGCAATCTGTGCCCAAATTAGCATTCGCGCTAACGACCTTGTTATCAATTTAAGCGTTCGACATCGCGCTGAACAAATCCACAACATGTCGATGGTGAAAGTTACGTTTTGTTTCGAGTGTCACGACGACGTTCAGTGACTCTCGATATTCAAACAGGAAATGTAATGTGTTGTGGGGCCTTTCTGCGCGGCGTTTGCATGTTCTCCTGATGCTTTACATTCCTGGATAAACAACGGTCGGTTAAAAAGATTAATATAAAGAAAATAAGTGTTTGCGTCGTCTACAAATGACAAAAATGATTAAAATGAATGCGATAGAGCGTTTACATCAGGTCCAGACTGAGCAGTTGTTCTAAACATAGAGTTATTTAATGTCAAACAGGAAAATTCTTTTTTTTTTAAATGTGACAATTTTAGGATTTAAAAAAACAAATTCTTCAAAAGATGGACCAGTTGAAATACAAAACACATATATAACATATATTTCAAAATAAATGCAATAAATGCAATAAATGCAATAAATGCAATAAATGCAATAAATGCAATAAATGCAATAAATAAAATAAATAAAATAAATAAAATAAATAAAATAAATAAAATAAATAAAATAAATAAAATAAATAAAATAAAATAATATATTATATAATGATATAATCAAAACATAATAATAAAAAATATACAATTATAATAAAATAAATAAATAAATAATATAATAATAATATAGATAAATAAACAACTCTTATATTGTGATCTATTTTACAAAAAAATCAAATAAAAATGCAGATGAGACTTTTTCACTCCACACAGTTTTCATTCATGGTTTCTGCTGGTTTTGACCACTTCTTTGCTTCTCTGTCGTTCACAGAGGACGTGGACAAAGACTTCATCATCTAAAGCGCTCCTCGCAGGACAAAGCGTTCTCAGCCTAAACTCAAGGTGCTACGTGCAAATTCACTTTATATGTCACGTTTGATTTCTTTTCTACCTTATACCACTAAAAAAAACAACAACGGGATTCGACAAACGGAAGAAAAAACCTGCATGAGTTTATTCCCACCAAACGGACACTCAAGACCTCTGATGTAAATGTATTTCTGTGACGTTTTAAACTATTATTGATTATGTAATACGCCGGGAATTCAGGGCTAAACATTCGGGAACAATTTGATATTTTTCTTAAAGAGAGACAAAGTTGTAAAAAATAAAGTTTCTAAATAAACTCTCCCTTGGCTTGCTTTCTAGACGCACGACTTCCTGCGTTTGTCGGTGGCTCGTTCCTTCTTTTATTCACTGCTGTGGGATTTATTTGACGTGTTTTCGGGGGGAAAATCTCGCAGGTTGAGCGTTTTTCTCACAATAACGTGTTTCCACTGACGGAACAGAAGCATTTCTAATAAAATAAAGGTGTGTCAAAGCGCTGGCCTCATGCACGTGTTTCGCTTTTATTTGTGATCAGTATTTGTTGGTTTAGGTCTTTTTTTGTTGTTTTTTTAACTTCTAAATTTGGTCGTTTTTTTTTGATTTTGCTGAATTAATCCTTTTCTCCTGAACTTCCAACGAGAAGTAAAAGTACTGCACTTAAGTACACTTTGTATGTTGAATAATTACTTACATTTTTCTTCTATTCTTTTCTCACTTTTTACCGTATTTTCTGGAGTATAAGTTGCACCAGCAGAAAAAAATGCATAATAGAGAAGAAAAAAACATGTATAAGTCGCACTGGAGTATAAGTATATAAGTATAAATATAAGTATAAGTCGCACCCCGGCCAAAACTATGAAAAAAGGTGCCACTTATAGTCTGGAAAATACGGTATGTCAATCAAGAACATTGACATAAAAACCAGGAGGAGTGGAAAGAACCCAACGCTACAAAAGTATTATAAGGAGTAAAAAACAGGTTAAAACATGAATTTGATGTACTTTTTGATGTCACACACTGTATTTTGTCATTCAGAAAGTTCGATTTCGAGCACTCGAGGAAATCGTGACGCGCGAGACGACGAGAACGAGAGAAAATAAAAGATTTCTCCGTTTTTTTTTTGGCTCAATAATCGAGAATACGACACAGAAAACGACTTTGATTGTTTTTTTGCTCCGATAAAAACGTCACAAACACAAAGACTTTGATAAATTCACTTTTATCATTATCATTTAAATCACAACAATAATCCTAATTCTGTCATTTTATTCATATTTACTGGTAAATTCCTATCCACTGTAAAAGGGTTTAATGCCATTCTGTGGAACCTTTTCGTGTCTCATGTTTACACTCCAAATCCGATCGTTATCTGATTTCTGAAACGCCAAACAGCTGCGTCTGGTGTGAGTAATCTGATTTCCCTCAGATTGTTCACACGCTTTCGCCGAGTTTGACATGAAAAATGACACAAAAAAGGGCAAACTAACGCGACAACGACGGAAGACGGAAAGTTATTTTAAAAATATTTGGTACTTTCTCCAAAAATCGGAGGATTAACCGACACTTTTTGTCTCATTCGCACGTCGAAACGCGCCAAAAACACAATCTAACTATCGGATTATCTGATACTTTGAGTTATTTTGTCATTTCCGGCGGCGTAAATAAACCCGGCGTCTCTCAAACAGAACTCGTGTCACATTTGGATTAGCTTCAGGTTGTAAACAGTCATTATCCGTCTGGTTTTTGGTGTTTAATCTCCCGCCTCGAGGTTTCACAGGAAGGTTAACGTCGCCTCCGCGCCTCGTACAGCGCGGCGCAGTCTAAACGCCGGATTTGGATTCTGGTTTTGGGATCCGGGACTTTATTTATGGCAGAATTACAGGCCTGCCACGCCCCTGTGGTCTGAGGACGGAGAGAACGCCGAGTCCTCAAATGCAGCAGAAGAAAAAGAACACGCGACGGTGAGAAAAACAGAGAATATGACTCAATAACTCAGAGATGTTGAATCGGATGCTGGAGGTAAGACCCAAGGACAGGTCTGTGAATTAAAGGCACCAGCGTTTCAAACTCAAATGATAAAAACACTATTAAGTTCTAAAGTAAAAGTTTCAGTTTTGGCCTGTGAAGCAGCTTCTGAATATGTGTTTTAAAAGATAAATCAATCAAAACACCAAGTTCTTCTTTTGTAGTAATTGGCTTTTGCGTTTAGAGAACAGCATGTTTTGGGTTTTAAATGATAAAAAGTGTTCTGCGGTTGATTAAACGCTGCTCGAGCTTTGATACAACTCTATAATATAATAATAATACATATATAAGCTTGTATCATCGGTGTATAAGTGCGAGTGATCTGTAATATTAATATAAAGTCATTAATGTGATGAGGGTAAAAAGAAGCGGCCCCAGTACTGAGCCTTGTGGGATCCCTGAGGTTGAGTGTGAGCGGACTTATGGTTTAAAGGGCCGAGAGTTGTGTCATGTTCATCACGTCTGGGTGATATGGTACATGTTTATAACTCAAAATGTTCTGTTTCTTATGATTTCATTTCATTTTTTGAGCCTCATTTAGAAGTCTGTGAAGAAAAACAATATAAAATCCAACACAATGTGATTTCACTGGAGAAACTGAGATCAGAATGATACAAAATCAGAAAAATCCACTTGATTTTTCTTATTTTTTCAAAGTAAAAGCACTCATGACGACATCAGAGCCTGGTTAAACTTTTATTTTGTAGTTACTGTTCTTAAAGTGTTTTTTTTTTTAGATTATTACATTGTATTTGCTGTTTTGTTGTTGTGTCTTAGTTACGCACATGAAGGGTAAACGTCCTGAAAGTGCATCACAATGTTCTATAATAGTTCTCCAGATCCGTGTGAATACTTTTACTTCAGCATCTTTGTACGCAAGAGAGAGAGAGAGAGAGGGGGGGAGAGAGAGAGGGGGAGAGAGAGAGGGGGAGAGAGAGAGAAAGGGGGGGAGAGAGAGAGGGAGAGAGAGAGGGGAGAGAGGGAGAGGAGAGGGGGAGAGAGAGAGGGGGAGAGAGGGGGAGAGAGAGAGAAAGGGGGGGAGAGAGAGAGGGGGAGAGAGAGAGGGGAGAGAGAGAGGGGGAGAGAGAGAGAGGGGGAGAGAGAGAGAAAGGGGGGGAGAGAGAGAGGGGGAGAGAGAGAGAGAGAGAGAGAGAGAGGGGAGAGCGGGAGAGGAGAGGGGGAGAGAGAGAGAGGGAGAGAGAGAGGGGAGAGAGGGAGAGGAGAGGGGGAGAGAGAGAGGGGGAGAGAGGGGGAGAGAGAGAGAAAGGGGGGGAGAGAGAGAGGGGGAGAGAGAGAGGGGAGAGAGAGAGGGGGAGAGAGAGAGAGGGGGAGAGAGAGAGAAAGGGGGGGAGAGAGAGAGAGGGGGAGAGAGAGAGGGGAGAGAGAGAGGGGGAGAGAGAGAGAGGGGGAGAGAGAGAGAGGGGGAGAGAGAGAGAAAGGGGGGGAGAGAGAGAGGGGGAGAGAGAGAGAGAGAGAGAGAGGGAGAGAGGGGGAGAGAGAGGGGGGGAGAGAGAGGGAGAGAGAGAGAGAGAGAGAGAGAGAAAGAGAGAGAGGGGGGGAGAGAGAGGGGGGAGAGAGAGAGAGAGAGGGAGAGAGGGGGAGAGAGAGGGGGGGAGAGAGAGGGAGAGAGAGAGAGAGAGAGAGAGAGAAAGAGAGAGAGGGGGGGAGAGAGAGGGGGGAGAGAGAGAGAGAGAGGGGGGAGAGAAAGAGAGAGAGAGAGAAATGCCTGGTCTCCATCTCCACCGGCTCATCCAGACTCTGAAAACAGAAGGACGTCCTCTGCTGAGAAGAATGTGAAACAACAGAGAGAGAAAGAAGAGAGGGAAGGAGGGAGGGAGGGAGGGAGGGAGGGAGGGAGGGAGGGAGAGGTGTGAGAGCAAAGAGGGAAAGGAGAGAAAATGGAAAAAGGTCAAGAAGAGAGAGGGAGGTGGGAAAGAGTGAGGGAAGGAAAAACAGAGACGAAAGAAAGAAAGAAAGAAAGAAAGGAGAGAGGGTGGTAAAGGAGCGAGGGCGAAGAGAGAGAGAGAGGGGAAAAGGGGGAGACCAGAGAGGGAGAACGAGGGAAGGAAAAGGAGAGGGGCGGAGGGAGAGAAGGAGAGGAGGATGTCTTTGAATATGATAAACCAATGATTTTATTGTATTTTATTCCAATATATTTCATTCCAGTTTCTTTATTTCTTCTTCTGCTGCTGAATAAAAGTCATTGTGATGTCACTGTTTGACGTTTCATTTTTACTCCTTTAAGTCATTAAAGCTTCAAACACAAACGGGACGTGCGTGATTTGTCTTTGGTGTTTGTCGCCCCCGCGCGGACGTTCGGCGTTAGCGCACGTTCTGTAGAATGACGCGCTGTGATTGGACAAACGCCGGACTGTGACGTGGGCAGCAGCTGATTGGACAAGCTCACAGTTTCATCCTGATTGGTCGAGGCAGAGGATGTAACAACAGAGGGATCCACGAGTCTGACATGTTTTAAAAGCTTTACAGACGCAGATCTGATGGAACATGTCATAAAACTGGACTTTTCTTTAAATCACAGTTATACTTTGAGCTGCAGTAGAAGTTTGTAACATGAGGAATATCTACAGTCTCAGTCAAGAACCGCCATGGGGCAACAACAACAACAACAACAACAACAACAACAACAACAACAACAACAACAACAACAACAACAACAACAACAACAACAACAACAACAACAACAACAACAACAACAACAACAACAACAACAACAACAACTATTCTAGTCACAAAGACATATCATGACCTCATGGGCTTTGTAACAGCAAAGCAATGGAAGGAGTACTTTTACGGACAACGACAGAGTCTGAGGACTACGACAAAGTCTGAGGAATAAAGTCTGGCGGTAATGCAACACTTGGATGCCAACCGCCATAAAACAACAACAACAACAACAACAACAACAAGATGTATTATTTAAAAGATGTTCAAGAAATAGTCAAATTGATGTATAGTTTATGCCTGAATTTGAAACACATTTGATTTGAATTCACTTTTAATGAGTATTTAGTATAACTCTAAGTGTAAAATCCAAGAGAGAAATCATGACATATTCCTTAGAGTAAAACATGAATTATTGTTGGGCGTTCTCATGGAAACCTTTAATTTTGTTCTTCCTCTTTGGGAAGGGCTAAACCACCATTCTGTTGATGCTTGTTTGTCTTTATTCTAACGCTGCTCTTTTAATGCAACTTTCTGTGTTTTTAACCTTGATTATTAATAATCCCCTTTACATAAGAATGGGTGCACATAGAGACGTTTTAATGGGACATGATATTCGTAATCTAGATCTATTACTGTTTAGAGATTGGTTCATTGACCATATAACGAGTTATTACCACATAACTACCCTGTTTTTTGTTCTTTTTTTGCAAAGTACATGATATGATCTGACTATGTTGATAAATCTCATAAATCGTAATGATTAGAAAATAAAAAGAACCACAAACTGGACTCAGAACACAGACTGTACAGGAAGAGCCAGAGTGGGCTCTACCTCCTGAGGAGACTCAGGTCTTTTGGAGTGACAGGGCCACTCTTCATGTGCAATACTGACTTAACCATGTGCAATACTGACATACCATGTGCAATACTGACTTAACCACGTGCAATACTGACATAATCATGTGCAATACTGACATAATTATTACGCCTTATGACATCACGTCATAAGGCGCTGGTACAGCTGGCAGCCCGGTGTAAACGCTCTCTCTTCTTTCTCACACTTATTGTGCTTTATCTCCTATATTTTGTAAATATAGTTAGTATATTTTTTCTATTTTACTGTACGATAGGGACACGCGCTGGAATAGTTTTTTAATTCAACTGTTTTTGACTTTATTCGGCTGGATTGAGTGTTTTCGTCGTGTCGTTGCGGTGTGTCTTGGCTCTGAGTCCCCCGGCCCCGCCCCCCGGCTCCGGCCCCGCCCCCCGGCTCCGGCCCCGCCCCCCGGCTCCGGCCCCGCCCCCCGGCCGGCGGCGTACCGCGTTTCCACAAAGGAGGAACTCATGAAACTGCGGAGAACAGTCGTCTTACCCAGAGATCGTCACGTTATCCCGTCGCAATACTGACCTAACCTAATACTGATGTGCAATTCTGTCATATGTGCAATTACTGTGAAATTCATGTGCAATTCATGTGCAATTACTGTGAAATTCATGTGCAATCTATGTGCTGTCGTGACACATATTCATGTGCAATTACTGTCGTGATCACATGCAATGGTATTTATTTATTTATTTGTCTATTGGGAGTTTTTATTTATTTATAGGAGATCTTCTACTGAAAGTGTTTTTCAGACTTCCTATAAGTGATCTGTTCTTCTGTATCTACCTCTGTATCTACCTGCGTTGCACCGATGAAATTTCCCCATGTGGGACAATAAAGGAACATCTTATCTTATATCTTATCTTATCTTATCTTATAATCATGTGCAATACTGTGACATAATGTCAATAATCCCTGGTGCAATATTTCCTTCCATATAACAGTGTGTTATTAAGAGTATAAGAATTATTTCTAAGTTATCTGTTTTTATTATTATACTTTTGTACCTAATCTGTGTTGCAACAGTGACATTTCCCCATTGTGGGACAAATAAGTTATTATTATCTTATAACTACGTGTACAGTCACAACATGGCCGCCGCAGTTGCCGCACCATCGCTCCAGTACAACGTCCCTTTAGATGTTTCCCAGCGCAACTCCCTTGAACCGCATCTGATTGGTCGATGTGCCCCCGGTCTTGGCTCTGGATTGGCCTAGCCTCTCGCGTGGGCGGGAGGCAATGGCGGACGTGAATCCCGCACCGGCGCGTCTTCCTCTCCGGCACGTTGTCCTGCCGTTCGTGTCTGAGCCGCGGAGGTTCACGTAGAAATCGCTCCCTTTTTCCATCCGCTTTTTTGATAAATACACCACCGGTAAGTTCCATCGCATCTTCCCGCGTTCATCTTTGAAGCGACCCGGGTTTAATACTGTTAAATGTGGTATTTTTCACCGTAATCGGGTCGGTTTGTCGGGCCTGGCTAAACGCAGTTAGCCGTGGTTAGCATTAGCTTCTACTCATTCTTGATTTTACAGCACAAACCTTAAGGAAAATGTAAAATATGTGCTTGTAACTTAGTGTTTACTTAAATAACTCTTTTTTTATGTTGCTTTAAAGTGAAACGGTCGCAATAAAATGCAAAGTTACAGCTGTTTTACAACTTTGGATCGCGTTACTTAGCATTTTCTCTGTTAGCATCGGGCTCGAAACCTACTTTTGTTGCGTTTAAAAGTTATTTTGGAGGCGTCTATAGTTAAACCTTCACTTTGGTTTGTCTCTGGTTACGACTGCCATTTATAACCACGTCAAACGTGTTTAAAACGTTGCCATTTCATTCATAATCATTGCACGTTTGTAGCACACCGCTGGGACTGACCTGCTTCCAGAGGCTCCACGGGCCCAAACACGTTTATCACGCCAGTTTTACGCATGAAAAGCAGGGAAAAAACACGCACAATTTCTCTACAAAGCCTTAAAAATGTAATTGCACAAAGAGTTAATTGACTGTTCCCGAAATGATCCACAAAAAGCACAATTTAGCTCGTAATATCAACTGTTTAAAACAATATACATCTCATTTATTACTTCAATCTAAGCGTATTATGCTTTTGCTCCACTTTTTGCCATAAATACAGTTGTTAAATTGGTCTATGAAGTAGTGAAATCTGCAAATCATATCCTAGCTTTGCAAAATTAACCTCGGATTTACAGATAATATAGTATTTATTGATTTCTTGCCTGATTGTGATCTGTTATAATTGGACTTTACGCGTTAATTGCCCGCTTTAATGCAGTTTTCCCGGTGCATTCTCGTTGTTTTGGCCCCTTCTCTGCCTGATTTACCCTCTGGAGCCTCCATTTGCTTCACCCACGTTCAGTCGTGACTTTCTCCCTCCCATTTTGACTTTCTTTACCGCTTTTCCCATCGCCATTTTCCCTCTTAAACCGTCACAATCCCGGTCCGGCTCGCGCGTCTCGCTTTCCACGCACGTGTTCTGACCTGGCCTGGGTGTTCAGCGGCGCCGGGGGCCCCGAGGAAACCCGCTCCAGACCCGGGTCCAGACACGTGCGTCAGCCCCGTCCCGAGCCGCTCAAACCCCGGGGTGAATCTGGAGAAGTTCCCCGACAAAACCCGCGCGTGCCTCGGGCGTTTGGAGCTCCAGCAGTGCCGGGAGGAGCGGGGGGACAGGCCGGGTTTGGGCACCACAGTCGCAGAGTGGTCTTTGTCTGCAATGCTGTGCCCCCCTCCCCCGTGCCATGCTGTGTGCCATGCTGTGCCCCCCCGTGCCATGCTGCGCCCCCCTCCCCTGTGCCCCCCCGTGCCATGCTGTGTGCCATGCTGCGCCCACTTGCCCTGTGCTGTGCCCCCCGTGCCATGCTGCGCCCCCTCCCCTGTGCCATGCTGCGCCCCCTATGCTGTGCCCCCCCCGTGCCATGCTGTGTGCCATGCTGTGCCCCCCGTGCCATGCTGTGTGCCATGCTGTGCCCCCCCCGTGCCATGCTGTGTGCCATGCTGTGCCCCCCGTGCCATGCTGTGTGCCATGCTGTGCCCCCCCCCCCCCGTGCCATGCTGCGCCCACCTGCCCTGTGCCGTGCCATGCTGCGCCCCCCTGTGCTGTGCCCCCCAGTGCCATGCTGTGTGCCATGCTGCGCCCCCTCCCCTGTGCTATGCTGTGCCCCCCCGTGCCATGCTGTGTGCCATGCTGTGCCCCCCTCCCCTGTGCCATGCTGCGCCCCCCTCCCCTGTGCCCCCCCGTGCCATGCTGTGTGCCATGCTGCGCCCACTTGCCCTGTGCTGTGCCCCCCGTGCCATGCTGCGCCCCCTCCCCTGTGCCATGCTGCGCCCCCTATGCTGTGCCCCCCCCGTGCCATGCTGTGTGCCATGCTGTGCCCCCCCGTGCCATGCTGTGTGCCATGCTGTGCCCCCCCGTGCCATGCTGTGTGCCATGCTGTGCCCCCCCCGTGCCATGCTGCGCCCACCTGCCCTGTGCCGTGCCATGCTGCGCCCCCCTGTGCTGTGCCCCCCAGTGCCATGCTGTGTGCCATGCTGCGCCCCCTCCCCTGTGCTATGCTGTGCCCCCCCGTGCCATGCTGTGTGCCATGCTGTGCCCCCCTCCCCTGTGCCATGCTGTGCCCCCCCCCCGTGCCATGCTGTGCCCCCCCCATGCTATGTTACTCTCACCTCTGCCACTCGGATGCTCTTATCGAGTTAAAGTTGTTACACATTTATGATGGTTTTATTTGTTTATTGAGGCTCATGATTGCGTAAAATGATCCTCTAAAAGTCAGAAATACCTCCTGGTTCTTGACATGAAACTATTATTTTATATTTTTCTGTCATTTGGATTAGTTTTAATTCAGTTTATTTCGGTTTGTCGACGTCGCTCACACTTCTAACGATGGATTATTGTGAGAACATGAATATTTACAGCACAGATGAGAAACTAAACCACGGAAATCCTTAGTTTACTTTCTAAAACTATATATATATTTATTTAATATATATATATATATATATATATATATATATATATATATATATATATATATATATATATATATTTAATATATATATATATTTAATATATATATATATATATTTATTTAATATATATATATATATATTTAATATATATATATATATATATATATATATATATATATATATATATATATATTTATTTATTTATTTAATATATATATATATTTATTTAATATATATATTAAATATATATATATATATATATATATATTGTAGCTGACAACACTTTGAGAGCAGAGTCTTCTTTCCCTCGTGGGACGTTAGAGCCCGACACGAAACATAATTAGTATTTGCATTAACTTCACAGTGAGAATAAATCATTTGTGAGTCAAATATTTGCACGAGTCACTTCCGTTCATCAGTCGAGCGTTTGTTGTACGTCATGTTTCATATTAAAGCTGGACAATGTGTGTTTTATCTACTTTTGATTGATCCCAATTATAGTTTATTTAGTCTTTTCAAAACAGAATCAAAATGTGTTGATTTCCTGAACTCAAACTCTTTAATTTATTTTGCTTTAAAACATGAATAAAATCTTGAACGTTTAGTGATTTAGACTTAGTTTATATTTGTTCGCTCTGAATAAAGTCTTTAGTTTGTTTGTGCTTTACTACGGCAGGAACAAGTGTAGATATTATTATTATTATTATTATTATTATTATACAGTTATTACAAAGAGTCAGACCTTGAATCAGTTCCGTTTAAGTGACAATTACACGGCCCATGTAAGTTTGAATAAAATGTGAGGTTCTTTGTGGTTCTCTGTGTGGTTCTCTGTGAGGTTCTTTGTGGTTCTGTGTGAGGTTCTTTGTGGTTCTGTGTGAGGTTCTTTGTGGTTCTGTGTGAGGTTCTGTGTGGTTCTCTGTGAGGTTCTTTGTGGTTCTGTGTGAGGTTCTTTGTGGTTCTGTGAGGTTCTTTGTGGTTCTGTGTGCTCGTGGTGTGAGGTTGTGTTGTGGATGGATAAACACGTGTCTAGTTTGTGAAATCAAACTTTCTGAATGCAGAAGTAGTTATTGTTATAAAACAGCCACAATAAACACACTAAACATTAATGTTTACTTTTTTGTAGCGTTGATTGAATAATATTTTACGTCGACGATTAGTTTTTAGATTCTATTGTGATTTTAAATGTTATCAATTAACTGATTAATCTTGACATCCCTAAAAGTCCCATATAAATCCTTGTTAATCTAAATACAATAATTAGACTAAACTACTAAGGATTATTGCTCTGTTCAATTTTAGAAACCTTGTTAAATATCCGGTTTGTACTTGTTCAGGTTAAGTTTGACGGCGTTGTAGTAATTGTTTGAAATACTCGTGATTTCAGTGGTGAGCCGAACGATGGTAGTCATGGAAACGTGTGCGGTTTTGTTGGAGTCCATGAAGCAAAGTCTAATCTGCATTTCCACCGTCTCAAACGGCTCTGGACATTTTTCTGTTTAGAACAAGCTGAAGCATGTGTTTTTATGACTCTAAACTGCAGGAATCCTCCTCCCGCTCCAGCAGATTCCACCAGAACGAGCAGCGGCTAAAGCGGCGCCGTGACGTTCTCAAACCGTTCATGCGCTCGCGTTGATCGCACGTGTTTGTTTTGTTTTCCAGACTTTTTCCGTCGACCAAAGCGATGGTGATGGAGAAGCCAAGTGCCCAGCTGGTCGGGCGAGAGTTTGTCCGACAGTATTACACGCTCCTGAACCAGGCCCCGGACTATCTGCACAGGTAACTCCACGCGCACGCTTTACTGAGCGTTTACTGAGCTTCTGCACAGGTAACTCCACGCGCACGCTTTACTGAGCTTCTGCACAGGTAACGCCACGCGCACGCTTATCTGAGCGTTTACTGAGCTTCTGCACAGGTAACGCCACGCGCACGCTTATCTGAGCTTTTACTGAGCTTCTGCACAGGTAACGCCACGCGCACGCTTATCTGAGCTTTTACTGAGCGTTTACTGAGCTTCTGCACAGGTAACGCCACGCGCACGCTTAACTGAGCGTTTACTGAGCTTCTGCACAGGTAATGCCACGCGCACGCTTATCTGAGCGTTTACTGAGTTTCTACACAGGTAACGCCACACGCACGCTTTGCTGAGCGTTTACTGAGCTTATACTGAGCGTTTACTGAGCTTCTGCACAGGTAACGCCACGCGCACGCTTAACTGAGCGTTTACTGAGCTTCTGCACAGGTAACGCCACGTGCACGCTTTGCTGAGCGTTTACTGAGTTTCTACACAGGTAACGCCACACGCACGCTTTGCTGAGCGTTTACTGAGCTTATACTGAGCATTTACTGAGCTTCTGCACAGGTAACTCCACGCGCACGCTTTACTGAGCGTTTACTGAGCTTCTGCACAGGTAACGCCACGCGCACGCTTATCTGAGCGTTTACTGAGCTTCTGCACAGGTAACGCCACGCGCACGCTTATCTGAGCGTTTACTGAGCTTCTGCACAGGTAACGCCACGCGCATGCTTATCTGAGCGTTTACTGAGCTTCTGCACAGGTAACGCCACGCGCACGCTTATCTGAGCGTTTACTGAGCTTCTGCACTGGTAACGCCACGCGCACGCTTATCTGAGCTTTTACTGAGCTTCTGCACAGGTAACGCCACGCGCACGCTTATCTGAGCTTTTACTGAGCGTTTACTGAGCTTCTGCACAGGTAACGCCACGCGCACGCTTAACTGAGCGTTTACTGAGCTTCTGCACAGGTAACGCCACATGCACGCTTTGCTGAGCATTTACTGAGCTTCTGCACAGGTAACGCCACACGCACGCTTTGCTGAGCGTTTACTGAGCTTATACTGAGCGTTTACTGAGCTTCTGCACAGGTAACGCGCAGGCTTTACTGAGCGTTTACTGAGCATTTACTGAGCGTCTGTACAGAGCGAGTTGTGTGAGAAAATGCTAATACATGATTGTGATTGTCATTTTAAACTTAGAATTTTCAAGTAAAACTGTCTTAATTAGAACAAACATGAGAAACTGTCTTCAGTTCATGTTTTGTGCATTTTTATCTCGTCTTTATAACTTGTTTAAGACTCACAAAGCCTTAGTCTGAGTCATTTAACATGTGACTTATTCTTTTAAAGTCTGATTTCTGCTCCAGACCGCACAATTAAACAGACTGAGGATCGGCAACTTCGATTAACGATCAGACGTGATCTCGCTCGTATTTCCATTAGTTTCCCGACCCTTGGATGATATAAACGGACAAATCAAAAGCCACCGCTGCAGTTTAAAATCGTCTGCAGCCGCTCGCCCGTTGTTTCAGTTCTGTTCTGTTTTCCCGCAGGTTTTACGGAAAGAACTCGTCCTACGTTCACGGAGGCCTCGACGGCAGCGGCAAACCTCAGGAGGCCGTTTACGGACAAGCCGTGAGTGTCGTCCAGAACTTAATCTAGAGTTCAAAGTGCTGTCGTTAATTGACCTTTTCAACCTCAAACATCTACTTTAATGAGCTTTTTCCCCATATCACTGGATTTGGAAAGCACAAAATCAAATATAACGTTTTAAAGGCACATTTCTGACGTATTTATGTGTCAAAATAACATCAAGATCATCAAAAACATTCACATATACATTTCTCTGTAGATTATTTAATGCAAATGTCTGTTTTAGTTTGACTTTAGTGATTTTTCTTTGATATAATTTAAATGCTTTTCGTCAGCGCTGGGCAATAACGTGTTTTTAACGGTCAACGCTGTCGAAAACGGCTGAACTGCCGTAGCTACAGTCGTTGTTTGCGTCGCGTCCGTCCTCCACTCGGCGCACGTTACCGCGGCGACGCTGTCACTCGCAGGCTACACTCTGTGCCAGAAGTCCCCACAAGGACGAGGATCTGGCTCAATTTGAGCTTTGCCAGAGCGAAAAAGTCCAGCTCCGCCCCGACCACGCCCGCCTGGCCCGTGACGGAAGTGAAGGGGCGAACTGGCACAAACGAGCGAAAGACGACTGACGGGCGGAAGACGACTGACGGGCGAAAGACGACTGACGGGGGGAAGACGACTGACGGGCGGAAGACGACTGACGGGCGGAAGACGACTGACGGGCGGAAGACGACTGACGGGCGGAAGACGACTGACGGGCGAAAGACGACTGACGGGCGAAAGACGACTGACGGGGGGAAGACGACTGACGGGCGGAAGACGACTGACGGGCGGAAGACGACTGACGGGCGGAAGACGACTGACGGGCGAAAGACGACTGACGGGCGAAAGACGACTGACGGGCGAACGACGACTGACGGGCGAACGACGACTGACGGGCGAACGACGACTGACGGGCGAACGACGACTGACGGGCGAACGACGACTGACGGGCGAACGACGACTGACGGGCGAACGACGACTGACGGGCGAACGACGACTGACGGGCGAACGACGACTGACGGGCGAACGACGACTGACGGGCGAACGACGACTGACGAGCGGCGACTGACGAGCGAGTCCACGCCGTTTGTGTTTTAATGATGCGACTGTTCAAAGTTCACGTTCGAAAACGCGTCCAGGAGAGAATTGAACCGTCAAACGGACAAACGAGTTGCAAACATTTCGGAGCGAGTTTATTAGTTAAAACGCCGACACTTTTGGACGTGTTAAGTTCATGTAAATGAGCAAAGACGTCACGGTATCAATGATTTAACGGTTCTGTACTTCTGACTTTATTCGGTGTATTTGTACCTGTCGTACATCGAGCAGGTATTTGTGGAGAAAACGTTGTGAAATCTGTTGAAAATGACAGGAAGTGACATCACACCAGTCTCATTCCAGTCAAAGTTCATGCAGAATTTACACAAAATAATCAACTTTTTTGGATCGAAACATAAATTCAATAAAAAAGTCGCTCATGTATTTTTATTTGTCAAATGGAAAAAAATGTGACATTAGAAGAGTTTTGGCCCAGTGTTTGCTGGGTAATTTCCTAGTGTGATTGACATACATTTTTAAAAAATGTGCTTTTCTGTCATAGCCTTTTTATATTTTTTAGCAAACTTCTAAATATTAATCAGAACTGTGTTTTAGTTCGATGAGTCGTCCGACCTGTAGGGGGCGCTTTGAATTCATTCTGTTCTTTTTGTTATTTATTTATTCGGGAAATAGATTTAAATGAACTAAAATAACTAAATTATCTGCAGTTTATAGTATCAGTATTTAATTATGTATTAACGTACAAGCACATGACATACAGTTAAAAGTACACAAAGGATCAAAAAGATGCGCAATATTATGTTTTTTAATTAATTTCAAAAGTGTGAAGAAATCATGTCAAACAGAACTCCGCCCTTTTAACCCTTTTGTACTTCCGATGGTTCTTTTCCCCCGCTTTACTCGCCCAAAGTGGTTTTCACGTTCCCGAGGCAACCGTCTGTCGCGGCCTCGTTAACGCCGGCCTCTTTGGTTTCTGTTTCCGCAGGAGATCCACAAGCGCGTGATGGCCCTGAGCTTCAGGGACTGCCACACCAAGATCCGCCACGTGGACGCGCACGCCACGCTCAACGAGGGCGTGGTCGTGCAGGTCATGGGCGAGCTGTCCAACAACATGCAGCCCATGAGGAAGTTCATGCAGACGTTTGTGCTCGCGCCAGAGGTGGGTTTGTGTCACGCAGGAGGCCGCCGTTTATCTCACGCACTTCTGATGAACGTGGAGCAGTTATGTGTGGTAGAGTCCAGCAGCTCTTTCACATTTTAGTTACCGTATTTTCCCCGAGTATAAGTCGCACCAGCCAAAAACTGCGTAATAGAGAAGAAAAACGGATTTATAAGTCGCACTGGAGTATAAGTCGCATTTTTGGGGGAAATGTATTTAATAAAATCCAAGAACAGACATTTCATCTGTAAATGCAGTTCAAAATAATAACAGTGAGAGAACATGGTGAATAGGTGTACGTATGCTAACGCTAACACCTTCAGCTACATGAGGTATGCTAACGCTAACACCTTCAGCTACATGACGTATGCTAACGCTAACACCTTCAGCTACATGAGGTATGCTAACGCTAACACCTTCACCTACATGAAGTATGCTAACGCTAACACCTTCAGCTACATGACGTATGCTAACGCTAACACCTTCAGCTACATGACGTATGCTAACGCTAACACCTTCAGCTACATGACGTATGCTAACGCTAACACCTTCAGCTACATGACGTATGCTAACGCTAACACCTTCAGCTACATGACGTATGCTAACACCTTCAGCTACATGACGTATGCTAACACCTTCAGCTACATGACGTATGCTAACGCTAACACCTTCAGCTACATGACGTATGCTAACGCTAACACCTTCAGCTACATGACGTATGCTAACGCTAACACCTTCAGCTACATGAGGCACAGACAGAACTGTGGTAAGTGTCTGGTATGTTAACGTAACATATGAACAGTTATTCAGATAACTATAGCATAAAGAACATGCTAACAAGTTTAGCAAAGCATCAGTTTTACCCCAAATCACTAAATCCACTGAATTCTTCTTCTATCACATATAAGAATGTCACTTCTAAACAACTCCACAAACTCCAGAGGAAGTGCAGATTCTTCTTCGTCGCTTAGAGCGCCCGCTTGTGGTTGCCAGGGTGAAAATAACGAATAATATCACATAAGTCGCTCTGGAGTATAAGTCGCACCCCGGCAAAAACTATGAAAAAAGCTTAAATTGCTTAAATCCTCTTTCCGTTTTCCAGGGAACCGTGGCAAACAAGTTCTACGTTCACAACGACGTGTTCCGTTACCAAGACGAAGTGTTCGCCGACTCGGACTCGGACGCCCCGGAAGGTGAGCGCGGCGGGACTCTGAAGTCAACGTGTAGTTAAGACGAATGTATTTCAAGTTTAGCCGAAGATTATACACATTTTATCCCAGAATAGCAATGATTGATGACATCATACTGGGAAAACACACAATGACAGTATTTTAATTTCTTCTGTCAAAATGCTGCTCATCATTAGCTCATCATTAGCAGCTCATCAGCTTATCATTAATACACGTCCAGTAATTTATTTATCATTTATTGTTAATTGATGGAAGTGAAGCTTGTTTTTATCCCTGTTTGAGGAGTGTTGTGAGGCGCTGCAGTGGCTCTGTTTGTGCAGCAGGGGGCAGTAATGTCTGTGTGTTGTGTTTGAGGAGTGTTGTGAAGCGCTGCAGTGGCTCTGTTCGTGCAGCAGGGGGCAGTAATGTCTGTGTTGTGTTTGAGGAGTGTTGTGAAGCGCTGCAGTGGCTCTGTTCGTGCAGCAGGGGGCAGTAATGTCTGTGTTGTGTTTGAGGAGTGTTGTGAAGCGCTGCAGTGGCTCTGTTCGTGCAGCAGGGGGCAGTAATGTCTGTGTTGTGTTTGAGGAGTGTTGTGAAGCGCTGCAGTGGCTCTGTTCGTGCAGCAGGGGGCAGTAATGTCTGTGTTGTGTTTGAGGAGTGTTGTGAAGCGCTGCAGTGGCTCTGTTCGTGCAGCAGGGGGCAGTAATGTCTGTGTTGTGTTTGAGGAGTGTTGTGAAGCGCTGCAGTGGCTCTGTTCGTGCAGCAGGGGGCAGTAATGTCTGTGTTGTGTTTGAGGAGTGTTGTGAAGCGCTGCAGTGGCTCTGTTCGTGCAGCAGGGGGCAGTAATGTCTGTGTTGTTGTGGTGTTTAGAGTCGGAGGACGAGGTGGAGGAGCTGGAGGAGAGGGTCCCGTCTCCGGACGACGCCGCCGTCGACGACTCCGCCCAGTACTACGACCAAAACCCCTGGTACGAACCGCGTCTGTGGAGTAGAGATGATCAGGTCGATCCGTAAGAACCAAAAGATCATCATCGGGACAATATTATAAGCAAAATTAAGACTTTCTATTTCAATTTAACATCCAAAAATGATAACTAAATGTATGTTTAATAATGGCCGTTTTTGTCCAATTTAACATTTGTGAGCGGATTTACACAATCAAACGTTCTGAACAGTCACATATCGGACCACGAGAATGAGAAGATGAAAGATTTCACTGTTGTTCTCTAAAAATATATCATTAAATAAAAGAGCCCTTCAATCAAAACCTGCATCACAAATAATGACAACTCTTTTCTCCAAATCTGCCTCAAATCTCCAATAACTCCTTATAATAACTGCACTTTTACATTAATTAAGCACAAACAAAGTCATTACCGTATTTTCCGCAAATGCAGTGTAAAAAACCCAAAATATTATATAAGTTGCTCCATAGTATAAATATAAGTAAAAACTATGAAAAAAGGTGCGACTTATAGTTTGGAAAATACGTAACTTAATACTCTAACCTCTCAGTTACAAAGCATAAAACATTCTATTGAAGTGTTTTTTAAAGTTGTAGTAATTATAAAGTGTTTCCAGAAGTCAGGCCCAGATTTGGAGAAATTGTTTCGATTTGAACTTTTTGTTAAAATTGTCCCTGAATGTAAAAAAAGATTAAATGCAATTCGACTTAAACGTAATCATTATAATGCGATGTTTTAAAGTTAATCGTAACTGACAGATTATTGAGATAATTGTCGTCTAGCTTTAATTGTTATCTGGATCATAAAGTGACTCCAGAGCGCGTCACGTGTGAGAGAAGACGACTCGCACGGAGCAGGAAACGCATCAAAACGACGTGAACGTTCAGCGTTTATGATCCGAAACCTGCCTCACATTTAGAACAGAACCATCTCTAGACTTCTGACAGTTCTTGACGAGCCGCTTTTGCCCCGTGACCCGCAGCTCCGAGCCGGTGGGGCCCGGGGACGAGGACGAGGGCGTCGCCGTGAGCCCGGAGCCAGAGGCGGAGCTGGAGGAGAAGGAGGAGGAGTCCGGGGAGGTCAAGGCGGAGCTGCTGGAGGCGCAGACGGACGCGCTTTCGGCCGACGAGACGGAGAAGAGCCCGACGCCCACGGCCGCGCCCGCCGAACCCGCCGCCGCCGAGCCCGCCACAGCCGCCCCCGAGGAGAACAGGGTACGGCCCCTTTAAGAGAGTTAACCCGTCACAGACACGCCCCAAGTCGTGTTTACCACGTTCAGACTGAAGATGCAGCAGTTAATCTGTGACTAATTATGATTACCGTATTGTCTGGACTATAAGTCGCACCTTTTTTCATAGTTTTGGCCCGGGTGCGACGTATACTTATACTTTATATACTTATACTCCGGAGCGACTTATGTTTTTTTTCTTCTCTATTATGCATTTTTTGGCTGGTCCGACTTATAGTCTGGAAAATACGGTAATTGACTTATAAAACAATCAGTCTTTTATCATCAAAACTCAAAGACCGTTCATAACAGACGGTGTCAAAAACAATGAACAATTACTTCATCAATGGTATTTCATTTTTATTCCTTTATTCTGTTAAAACTGTTTTTAAAAAATTTAAATTTGCAATAATTTGGTAAATAGAAAAATAATCGCTGACTGGAACTAAATAAAGTGACTAAAATAATCATTAGTTGCAGCTAAAATTCACAATAAACACTGGATCATGTTATGTAAGGGCTGTAACACTGGAAAAGTTCCATAGTGCGCTTTAAATCCTATAAAACCATAAAATATCAGACTTTCATGTTTTTATGACGTGTTAAATTTGACCTTTTGGCTCCTCCCCTTCCAGCCGTTCTCGTGGGCGTCGGTGACCAGTAAAAACCTTCCCCCGAGTGGCGCTGTTCCAGTCTCAGGGTCCCTCCCACATGTCGTCAAAGTCCCGCCCACAACACAGGTACTCCGCCCGTTTTACCCCCGAGCTCAGGCTCCCAGGCTCAGGTCATAGGTCATAAACCCATTTTAAATGACAGAACGTTTCCTTTGTGCCGCAGCCGCGAGCCGAGGTGAAGTCCGAGTCTCAGACCGCGGCGCAGAGACCTCAGAGGGACCAGAGGCCGAGGGAGCAGAGGCCTGGAGGAGCTCCACCTGTGCACAGACCCAGACCGGGTAAGTCAGATGCCCTCCCATCCTCCCTCTTCAGGCAGGATCAAACACTGGTTTAATACTGCAATACTTATTGTCATATGTCAATATACTTTAGTCAGTCATTTCAGTCGCGTCTCTGTAGGTCGGAGGCTCGCGCGTCTCTGTAGGTCGGGGCGTCGCGCGTCTCTGTAGGTCGGGGCGTCGCGCGTCTCTGTAGGTCGGGGCGTCGCGCGTCTCTGTAGGTCGGGGCGTCGCGCGTCTCTGTAGGTCGGGGCGTCGCGCGTCTCTGTAGGTCGGGGCGTCGCGCGTCTCTGTAGGTCGGGGCGTCGCGTCTCTGTAGGTCGGGGCGTCGCGTCTCTGTAGGTCGGGGCGTCGCGTCTCTGTAGGTCGGGGCGTCGCGTCTCTGTAGGTCGGGGCGTCGCGTCTCTGTAGGTCGGGGCGTCGCGTCTCTCTGTAGGTCGGGGCGTCGCGTCTCTGTAGGTCGGGGCGTCGCGTCTCTGTAGGTCGGGGCGTCGCGTCTCTCTGTAGGTCGGGGCGTCGCGTCTCTCAGTAGGTCGGGGGCTCGCGCGTCTCTGTAGGTCGGGGCGTCGCGTCTCTGTAGGTCGGGGCGTCGCGCGTCTCTGTAGGTCGGGGGCTCGCGCGTCTCTGTAGGTCGGGGGCTCGCGCGTCTCTGTAGGTCGGGGGCTCGCGCGTCTCTGTAGGTCGGGGGCTCGCGCGTCTCTGTAGGTCGGGGGCTCGCGCGTCTCTGTAGGTCGGGGGCTCGCGCGTCTCTGTAGGTCGGGGGCTCGCGCGTCTCTGTAGGTCGGGGGCTCGCGCGTCTCTGTAGGTCGGGGGCTCGCGCGTCTCTGTAGGTCGGGGGCTCGCGCGTCTCTGTATGTCGGGGGCTCGCGCGTCTCTGTATGTCGGGGGCTCGCGCGTCTATTTAGGTCGGGGGCTCGCGCGTCTCTGTAGGTCGGGGGCTCGCGCGTCTCTGTAGGTCGGGGGCTCGCGCGTCTCTGTAGGTCGGGGGCTCGCGCGTCTCTGTAGGTCGGGGGCTCGCGTCTGTAGGTCGGGGGCTCGCGTCTCGGGTCCTCGCACGTCTGTAGGTCGGGGCGTGCGTCTCGGGTCCTCGCGCGTCTGTAGGTCGGGGCGTCGCGTCTGTGTAGGTCGGGACGTAGGTCGGGGCGTCGCGTCTCTGTAGGTCGGGGCGTCGCGTCTCTGTAGGTCGGGGCGTCGCGTCTCTGTAGGTCGGGGCGTCGCGTCTCTGTAGGTCGGGGCGTCGCGTCTCTGTAGGTGTCTCTGTAGGTCGGGGCGTCGCGTCTCTGTAGGTGTCTCTGTAGGTCGGGGCGTCGCGTCTCTGTAGGTCGGGGTGTCATGTCTCTGTAGGTCGGGGTGTCATGTCTCTGTAGGTCGGGGTGTCATGTCTTTTGTCGGGCGTGTTGCAGGTCGAGAGGGCGAGCCGGGCGAGGTCGAGGGCAGGAGGCCTACGCGGTACCCAGACGCTCATCAGCTGTTCGTGGGGAACGTGCCTCACGACGTGGAGAAGCAGGAGCTCAAGGAGTTCTTTGAGCGTAAGAACTTTTCATTTAAACCGTTTGATGGAAGGTTCAAAACGATGTTCACCCGTGTTTCGTGTCTGCAGAGTTTGGGACGGTGCTGGAGCTGAGGATCAACAGCGGCGGGAAGCTGCCCAACTTTGGATTTGTGGTGTTTGACGACGCCGAGCCAGTGCAGAAGATCCTCGGCAACAGGGTGAGAACCTTGAACCGGAACCGTGAGCCGCCGCCGCTGAGCTGGCGAGCTGTGGGGAAAACCTCTTGGAAACGTATCACAAAGAGCTGTCTAAATGTCGAGTTTATTCTTCTGTGTGGCTCAAATGTGGACCTCAGGTTTCCAAATGACCATAAGCAGCACCATTTACTGCAGGATCAGAAAGATCTTGACCTCCACCCTGACCTCTCCGTCCTGACCTCTCCGTCCTGACCTCTCCACCCTGACCTCCGTCCTGACCTCTCCACCCTAACCCTCCGTCCTGACCTCTTTGTCCATCTCGTTTCAGCCCATCAAGTTCCGTAACGACGTGCGCCTGAACGTGGAGGAGAAGAAGACTCGCTCGGTGCGGGAGGGCGAGCGGCGCGACCTCCGGCCCAGGGGTCCTGGCGGCCCGGGCGGCCCCCGGATCGGTGGAGGTCCTCGAGGTCCCCCGGGCTCCCGGGGCGGCATGGCCCCCAAACCCAGCTTCGGCGCCGGACGCGGGGCTGGACCCAGCGAAGGCCGGTACTCGGCTCAGCGACAGTGAGCCGCCGGCGCCACCTAGAGTTTTAGTTACTTCACTGCTACGATTGGACTCAAGACTAAAGCCGGGAGCGACAAGGAGGCCCCGGGGCCGGATTCAACCGGACCTCACGGCCCCCCATTTCTCCACAAAGTGTTCTCCAAGTCAAGTCGACCTACGAGTTTAGGTTTGAGCTTAACTTAACCCGACATCTCCTCTACAACCAGATAAAGTGTTAACTGGACTGTCCTTGAGTTCAAGTTTGGTTCAAGCTGATCCAGACCGTTTTATCTTCCCTCGTTTCTTTCTCACGACAAGTTCGGACTCGACCAAACCTCCGCCTTCAAAACCTCCGCCCTCAAAATCTCCGCCTTTTCAGAAGTCGTCGCCGGGATCCAGGAGTCTCGGACCCGACTCCACGACGTCTCCGCTTCCTCAAACTGTTCTTCGACTTTGAGCTCGTCTAAACCCTGCTCCGCCACCGAGCGGGCGTCGACCACCGGAAGAACGAGTTTGGACTGAACCCGATCTTCGACTCAAAACCTCGACTTTCTTCTTGAGCGACGCCCGAACCACATTTCACAACCTGCAGCGTCCTTCCAACCGCTACGATCGGACCCCAACCGAACCCGATGGTCAAGTTTAACTCAACCGACTGACGTTTCCGCTCCGCAACCGAAATGAGTGTTACCGCGACAACTCAAACGCCGCTGCCTCTCAAGTCGGAGTTTGGACCGAACTAACCCGGACGTCACATCCTCGCGCTCGACTCGAGTAAACCCCGCGACACTGTATGAATTCACGAGCCGAGATTTCGTTTTCGACGTTCTGCGCTTCGTCCCGCGTTAACCAGACAAAGAAGTGTTTTATCGGTACTTTTTGGACTTCGACCCGAGCGAAATCTCATTCGTGAGTCTCGAGTTTGGGCTCGACTACACCCGACTTTCCAATCCCGCCCGTTCACGCTTAATTCAACCCGACGTCGCGCTCTGCTTTCTCGTAAACGCGCGGATAGTTGAACCGCGATCTGAACCCTCGAGCCCAAGTTGAAGCTTAACTAAACTCGATAACTCCGCCCCATCCCGACGGCGAGGCTCGACTGAACCTAACGGACAATTGCACTCGAAAGTAGTTCCGAGTTTGGGCTTGATTTGGACTCTGAAGTCTCCCATCGCGCTCGATTCACCCCATACACGTGTTTTTAATTAGCGGTTAGCTTAGCCGCCGCCGTCGTCCAGTCTCAAAGATGGCGGACGTCTCTTTGTTCCTCCCACCTGTTTTTTGAACGTCTTCTTTCCTATCCTATCCGACGCCTGAATTACCTGAACATTTGTGGTCTTTGTTAACCTTTGCTGAACTTGAAAACAAATTTAGAACATAAAGGGTGAATACTACTTGAACCGGGGCTTTAGAAACCCAGAGGATAGTTTTGTTTGTTGTTTTCCGCGTTCTCACTCCTGTTTCTTAAAGGAACGTGTAACTTTACTGCTTGGGCGATCCTGTGTATCGCCGCCGCCCCCTTGTGTCCAGCAGCGGTCGGGTCTTTTTATTCTTCCAGGTCAAACGGCCGAGCTGCTGCGGCGCTTTTATTTGGAGTAAAACAAAATAAACTCGTTTAAACGTTTGACGCGTCTGACCGGGGCGTTTTTTTTTAACTTTTTTTTTTTTTGTCTTTCGGCTTCTTTTACTGACGCACTTCATTTGCCATCACGTTTAAAATGAGCTCGCCTGCTGACGACGGAACTAAATTAAAAGTGATTTACTGTTTTAAAGCGTTGTCTCTTCTCAGTTCTTTGGGGGCGGGGTTTGAAAAGCAACAGTCCTCTGAACGATTAGCTCGGTCGATGTGTCGCGTGTTGTAAACCAGAAAAAAGACAGTTTTTAAATGAAGTGAATGTATAAACCCAGTGTTTATAAAGCGATGTCAGAACTTTAGCTCCGTGTTAGAATCAGAATTTTATTGTCATTTGTCAATGAACAAAATTCACAGTTAACTTGTCCTGGTGATTTTGTGCAGCAAAAACAAGACATTGAACACTGAATATCAAAATAAAAACTACCGGATATTAAGAATAGGTTAATAAATTTGAAAATGGACATATGTAGTGCAATAAAAAGTGACAGTGAGTGAAGCTGCTTAGGCCGTGTTCATGAGTCCAACAGCAGAGGGAAAGAAACTGATCTTAAGGAGGGAGGTTCTGGTCCTGAGGGGAGTGGCCTCCTGCCTGAGGGGAGTGGCCTCCTGCCTGAGGGGAGTGGCTTCCTGCCTGAGGGGAGTGGCCTCCTGCCTGAGGGGAGTGGCCTCCTGCCTGAGGGGAGTGGCCTCCTGCCTGAGGGGAGTGGCCTCCTGCCTGAGGGGAGTGGCCTCCTGCCTGAGGGGAGTGGCTTCCTGCCTGAGGGGAGTGGCTCGTATAGTCCATGTCCAGGGTGAGAAGGGTCAGGATCAGACCTGCTCGTCCCAGAGTCCTGGAGACGTACAGGTCCTGCAGAGATGGAAGTCTGCAGTCTCTGTTTGTCCCTGGCTGTGGCTCCAGAGTACCCCACGGTGATGGAGGAGGTGATGGAGGAGGTGATGGAGGAGGTGATGGAGGTGGTGAGGATGGACTCAATGATGGCCGTGTAGAACTGCACCATCATCTTCGCTGGCAGCTTTGCTTTCTTCAGCTGCTGCAGGAAGTACATCTGGGCCTTCTTGATGAAGGAGCAGATGGTGGCTCCACCTGAGGTGATGGTGGTGGTGCAGACACGGTGGAGATGGAGTCAGAGCTGGTGAGGGGCGATTGTGACTGACTTTCCTGAAGTCCACGATCATCTCCTCTGTCTTCTGGGCGTTGAACTCCAGGTTGTTACCGCTGCACCAGCCGCTCCACCTCCTGTGACGGACTCATCCCCGTCCGAGATGAGCCCGATGAGGGTGGTGGTGTCGTCATGGCGATGAGGGTGGTGGTGTCGTCATGGCGATGAGGGTGGTGGTGTCATGGCGATGAGGGTGGTGGTGTCGTCATGGCGATGAGGGTGGTGGTGTCGTCATGGCGATGAGGGTGGTGGTGTCATGGCGATGAGGGTGGTGGTGTCATGGCGATGAGGGTGGTGGTGTCATGGCGATGAGGGTGGTGGTGTCGTCATGGCGATGAGGGTGGTGGTGTCGTCATGGCGATGAGGGTGGTGGTGTCATGGCGATGAGGGTGGTGGTGTCATGGCGATGAGGGTGGTGGTGTCATGGCGATGAGGGTGGTGGTGTCATGGCGATGAGGGTGGTGTCATGGCGATGAGGGTGGTGGTGTCATGGCGATGAGGGTGGTGGTGTCGTCATGGCGATGAGGGTGGTGGTGTCATGGCGATGAGGGTGGTGTCATGGCGATGAGGGTGGTGGTGTCGTCATGGCGATGAGGGTGGTGGTGTCGTCATGGCGATGAGGGTGGTGGTGTCATGGCGATGAGGGTGGTGTCGTCGTCATGGCGAAGGTGGCGTCGTCCGCAAACTTAATTAGTTTTGCAGCGGCGTGGCCGGAGGTGCAGCAGTTAGCGTTAGCATCAGAGTTTCCAGAGCCTTAACGACAGACTCATCATGGCGGATGTGTTTGTGTAAAATCCCACTGTCACGAAACGAACTGCACAGAGTTATGATCCATTTGTCGTAACTCTTGAGACGTTTCTATGTTCCAGTCGCCAAATCGGGGAAATGGCGAGCAGTGGATTTATTTCTGTACGTTAATCATTCAAAACAAATGAATACAAACCAGGAAAGTGATAAAATCAGACAAAATACAGTGTAAATTAAGTTAATATATAACTCCGGTGTCTGTTTTACATTTGTTGTCCATAAAGCGATGTCCCGGTGAACGTTAGCCTTGTGTTGACGTTAGCATTAGCGTCACAGCGTTTATAAGTCCAGAGGCTCAGCGACGCGAGCAGGTTCGGACAGCAGGGGGCAGGAGGGAGGGGCTAAAGGTAAAACCCTACGGTAAAGTCAAATATATCTATGTAATTATAAGAAGATAAGCCTTTATTTGTCCACACAATGGGGACATTTCGGTGTTGCAACGCAAGTAAATACAGAAGTAGAACAGATAACTTATAGGAAGCTTTAAAAAAAACACTCTTAATAGAAGCGCTCTATAAAAACTTGTATAAAAAACATCTAAATAAAAAGATTAAAAAAATAATAGTAACAAACGTAACTCTTATTTACAGCCGTTATATGGACGTAGAATATGATTGACATGTCAGAGTATTGCACATGAGTGACAGTATTATTAAACTGATCAAATGATAAATCTTTGTCCTGTGTGTTTTTTATGGACTCTGAATCTGTAAAAAATAACAAAATGTGCACTTTATCGAACATATTAGAATTGAACGTAAACTAAACAATACTAAACCAACTAAATCTTGGACAAAATCTTGCCCAATGAACAAATCTCTCCTATAAATCCCCTCTAATATCTTATAGTTCCATAAGCAAGTGATGACTGCTCTGAGGCGCCCCCTGGTGGTGGCTCAGGTGAACGGCGTGTTTGCCCAGAGAGTTTCAAATAAAGTCATTTAAAACAAAAACTGAGTTGAACTGGGATGAAACGGTCTCATATTTGTCCTTCATAATCACATGATACAGAACATTTTTAATATTCAAACAAGGAACATAACATCATTTAATCAAACACATTTGTCCAGCGCATGAATTCCATCTGCTCCGACGTCGAGATCAGATCAGTTAATTAGGCTCCAGTCGTTGGTCGTTGGTGCAGCTTCTTCTCTTTGTTCTCAGTTTCTCCAACACTTCACATTTGACACATAAATGACACTTTGACACGTTATGGAAAAAAACCTGTGACATTTTCCCGACAAAATTCCCTCCAAACATGTGAAGTGTTGACAGAAGTGGAGAACCACTTTTACATATTTAAGGGATTTAAACAGGTGAGTCTTTCTAAAGGACAGCGCGCCAGGAAGGGAGAATTTAACTTTTAATTTGTCTCTAGACATTGGACCAATATTATGAAGGTCATTTTGTGTTTTTATTTTAAAAAAAAGTTTTTTTTTTTACATCGAATTTATCTATTTTTGACATCGAATTTCATATTTTTTGACATTGTATTTTTTTTTTACAATGAATTTTTAAAAAAATGGATCGTATTTATATACAATGAATATTTTTACTAGATTTAATGTCACACAAAAATGTAAAAAAAAAAATATGATTTTTTTTTTTTTTAATGAAAACAAAATAACCTTCATAAATATCATGGAGGAAATGCATATGACCTATGACCTAACGGATATTTATGGTTTGGTCAGTTATAGTAAGACACTGGTTTTGACTTATTTACATACATTATTTCTGATCGTCTGATATATTGGGCCATTGGTTCCCAGTACAAAGTGAACAGCAGTGGGGACCAGTCACAGCCCTGTCTGACCCCTCTGTCCAGAATCTGTGGGTTTCTTCAGTGACAATTGATTTTAATTTTTGATGTTAAACTGTTGTAAAGAGCCCAATATTCGTCTTATCTGAAATTTGTGCAACGCTTTAAAATAATTAATAAAATAAAAATAAAATAATAAAAATGAATCTAAAAAAATGAATTAAAAAATGAATACAAAAATAATAAATTAATAGAATAAATAAAATAAAATAGGTCAGCTAACAGAGTCACACTCCACTGTTTTGTTCTGGCACATTCTCTGCAGGTCTAATGAGTAAAACGTTCAAAGCACCAGAGCACGTGGCACTAACCTGTTTATTCTATGGCCTTCTCTTCTGTGAGCGTGCCGTCTGCCATGAGCGCTGGGCCTTCTGTTTCTGATGAAAGACCTTCTCCTGAAAGACCTTCACCTGTAAGACCTTCACCTGTAAGACCTTCACCTGAAAGACCTTCACCTGAAAGACCTTCACCTGAAAGACCTTCACCTGAAAGACCTTCTCCTGAAAGACCTTCTCCTGAAAGACCTTCTCCTGAAAGACCTTCTCCTGTAAGACCTTCACCTGTAAGACCTTCACCTGAAAGACCTTCACCTGTAAGACCTTCACCTGAAAGACCTTCACCTGAAAGACCTTCACCTGAAAGACCTTCTCCTGAAAGACCTTCACCTGAAAGACCTTCACCTGAAAGACCTTCACCTGTAAGACCTTCACCTGTAAGACCTTCACCTGTAAGACCTTCACCTGAAAGACCTTCACCTGAAAGACCTTCTCCTGAAAGACCTTCACCTGAAAGACCTTCACCTGAAAGACTTTCACCTGAAAGACCTTCTCCTGAAAGACCTTCACCTGAAAGACCTTCACCTGAAAGACCTTCTCCTGAAAGACCTTCACCTGAAAGACCTTCTCCTGAAAGACCTTCACCTGAAAGACCTTCACCTGAAAGACCTTCTCCTGAAAGACCTTCACCTGAAAGACCTTCACCTGAAAGACCTTCTCCTGAAAGACCTTCTCCTGAAAGACCTTCACCTGTAAGATCTTCTCCTGAAAGATCTTCTCCTGAAAGACCTTCACCTGAAAGACCTTCACCTGAAAGGCCTTCACCTGAAAGACCTTCACCTGAAAGACCTTCTCCTGAAAGACCTTCTCCTGAAAGACCTTCACCTGTAAGATCTTCTCCTGAAAGACCTTCACCTGAAAGACCTTCACCTGTAAGACCTTCACCTGAAAGACCTTCACCTGAAAGACCTTCTCCTTAAAGACCTTCACCTGAAAGACCTTCACCTGAAAGACCTTCACCTGAAAGACCTTCACCTGTAAGACCTTCTCCCGAAAGACCTTCACCTGAAAGACCTTCACCTGAAAGACCTTCTCCTGTAAGACCTTCACCTGAAAGACCTTCACCTGAAAGACCTTCTCCTGTAGGACCTTCTCCTGAAAGACCTTCACCTGAAAGACCTTCACCTGTAAGACCTTCACCTGTAAGACCTTCACCTGAAAGACCTTCACATGAAAGACCTTCTCCTGAAAGACCTTCTCCTGAAAGACCTTCACCTGAAAGACCTTCTCCTGAAAGACCTTCACCTGAAAGACCTTCTCCTGAAAGACCTTCTCCTGAAAGACCTTCACCTGTAAGATCTTCTCCTGAAAGACCTTCACCTGAAAGACCTTCACCTGAAAGACCTTCTCCTGAAAGACCTTCACCTGAAAGACCTTCTCCTGAAAGACCTTCTCCTGAAAGACCTTCACCTGTAAGATCTTCTCCTGAAAGATCTTCTCCTGAAAGACCTTCACCTGAAAGACCTTCTCCTGAAAGATCTTCACCTGAAAGACCTTCTCCTGAAAGACCTTCACCTGAAAGACCTTCACCTGAAAGACCTTCTCCTGAAAGACCTTCACCTGAAAGACCTTCTCCTGAAAGACCTTCACCTGAAAGACCTTCACCTGAAAGACCTTCTCCTGTAGGACCTTCACCTGAAAGACCTTCTCCTGAAAGACCTTCACCTGAAAGACCTTCTCCTGAAAGACCTTCACCTGAAAGACCTTCACCTGAAAGACCTTCTCCTGTAAGACCTTCACCTGAAAGACCTTCACCTGAAAGACCTTCTCCTGAAAGACCTTCACCTGAAAGACCTTCACCTGAAAGACCTTCTCCTGTAAGACCTTCACCTGAAAGACCTTCACCTGAAAGACCTTCTCCTGTAGGACCTTCTCCTGAAAGACCTTCACCTGAAAGACCTTCACCTGTAAGATCTTCACCTGTAAGACCTTCACCTGAAAGACCTTCACCTGAAAGACCTTCTCCTGAAAGACCTTCACCTGAAAGACCTTCACCTGAAAGACCTTCTCCTGTAAGACCTTCACCTGAAAGACCTTCACCTGAAAGACCTTCTCCTGTAGGACCTTCTCCTGAAAGACCTTCACCTGAAAGACCTTCACCTGTAAGATCTTCACCTGTAAGACCTTCACCTGAAAGACCTTCACCTGAAAGACCTTCTCCTGAAAGACCTTCTCCTGAAAGACCTTCACCTGAAAGACCTTCTCCTGAAAGACCTTCTCCTGAAAGACCTTCACCTGAAAGACCTTGCAGCGTTACTAAGTCCTGGAAAACCCAAAAGTGTGGAAATTAAGAAAAAAACTAAACAAATTCAGTGCGTTGTTGCTTTAAAAGTAAATGTAAAATCATAAACTAAATTTCTAGTTCTTTTCAAAGTTATTTAACCAGAATCTGACAAAAACAACAAAATACAGCACGATTCACCTTTAGTTTAGTCAAAGTTATTTATCATTTTCCATGTTTAAAGTGACACCTGAAGAGAAAAGTGGAAAGTAGAAATGAAATACTTATTCATAAATACTCTTATTTTGGAAAACCCTCAAACTGTTTCGCCAAATGCGGCAAAATCTGGAACAAATCATCTTTTCTACACGACATTTCAGATTTCCCTGTTTCAAACCAATAAAACCAGACAAAGTACAAGGTTTTTATTTGCAATTTTTAATACTTTTCCTTAATGATTACACAGATCCTTGAGTCGAGAACAGAAACTCCAGCGACTTCCGACAATGTTCAAAAACAGGTAAAGATTTCTCAGAAAACCTTGAATCGTTAATAGAATTAGTATGACATATTTCAATAGATACTCATATATTTACAGCGGAAACGGTACATTCTTTTTTCTCTTCAAATTGCTTCACATTTTTTGTACAAGCCAAAATATCTGCAGTTTTATTAATATTCATGCAAAATATTGATTCTCAGATTAATTAAAATAAAAGGTTTTGCTGCATGTTTTTATATATTTTCAGGGTGCACTTTGTGCCGATGCACAAGAGAAGCCAGAGAAGCTAAAGTAAGGCCATTCCAACCAAAGAAAGGTCACGGACGCAGACCAGTCTCTCAAAGCACAAGTACTGCTATACTACGTACTTTATGATAGTACTAATACTACTTAACCTGTGTACTATGTGCTGTGTGCTACGATAACGACAAAAGAACAGTCGATATTCAGTAAGTCAACAAGACGAAGATGTTCCAGTGTTCAGTCAATTTGTGATGTTTTTTTCCGTTTTAATGTTGTTGTTTTATGGCGGTTGGTATCCAAGTGTTACGTTACCGCCCGACTTTATTCTTTAGGTTTTAATGCCATAACTATTACAAAACTATCATGTAGATAAAGCTCGAGTTTGTTTTGTTGCATCATCATCTTATCCAGGGCAGATACTGATGCTAATGCTAAGGCTACTTCTAACGCTAAGGCTAGTTCTAATGCTAAGGCTAAGGCTAATGCTAATGCCAATGCTAATGCTAACGCTAATGCCTTTCCTGTGTCTATAAACAACACTTGCGTTTTTCAGATGCAGAATTAAAAGTGCAGCGTTTGCACGTTTTCAGGTTCCAAACGAGCCGACGACTCCACCGTCATCAGAATAATCCTCACCTGAACTCTAAAGACTCGAAAAGACGTGCCAATTGGCGTTTTATCACAAAGACGGCGGCGTTTTGACATCAAAACGTCAAAACATAATAAACGATTTCTGATTTTTATCTATACTACACTTTATTCGTAAATATTCTGTTGTTGTTCAGTCGCCATATTTCAACTTCTTACGAGGTCGATATGTTTCTGAAAAATAAGTCCAGACTAGATGCCAGTATTTTTTGACAATAAACACACCTGGAATTGAAGAAGTGAATAAGTGAACGATATCGCGACTCATCGTTCAACAACTGAAACCTGACACAATATTCATCGCACGTAACTTTTTTCAGTCAAATTTGAGCTGTAACTGGTCAAAAAGAGTCAAAAACATTCCAGATCTGATAAAGAAATGGAACAAAAAGGTTAATTGCAGTAAATGGCTCTTCCGTCAGAAGGTTTGGGAGGATTCTGGCCACGAACGCGACTGAAATAAGAGAGACTATTTGCAGAAACGTCTTTGAGAGACTGGTCCGTTTGACAGGAGCGGACGTCCCGCGGGGGAAAGATCGTACTGTACAGACGAGAACACAAACAGAATCAGCCGCTCCCTTTCCAGTAAATCAACAAACATCATCGACAAAGCAAACCATGCTACATCAAAAACCCAGAAACCCCCAAAGAACGGAAAGTAAAAAACCCCTCGCTCGACTCTCGCGCTCTCCCTCCCTCTAGTGGTAAACGGCGGGAACACGACAGAGCGTTTTCGCGTCGCGGCGAAAGCAAAATGTCACACGACGTCATGATCGAGGTGAGAAAAGCGGTGGTTTCATACGCGTAGGTCCTTGTATTTGCATATTCAACCCCTTATGGCACAATTAGATATGTTTTTAATGATACGTTTTTAATGATACGTTTTTAATGATACGTTTTTAATGATACGTTTTTAATGATACGTTTTTAATGATACGTTTTTAATGATACGTTTTTAATGATACGTTTTGGTTGGAGCCTGAGATCACCATTTTCTAGAAGGAGGAAAACACATGGATTTAAAGATAATAAAAGTAAAAAATTGTGCGATGTGCAGCGGTGGAAGAAGTACTCGATAACAAATACAAGAGGAAAACAGAAGCGCCGCATTAAGGAATCTACTGAAGTAAAAGTACTGAAAAACCCTTCGAAAAGAGGCGACGGAATTAAATTAATTTAGTTTTCCTGCTCATTTTTGTTTATCGTATTTATTAAGTCAAAACCTCCGGGAAAGTTGTCATCATAAATGTGTTTAAAAATGTAGGAAAAGTACTTCTACTTTTCAGTCACTCTCAAATGTAATAAAGTAAAAGTAAAAGGTCTCTAATGTAAAAACTGCTACTACTACTACTACTACTACTACTACTACTACTACTACTACATGTGTACTTCAGAACTGTCCTTGTTGATCTGCTGCTGCTCCAGTTCCACGTGTGTACGTCGTTTTTCTGCCACGTCACAGTTTAACGCGACTGAAGTCCAGAGTTTTTTGACCGGTTCACCAGAAACAAATGGCGTTGTCGGCAGGATTAAAAAACATCAACAAAATGTGAACAAACATTTAATCCATCACAAGCTGCTCGATTCAGGCTTAGTAACTGTATTCGATCACAAGATACTAAGCCTGAATCATTCGTAATAAACCATTTGTACTAAGGCAAGAATAAGTGTAGTTTTTACTGTTGCACGGAACGCATTTTTGACCCGAAACGCGCCACGTTTACGATGTTTCGTTTGTGTCACGGTGAAAAGAGTTCGATCTCGTCCATGAAGGACATCAGACATTATCGTTACGTCCGTGATCTCAGGCTCAAACGGGAGGCAATGGAAGTCGGGATGAGATGCATAGATATGGAACAGGTTCATGGCACTTTCATGCAGAAGAAACACGGTAAACATGGATTATTTTAGCCCTTCAGACCAATTTGACACAAAATCTGTGAGTTCGACGTTACAGACGGGACAATCACATCAGACGATAATCACAAACCAATATCTCGCCAATGAGTCCGAGCAAAAACAATTCGATCCTTCGTAACGTGTTGGATAATATAATAAAACTACAGGATATCAGTTTCACGCTTTTGTCACCGTCGACTCTCGTTTTCCGTCGTTTAAAAAAACCCAACCTTGCTCGTGACGTTTCAGTTTTGCTACATGACGCATCTTTGGTTTTTGAGACTAAACCAATCAAAAAACCAATTTAAACGTGATATTTCAGGATTTTCTTTTTCGTTTTTTCCGCCAACGAACGACGCCACAGCGACCCCGAGCGTTTGTCAAACCATCAAATGAAACGCTTGCAATACATCAATAAATTAATACAATAAATAAATAAATGTATTAAATATTATTGTTTATATTATTACAATTTTTCAGGCTCTATAAAAAGATAATAATCTACTATATATTATTTATTCCGTAGTTTATGGTGAAAAGCACTTTGGGATTTTCCAGTAAACAATGGCATGTGATGCGCAAATGGCGACGCTACGTTTATAATCATAGTCCATGGTTTCGTATATATTCATATATATATATATAAGTGACAGAATGAGGCTTTAAGCTTCGGCTGGCGACGGACGCGACACGGCGAATGGACGAGAAGCAGAAGTTGCATAAGACGGATCGTTGCATAGAGAAGAAAAAAGCCCGGCGCAAAACGAACAAACGGCGCAGCCACGCGAAAACGAGAGGCGCAAACACTCTGGAGCGGGTCCAGCTGCGTTTGTTCACTTCAGGACCGTGTGAAGGAGGCGTGGTCTTCAATGTCAACACCACTCGTTTGCTATGTCACTGTCAGGATTTGGTGTTATTCTCCATCTACTGGCAGCAGAGGGAATCAACAGAAGCTAGCTTGCCCCGACATGCTAATGTAAGCACACAAGTTCTGATGAAGGCAAATAGAGGCAGAAATTCTCAAAACTTTACGTTCAATTCTTACTGTTCATGAGTCTGAAGTGACGTGACGCGCTCGTCGCTACTGCCATCTGGAGGACGAAAGCCGCATGTTCACTGTGGGCTGTGGAATCTGTCTCTTCTGTCCCAAAGACCCCGTGTGTCCACAAATGTGTGACTGTGGTCAGGAGGGACCAGTGGACTTACAGAGGTCACTCCAGTCTGAGCTGTTTGTTTCAGGTCGTTAGCTGCTAATGCTAATGCTAGTGGCTATGCTAATAAACTACTCGCAGTTTTAACGAGCCTCATTTCCAACTGTCCGGGTGTTATATTTTAGGACCAGACACAAAGGCCGTGCTCTTGAATGCTTTGGGAGCGTGTCCGGTGCAGTGGGCGTGTCCGGTGCAGTGGGCGTGTCCGGTGCAGTGGGCGTGTCCGGTACAGTGGGCGTGTCCGGTACAGTGGGCGTGTCCGGTACAGTGGATGGAAAGGTTTCTGCTTTTAAGTGTCATTTTCAGGGAGATGCACATTTCTTTGATGTAGTTTCATGACTTTCTAACAGCTCAGAGGCGACACACAGAGACGTCCTCACCATGGCAACGACCACAAACTAGTCACGTGACAAAACAAACACTTTTATAACTTGTCCTCTCTCCGAGCACAAACGCCTGAAAGCCTCTGGACCAGACAGTGGAATGTCTTTATGTAGATCACAAACTTAACGTGGAAAGTCGTAAGACTTTTGTAAACACGTGAGACCCCAAGGGAGGCGAGGATTCATAAAACAGACAACAACTCAACTACAGCTGTGTATTTGACGAGTTAATCGCTCAAAAAAGTCCATTTAGCCGCATATGTGTCCGTTAAAACACAATAAACATGGTATAAAACTGTTCCAAATGTGTCACTTTAGCTTAATAATGTTGTGACATTCTCGGCTGAATCGACTTAGTTCTTCACACGGTCCTAAATTGTAAAAATAATAACGTTCTTTTCGAATGTCTACACGTGTTTTTCAGAGATGATCGAGCTCAAAGCGAGGAAGCGTTTCGGCGTTTCGGCTCTTCGACGTGTTTTATTTCCGACCGAACCAAAAGCGTCTCCGGCTCACGTACCGCGGCGACGCCCGAACCGAAAAAAAGAAACGACCCGGCAACGAAAAGCGAACCCACGAACACACTCGGGACACACACGGAAATGTCTCTTGCTCTTTCTGGCGTCGTAAATATTATGATTATGTGTGGGCGGGTTTATTTGTGTGTTTTGTTTCCCCCCCCAGTCGCGCGGGTGAGCAAAAAGGAGCAAACCTCAAATATAAGCGTCATCTTTAGCAGTTCAAGGTTTTCTGTCGTCGAGGGAGAAGAAGAAGAAGAAGAAGAAGAAGAGGAGGAAGAGGAGGAGGAGGAGGAGGAGGAAAAAGAAGCGCCAACAAGTGCTCGCAGACACAGAAGCGAAATCCAGATCGTGTTGCATCGAGTTTCTTTTATGGAAGCACGGATCCCTTACCAAGATGGCCGCCGCGTCGCCGTCCACGCGCGCGCACACGTCCCAAAACGGCGAGTATATATTACAACCTCTCCTCCTTTTTAAATAGATCTATATTTCCGTCCGTCCGTTAAAATAGCGTGGAGCTTCTTCCGCCGGCGTCTCCAAAAACGGTTTCGAAAAAAAAAGTCAAGAGTTTCGAAAGTTTCCAGAAAGTTTCGTCCAGGAGTTCGTTTCTCTTTTTGAATATATTGCCACATTCATTTTTCATGCATTTGTCTGCATTGCTATTGCACTGGTTGATCAGAGCCGGGGCTTTTGTCGGGGGGGAAATGGAAGACGGGGGGGAAATAAAGCGGGCGACGTGTGGGATTTATGTAACGAGCTCGAAAAGGGAGAGTTTTGTGTTTGGAAATGAGCTCGACCGGGACAAACGAGGAAAGATAAAGCTTTGCCTACAGAAGACCAGTGTAAATAGGCTTTAATTTAACTCGAAAACTCAAAATGTGTTAATATTTCTACGCGTGAACAGAAACCACCAAAGTAAGTCCCGTTGTAATGTCATTTAAAGGTTATTTTTGCTCGTATTTGGGCAAAATGTACAATCTTGAATACAAAAATCAGTTAAAAAGCGAGTTACTTCAATAGTATTTATCTTGATTTGAGCATCGTTTGAATATTCTCTCATTCTTTCAGTAAGTTTTTGTTGCAGTCGCATTTTCTTTCTCTTTTGAAGCTTTTGTTTTTCAGGTTTTTAACAGAACGAGATATTTTCTGCAGTGGAAATATGTGCAAAGCAAGAGAAATACTACTTATTTCAAGCACTTATTTACTTCCTCGCGTTGAGCCGTCGCAATGTTTCATCCACTTCATCCAAATGCATTTTTCTCCCTCTCAAAGCAAAACACCTACGTTTGATCGCTCTGAACAGGATTTTGTTTGTTTTCTCAATTCAAAGCCGGATTTATTAGGATTTCGACCCAAAAAAAAGAGGCGAAATGTGAATTTTCATGGCAATTTTCAGTTGGATTTATAGTTTACTCACATATTAAGATATCCAGGTCTCTGTCCAGTTTTCAGCTTCAAATGTCCTGAATATTTGCAATTTTAGCCATTTTTGACGGATAAAACGCCTTATTTACAGTTATGTGTGGAAACTACAGAAGATTTTTTTCTTCAAAACTGCCAAATATCGCGATCAAATATATTTAAACTCTGAACGATCCTTTTCTACCACCTACAATTTCACAATCGCCCGTTTTCTTTTCTTTTCTTTATCGCTGTCGTTTTAGGCCGAACGGACCGGCCGATGTCTTCTCTAGGCAACGCTTTTATGTTTAAACCAAAAGAAAAATCGCCCGCAAAAACGTCATTTCGCGAGCGTTCAAACTCTCCCTTTTCGCTCAGAATAAGCCACTTCCGCTGCTCCGGCCGCGCTCGTGAGGCCACGGCGGTTTTCCAAAAGGAATGAAAAGCCCGGCGCTCCGGAGTCTACTGCTTGTGTATGTCCTCGCTGCGGATGATCTTGTAGGTGATCCAGTAGAAAATGTTAAAAATGAGGAAGACGAGGGGGAAGCCCACGCGGGACATGGTGTCGATGCGCTTGGCCCGGCCGATGAACAGTTTCTTCATCTCCTCGATGCTCTTCTCGGGCGCGGACGTGTTGGCGGGGGTGGTGGTCGCCGGGGCGTTGTTGTTGTTGCTGCCCTTGATGGCCATGCCGTCCTTGGGCTGCAGGCACGTGGGGCCCATGCCGTAGCCCTGGAAGCCGAAGCGGCCCTCGCCCGTCTCGTCCTCCTGAAACAGACGGGAGGAAGAGCGTTAGGGAAAGAGCGTTAGGGAAAGAGCGTTAGGGAAAGAGCGTTAGGGAAGAGCGTTAGGGATGAGCGTTAGGGATGAGCGTTAGGGAAAGAGCGTTAGGGAAAGATCGTTAGGGAAAGAGCGTTAGGGATGAGCGTTAGGGAAGAGCGTTAGGGATGAGCGTTAGGGATGAGCGTTAGGGAAAGAGCGTTAGGGAAAGATCGTTAGGGAAAGAGCGTTAGGGATGAGCGTTAGGGAAGAGCGTTAGGGATGAGCGTTAGGGATGAGCGTTGGGGATGAGCGTTAGGGAAAGAGCGTTAGGGAAAGATCGTTAGGGAAAGAGCGTTAGGGAAGAGCGTTAGGGAAGAGCGTTAGGGAAGAGCGTTAGGGATGAGCGTTAGGGAAGAGCGTTAGGGAAGAGCGTTAGGGAAGAGCGTTAGGGATGAGCGTTAGGGAAGAGCGTTAGGGAAGAGCGATGGGGAACAGCGTTAAGGAAGGGCATCGGGGAAGAGCGTCGGGGAAGAGCGTCGGGGAAGAGCGTCGGGGAAGGGCGTTGGGGAAGAGCGACCCAACGCACGCCGGGTTCAGGGACTTTCGTCACAACGTTCTACGGTGGTCGGCGTTTGGGTGTTTGGTCGATTAATCGGCTGTTGGTGTTTTAGGCGACCAACACTTGTCTCACGCTGCGTTCACGCTTTGGAAAACAATCTACTGTCTTAAATGTAGTAAAGTTTAGTCAAAGAGCTCAGATGAACAACAGCAGTCGAGTTGAACAGTTCTTTTCCCGACTTCGCCAGCTTCACGTGCATTTTTCAACTGGGAAAAACATATTCCCGAGTTCTCGAGGAGCACATGAACACAACACTTTCCACGTGAACTCTTTCTTTCGAGCGCAGTTTGGCTCAGATCCACGGTCAGGTCACAGATGAAGAGTTTCCGGAGCGTTTGCCAGTTTTGCGCCGCCGTCCCAGTGTTTAGGCGCCCGATCGATCGGCAGGGCGTGTCTTTGGTCGACAAACACCCACAACTAATGAACCCCAGCCGCAGCAGCGAGCTACTGTCACGCTGCGTTTACTGTGTGTGAGGAAACAACAATGGACGAAACAAACAGCGTCACTTTCCTCTTAAACACAATCAAATACAAAATATTGGATAGAAATTAAAGGGCCCATGACAGGTTTTTACAATGTTCTAATTCTGACTTTATCTGGTGTGTTTATACCTGTTGTACATATAAATGATAGTTTTACACCAATCGAGCAGGTATTTGTGGAGAGAACGTTGAAAAATCTGTAGAAAATGACAGGAAGTGACATCACACCAAGGACAGGAAGTGACATCACACCAGAGACATTCCAGTCAAAGTTTATGCAGAATTTACACAAAGAAACAACTTTTTTGACTCTAAACATTAATTCAACAAAATAAAGTCGCTCTCGTATATTTTTATTTGTCAGATGAAAAAAATTGTGACATTAGATGAGTTTTGGACCAGTGTTTGCTGGGTAATTTCCTAGTGTGATGTCCTAGTGTGGCGGTCCGAAATGAGCGATCTGATTGGACAAGACAGAACTCAGACTCAACAGCAGAAAGCAGATGTGAATAAATGACCAAACACATGACGTGATCTCGTGATAAATAACTGAATTTCCATTGAAGCTAAATTTACATAATTAGCAAAATAAAAGCATCTTCTGTTTTAGATTTGTTTAATCAACCGACGGCCCAGTGGCCTTTCATTTGTTTGGTTGAAGTGAGTTTTTGGCAGGACACATTTCCAGTCGAGTCAATAATTAATTTGTCTTGAAACTGCTAATCCCAGTTGGATTGACCCGTGTTGGCTCGGGGTCTTCGCTCTGAGCGTGTGAGATACTGGGCGTGTCGTTGGATTGACCCGTGTAGCTCGGGGTCTTCGCTCTGAGCGTGTGAGATACTGGGCGTGTCGTTGGATTGACCCGTGTAGCTCGGGGTCTTCGCTCTGAGCGTGTGAGATACTGGGCGTGTCGTTGGATTGACCCGTGTAGCTCGGGGTCTTCGCTCTGAGCGTGTGAGATACTGGGCGTGTCGTTGGATTGACCCGTGTTGGCTCGGGGTCTTCGCTCTGAGCGTGTGAGATACTGGGCGTGTCGTTGGATTGACCCGTGTTGGCTCGGGGTCTTCGCTCTGAGCGTGTGAGATACTGGGCGTGTCGTTGGATTGACCCGTGTAGCTCGGGGTCTTCGTTCTGAGCGTGTGAGATACTGGGCGTGTCGTTGGATTGACCCGTGTTGGCTCGGGGTCTTCGCTCTGAGCGTGTGAGATACTGGGCGTGTCACTGTTCTGCGGCGTTATCTGCTCCACAAACAAACACAGAGTTATAACCAGGCCAAAGTCACCTCCAAACTTCTGCTCAGAATCTGGAGGTGACGTGGGACTCTCCTGGTGGACGGTCAGTAACGAACACTTGAATCAAGCTATTGAATGTCTCCCCCGCGCTTAAGCCTCTCCCTCTTAATCAGACTCGCTCACAGAGCGACTCAGACTCACTGTGGGTCATGTGACTCTGGCGTTTGGGTAAAAACAGTGCAAAACTGTGATAAAAATGGATTTCTGTGCTAACTGATTGATAGGTGTGCACAAGATGTTCTAAAGGAGCTGTCCCTTCAGCACCACGCATGGAGGAGCTGTCCCTTCAGCACCAAACACACACAAATGAGCTGTCCCTTCAGCAACGTGCACGGAGGAGCTGTCCCTTCAGCAACGTGCACAGAGGAGCAGTCACTCCAGAATCACACAGAGGAGCTGTCCCTTCAGCACCACGCATGGAGGAGCTGTCCCTTCAGCACCAAACACACACAAATGAGCTGTCCCATCAGCAACGTGCACAGAGGAGCAGTCACTCCAGAATCACACAGAGGAGCTGTCCCTTCAGCACCACGCACGGAGGAGCTGTCCCTTCAGCACCAAACACAGAGGAGCAGTCACACCAGAATCACACATAGGAGCTGTCCCTTCAGCACCACGCATTGTACATTGTGTGTACAAATGTCACTGGGTCTTTCAGGTGCTTTTGGGGCTGGTGGGCAGGTTTGTCCAGTTTACATGATATTTACCAAACACATATTTTTACTTCCTGGTTATAAATCATGACATCACATTTGGGAATTCCACAACTGTTGCCTAGCAACCATGTTGTACCCTGAGCCAAAAACCCTCTAATGCTACAGAAAGTGTTTTATATAAAAATATAAGAAAACAACTTTAGTTTGTTTAGATAAGTCTCACTTTTCAACTTTTCTTCACAAGATTCTGCTTCATCGGTGCAAAACTATAATTATAGCATATATTATCCCAGCAAATTAAGTCAAAGCTATAAAATCATATGCACTTTAATATGGGAATACATTTGATCATAAAAACGTCCTCATCATGGACACTATGAAATAACCAGGCCAAACACAGTCTTTAAGTGTATTTTGAAATATGTTTGCCTTAAAATCTGTTTCCATCAATTGAACATGAACATATTCATAACATTCAGATATTTGCATTGGAACAACATCAAAAAATAAGTAATTGGAGGGAAGAAATGTATATAATATGATTAAAGTTGGCTTCTTTTAATCAGAAAAGTGACATTTTCCATTTCCTGATCCACAAATGCATCGTCTTTGTTATAAAACGCTCTTGTTTCGTGGTTCCGACTCTGCAGTCCAGATAACGATGACCGTGATTATTTGAACTGATGAATCACTGCAACTCCAAACTATTTTTCTTCACACTTTCCGACCCCAAACACGCCAAACGTGGCTCTTTTCTCGCCGAGCCTCCGTCTAATCCGTGCGGTGGCATTTTATCAGCCGGAGCCCGAGAGCACTGCGGCTAAAGTCTGATCAGCCAAGAGGAGTTAACGACCGCCGCAAACCTCTGCAGCAGCCACAAATCACCCGAGAGAGGCAATAACAGCCACAGCGTCAGAGAGAGGGGATAACCACTCTGCCACAGCGTCAGAGAGAGAGAGAGAGAGACAACCACTCTGCCACAGCGTCAGAGAGAGAGAGAGAGAGACAACCACTCTGCCACAGCGTCAGAGAGAGAGAGAGAGAGACAACCACTCTGCCACAGCGTCAGAGAGAGAGAGAGAGAGACAACCACTCTGCCACAGCGTCAGAGAGAGAGAGAGAGAGACAACCACTCTGCCACAGCGTCAGAGAGAGAGAGAGAGAGACAACCACTCTGCCACAGCGTCAGAGAGAGAGAGAGTGAGAGAGAGACAACCACTCTGCCACAGCGTCAGAGAGAGAGAGAGAGACAACCACTCTGCCACAGCGTCAGAGAGAGAGAGAGAGAGACAACCACTCTGCCACAGCGTCAGAGACTAACGTTTAGAAGCTTTTTCTTTAAACTTCTCCAGAAAAGTAAGCTGGGGCCCCTGTGTTGTTGCTGAGTTTGGAGCCCAGGCCCTGCAGGGTCCCCAGGGGTCATGGCGACCGGCCCCCCGCGCCCTTGTTTTGGCCCCGGTCGTAAATTATGCTCCGGGCTCGTTATTCAGCTCGGGCTTAATTAGGAGTTAAGCTGCTGTGTAGATGGATGACACCCACTGTAACCTCACGCTCGGCTCCTGGGGGCCTGTACTCGCTCGGCTCCTGGGGGCCTGTACTCGCTCGGCTCCTGGGGGCCTGTACTCGCTCGGCTCCTGGGGGTCTGCTCCTGGGGGCCTGCACACGCTCAGCTCCTGGGGGTCTGCTCCTGGGGGCCTGCACACGCTCAGCTCCTGGGGGCCTGTACACGCTCTGCTCCTGGGGGCCTGTACACGCTCTGCTCCTGGGGGCCTGTACACGCTCGGCTCCTGGGGGTCTGCTCCTGGGGGCCTGCACACGCTCAGCTCCTGGGGGTCTGCTCCTGGGGGCCTGCACACGCTCAGCTCCTGGGGGCCTGTACACGCTCAGCTCCTGGGGGCCTGTACACGCTCTGCTCCTGGGGGCCTGTACACGCTCGGCTCCTGGGGGTCTGCTCCTGGGGGCCTGTACACGCTCGGCTCCTGGGGGTCTGGAGGTGGTGTTGGGGGACAAAGCCGGTCTGAGACCTTCTGCTCAGTGAAGCTCAGCTCCAGCAGGGGGCAGTGACGCTCTGTTATTCATGTTCACTACACTGTAAATGTGAATGGACCGAGCCTGAGGACTAAACCAGGACTAAACCAGGTCTAAACCAGGACTAAACCAGGACTAAACCAGGTCTAAACCAGGACTAAACCAGGTCTAAACCAGGACTAAACCAGGACTAAACCAGGTCTAAACCAGGACTAAACCAGGTCTAAACCAGGTCTAAACCAGGACTAAACCAGGTCTAAACCAGGTCTAAACCAGGACTAAACCAGGTCTAAACCAGGTCTAAACTAGGACTAAACCAGGTCTAAACCGGGACTAAACCAGGTCTAAACCGGGACTAAACCGGGACTAAACCGGGACTAAACCAGGTCTAAACCAGATATAAACCAGGTCTAAACCAGTAACCTCCAGGATTGAGAAGTAAAAGGCAAAAACTGGACAGAATCTAGTTTCTTTTTCTAATGAGGCTGAATCTGAATTCATCGCTGTCATCGTGGATCAATAAAACCCTACTGAGCGCGCTCCAACTCTGCTCCTCCTCTCTCACCCTCTCCTCTTCTCTTCCCCCTCATCTCTCTTTCCTCCGCACACCCAGCTCATCTCTTCTCTCTTTTTCTCCCGCTCTATCTCTCCTCTCTCCCTTCTCTTCCCTTCATTCAGCTCCTTCTCCCTCTCTCCTCCTCCCCCCCTCTCTCCTCCTCTCCCCCTCTCTCCTCCTCCCCCTCTCTCCTCCTCCTCCCCCCTCTCTCCTCCTCTCCCCCTCTCTCCTCCCCCCCTCTCTCCTCCTCCTCCCCCTCTCTCCTCCTCCTCCCCCCTCTCTCCTCCTCTCCCCCTCTCTCTTCCTCCTCCCCCTCTCTCCTCCTCCTCCCCCCTCTCTCCTCCTCTCCCCCTCTCTCCTCCTCCCCCTCTCTCCTCCTCCTCCCCCCTCTCTCCTCCTCTCCCCCTCTCTCCTCCCCCCCTCTCTTCTCCTCTCCCCTCTCTCCTCCTCCCCCCCCTCTCTCCTCCTCCTCCTCCCCCCCTCTCTTCTCCTCCCCCCTCTTTCCTCCTCTCCCCCTCTCTCCTCCCCCCCTCTCTCCTCCTCTCCCCCTCTCTCCTCCTCCTCCCCCTCTCTCCTCCTCCTCCCCCCTCTCTCCTCCTCTCCCCCTCTCTCCTCCTCCCCCTCTCTCCTCCTCCTCCCCCCTCTTTCCTCCTCTCCCCCTCTCTCCTCCCCCCCTCTCTTCTCCTCTCCCCTCTCTCCTCCTCCCCCCCCTCTCTCCTCCTCCTCCTCTCCCCCTCTCTCCTCCTCCCCCTCTCTCCTCCTCCTCCCCCCTCTTTCCTCCTCTCCCCCTCTCTCCTCCCCCCTCTCTCCTCCTCTCCCCCTCTCTCCTCCTCCTCCCCCTCTCTCCTCCTCCTCCCCCCTCTCTCCTCCTCTCCCCCTCTCTCCTCCCCCCCTCTCTCCTCCTCTCCCCCTCTCTCCTCCTCCTCCCCCTCTCTCCTCCTCCTCCCCCCTCTCTCCTCCTCTCCCCCTCTCTCCTCCTCCCCCTCTCTCCTCCTCCTCCCCCCTCTTTCCTCCTCTCCCCCTCTCTCCTCCCCCCCTCTCTCCTCCTCTCCCCCTCTCTCCTCCTCCCCCCCCTCTCTCCTCCTCCTCCTCCCCCCCTCTCTTCTCCTCCCCCCTCTTTCCTCCTCTCCCCCTCTCTCCTCCCCCCTCTCTCCTCCTCTCCCCCTCTCTCCTCCTCTCCCCCTCTCTCCTCCTCCCCCTCTCTCCTCCTCCTCCCCCCTCTCTCCTCCTCTCCCCCTCTCTCCTCCTCCCCCTCTCTCCTCCTCCTCCTCCCCCCTCTCTCCTCCTCTCCCCCTCTCTCCTCTCCCCCTCTCTCCTCCTCCTCCCCCTCTCTCCTCCTCCTCCCCCCTCTCTCCTCCTCTCCCCCTCTCTCCTCCTCCCCCTCTCTCCTCCTCCTCCTCCCCCCTCTCTCCTCCTCTCCCCCTCTCTCCTCCTCCCCCTCTCTCCTCCTCCTCCTCCCCCCTCTCTCCTCCTCTCCCCCTCTCTCCTCTCCCCCTCTCTCCTCCTCCTCCCCCTCTCTCCTCCTCCTCCCCCCTCTCTCCTCCTCTCCCCCTCTCTCCTCCTCCCCCTCTCTCCTCCTCCTCCTCCCCCCTCTCTCCTCCTCTCCCCCTCTCTCCTCCTCCCCCTCTCTCCTCCTCCTCCTCCCCCCTCTCTCCTCCCCCCCTCTCTCCTCCTCCCCCCCTCTGACCAGAACCAGCCCTGAATCACAAACTGAACTCAAACCTTCTGTACAATCTCATCCGTCATTAACCACACGTTTACGTCTGCACGCGGCACAGATGTAAACGTTCCGTACCATTCATTTTAAACGCTTGTACTTGTCGCTCTGGCGTTACGCTCATGCGGTCGACGTGTTTTCAGTTGCCAAAACAGCCTTGGTTTTTCGTAGTTTGTGATGATGTTCGGAGGCTAACGCTAACGCTAACTCGCTAAAGTATGGAGAGGATAAGCTCTGATATTGTGGGAAAGTAGTTGATACATTTAGTTGTTTTTTGCGGGAATCCGGGTGATGTTTTGTCCTTATGGTACATACTTTTGGAACGAACGTAGCAGCCATAAAATGAGAATTAGAGAAAGAAAGTTGTATAAACAGTAGAATAGATAAGGGAGTGTTTTTAATGGATCCGTTTGTGCAGCCGAAAGCTCTGGTCAATGATGTAGTTTACAGTTTTTACCTTATATGTCTTTGTCCATAAGCCCTCGGACGCTGCGGCCCAGACTTCATTAGGATTACAGAGGACGTAAAACAGAGAGGTCGTAAACAAACAGGTCTGCCGGGACGCGGGCTCTTTACCGCGCCTATAACGGACGGTATAATCCCCCCACAACACGGGCCGGGCAGACGTGTGCAGAAGGCTGATAAACGCACACACTAGAGGCTAACGTGAGGCTGACGTGAGGCTGACGTGAGGCTAACGTGAGGCTAACTTGAGGCTGACGTGAGGCTGACGTGAGGCTAACGTGAGGCTGACGCGAGGCTGACGCGAGGCTAACATGAGGCTAACATAGGGCTAACGTGAGGCTGACACGAGGCTAACGTACGTGAGGCTAACGCGAGGCTGACGCGAGGCTGACGCGAGGCGAGGCTGACACGAGGCTAACGTACGCGAGGCTGACGCGAGGCTGACGCGAGGCTAACGTGAGGCTAACATGGGGCTAACGTGAGGCTGACGTGAGGCTAACGTGGGGCTAACGTGAGGCTGACGTGAGGCTAACGTGAGGCTGACGTGAGGCTGACGTGAGGCTGACGTGAGGCTGACGCGAGGCTGACACGAGGCTAACGTGAGGCTAATGTGAGGCTAACATGGGGCTAACGTGAGGCTAACGTGAGGCTAACGTGAAGCTGACGTGAGGCTAACGTGGGGTTAACGTGAGGCTAACGTGACGCTAACGTGAGGCTAACGTGGGGCTAACGTGGGGCTAACGTGGGGCTAACGTGGGGCTAACGTGGGGTTAACGTGAGGCTAACGTGACGCTAACGTGAGGCTGACGTGAGGCTGATGTGGGGCTAACGTGGGGCTAACGTGGGGCTAACGTGGGGCTAACGTGAGGCTAACGTGACGCTAACGTGAGGCTAACGTGAGGCTGATGTGGGGCTAACGTGGGGCTAACGTGGGGCTAACGTGAGGCAGTGACATTATAAACGTCACCAAAATTGCAAAATGTTCGATAAAATCCTAAATATCATAATATATAAAGTGCAGTTTAACTTGTCACGTAGAGTTTAAGTAACAAAATGGAGCCCCGCCTCCACAGGACGTCTTTGCAGGTCCAAAACCACAGGGTAAGTCCTTTTACACAGCAGAAAAGCTCATGGAGACATATAGTTTTCACATGGCGTTACCTTTAGAGTGCACTTTGTTAATTAGAGCCATTCACATTGTAATTCCCGGCGTATTGTGATTACTCTTCCAGACCTCGTCCTCGTGTAGTCCGTGTCAGCGCTTTGCATGATTACGGCGCTTCGTTCACCGCAGCCGGAATTCAAAGTCATTATCTCAGAAAGAGCTCGGACCTTTGAGGGCGGAGCCGGAGTGACCCCAGGAGCGGAATGTAAACTCCAGGATTTAACCTTCTGCGCTTTGTTATTCAGACGACGCCGATCGCGCGCCGGCGGCGGAAAGTCCAGTGTTTTCCAGTGTTTTGGAGCGTCTTTCAGAACACACAGGGGTTTGGCACAAAAGTAAGCAACGGTCTGTGTTCGAAAATGTAGCTGTGACTAAACTAAGAGGGTAAAACACCAAGAACTAAACCAGGACTAAACCAGGACTAAACCAGGACTAAACTGGGACTAAACCAGGACTAAACCAGGACTAAACCAAGACTAAACCAAGACTAAACCAGGACTAAACTGGGACTAAACCAGGACTAAACCAGGACTAAACCAAGACTAAACCAAGACTAAACCAGGATTGGACCAGGACATGAACCAAGACTAAACCAGGATTGGACCAGGACTAGAACCAAGACTAAACCAGGACCGGACAAATGTCTGAAAGGAACTAGGACTCAACTTCAAATGTCATTCTGTAATTTCATTCTAAGCAGGAGAAAAGATCTGTGTTAAAAAGAGAGTCCGTCCTTAAACAGAGGTTTGAGATTCAACCTTCCAGTCGTATATAATAGTGTCTGAAACCCTGGAGCGGGAGACGCCCAGAGCATTCTGAAGCTACTCAGGCACTCGGTGAGGAGGGGGCCACAGTCAGGTTACAATAGGAGGCTGATGGCCCATTACAGGACCGATGGGAAACAAAGAGAGAAGTCTCAAGTCAAACAAAGAACGCTCTTAATCAGGAGGCCCCGCCCAGGTCTAGACCACATGTGCATCCCCGTTCTCCACATTTGACCACACATTTTGAAGCCACGCCCCCGATTTCCCGGAGGCACGTTTAACGCCACCGCTCCTTTCCCCGTTTGGCGCTTTGACCCGCTTCAGCCGCACAAATAGAAATGACACAATAGCACAGAGGAGGCTAATGCTGTTATCGTGCTAAATGAAGTGGGTCAGCTTTAAGCCCGCGGTCGCCGACTCCTCGTGTTCGGGGTGGGATCTGCGCCGGTCCAAACGACGGCTCTAATACAGGCAAATGCAGCGCCAGCACCGCGGATTACCACAACAGGATTTGGGATTAAACGCACAAGAATATTATTTATTTACTATATTTACTTTTGAACCACTTTTTCATTTGCCTCGGGATTTATAAATAGACCTGGAATTGAGATGTCATTTTTCAGGTAAATGAGGCCGAACTGAAAGGACTGAACCAAACCAGGGCTAAATCTAAACCTGATAATCCAGAACTAAACCATAACGTGTGGTCTTCATGGTCCTGTTCAAGATCCTTCTGAATCTGTTCAGGAACGTTTGGATTTGGAGTTTTTTTTATATTTCTACGGACGACAATCACGTCTTTGGAGCTGAACAATGGCACCACTTTCTGTTGTGTTTTGTTCCTTTGTGCTGACAGAGAAGACTTTGATCTTTGTGCTCAACGACGTGCTCCAGCTCAGGTTCAACTGCGGGTTCTAGAATGATACGATGGTGTTTCAAGCTCGAAAGACGAGACCTGGAGGAGAGACGTGTTGTCCTCCAGTCTGCTCTGGAAAACGCCACGAAAGAAAACCAAGAACTTCAGAGAGAAAAGGAGCTGAAAGTGGAGATGGCAGAAATGAGACGGGAGAAGAGTGTTTTGCAAGACACGGTTCACAATTTGAAATCGAAGGACAAAGTGATGACAGAGTTTTGTGCTGAGACAGAAGAGGAAAAACATGAACTCTGTGAAGCCATCAAGACCCTACAACAGACACGGACTGAGCTGGTCCAGAAAGCTCAGCTAAAAAATGACTTTGGAAATGAAAATGGAGCTTGAACACGAGATATATAAGAACAATATGAATTAGAACAAGTCTGGAACCTCCAAGACTCTTCTAGAGCTAAAACTGATCAATCAGAGAAGAGCCTCAGTCTGGGAGGAGACCAAGAACCTGATGGTCACTCTGACAGATCTTCATCTCGATCTCCATCTCGGTGGAAAGAGGAGAACCTTCCAGAAGAACAACCATCTCTGCAGCTCCACCAGTCAGGCCTGTGTGGTCGAGGGTCCAGACTGAGGCCCCTCCTCAGGAAAAGGCCCCTGAAGGACTCTAAGATCATGACAAACAAACGTCTCTCTCTGATGAAACAAAGGTTGAAGTCTTTGAAGAAGCGTCATGTTTGGAGGAACCCAAGGCACCGCTCCAGATGTTCTTCAGCACCAGGAGCAAGGAGACTAGTCTAGATCGACAGAACGATGCGTCTTCATCAAGTGCTTAATCTGTACATTTAGAAAGGAAAAGGCCCGATACCTTTTCAGTGAATAAATAACTGCTCTTTCTTCACGTTACCAGGAAGTCTTGTACTTAAAACTGTTCAGGAAATGTCAACTTTTGTCACGTTTTTATATTCTTTTTGTCTAGACCGTTGTTCAAAGCAGCATCTTGTGTCGATACGTCTCTCCCAGACGCCCAAAGTCGCAGATCTGACTCGTTCCCACCCTCTCTCTCCCTCCCTCGCTCACGCAAACTACAAACATTTACAAATCCAGCTGGTTTTCTGCTCTTTTGTTGGAGGCTTCTCCGCGGCCTTGTTCAGCTCAGTCCGTAATCCTCTGCTCGTATTAAACATTCATGCGCCTTGTGTTCTTCGCCCGCTGACTAACAAAACCGAGCCCATATCAAACAGCATGAATATTTCAGGAGGCGAGCGGCGAGCGGCGAGCGGCGAGCGGCGAGCGCCGAGCGCCGAGCGGCCAAGCTTTAACGACCGGGTTTGTAAAGGGGTTAAAGTGCAGACCGGAGATGACGTCAGCCGAAAACAAGAAAGGAAACGGTGCCATAAAAGTCAAGACGAGTCGTTCCTTTGGGTGAAATGAAATGAACGGCCGCTCGGCTCCGCTGCGCACGCTCAGTCCAGGGTTTGAAACGATAACGAGGCTCGAAACAGCGGGAAAAACTGTTGTAAAACCGCTACAAAAGGTGAAAGTAGAAACAGGAAGTTGACGTCACAAACACTCTTATACTTCTGCTTTTATTGACACAAACTTTAAGCTATTTTCAGGCTTTACCTCTTTTTATCTCACGTTCAGAAGCTCAAACACAACATCATCGCGTCACTCGACTTCCTGTACTGTGGCCTCAGGACTGTTGCCATGGAGACGACACATGGATACTTCTGGAACATGCACCGGCAGCGGGGAAACAAGGACGTCCCAAAAAAAGGACTCAAACTGCACCAACGTTTCAACCAGCGCCTCTTCTCCTGACCAGTGTTCCTCTTCTCCTGACCAGCGCCTCTTCTCCTGACCAGTGCTCCTCTTCTCCTGACCAGCGCCTCTTCTCCTGACCACTCCTCTTCTCCTGACCACTCCCTCTTCTCCTGACCAGTGTTCCTCTTCTCCTGACCACTCCCTCTTCTCCTGACTACTCCTCTTCTCCTGACCAGTGCTCCTCTTCTCCTGACCAGCGCCTCTTCTCCTGACCACTCCTCTTCTCCTGACCACTCCCTCTTCTCCTGACCAGTGTTCCTCTTCTCCTGACCACTCCCTCTTCTCCTGACCACTCCTCTTCTCCTGACCAGCGCTTCTTCTCCTGACCACTCCTCTTCTCCTGACTACTCCTCTTCTCCTGACCACTCCTCTTCTCCTGACCACTCCTCTTCTCCTGACCAGTGCCCCTTCTCCTGACCACTCCTCTTCTCCTGACCACTCCTCTTCTCCTGACCAGTGTTCCTCTTCTCCTGACCACTCCTCTTCTCCTGACTACTCCTCTTCCCCTGACCAGTGTTCCTCTTCTCCTGACCACTCCCTCTTCTCCTGACCACTCCCTCTTCTCCTGACCAGTGTTCCTCTTCTCCTGACCACTCCCTCTTCTCCTGACCACTCCCTCTTCTCCTGACCACTCCTCTTCTCCTGACCAGCGCTTCTTCTCCTGACCACTCCTCTTCTCCTGACTACTCCTCTTCTCCTGACCAGTGCTCCTCTTCTCCTGACTACTCCTCTTCCCCTGACCAGTGTTCCTCTTCTCCTGACCACTCCTCTTCTCCTGACCACTCCTCTTCTCCTGACCAGTGTTCCTCTTCTCCTGACCACTCCCTCTTCTCCTGACCACTCCTCTTCTCCTGACCAGTGTTCCTCTTCTCCTGACCACTCCTCTTCTCCTGACTACTCCTCTTCCCCTGACCAGTGTTCCTCTTCTCCTGACCACTCCTCTTTTCCTGACCTCACCTTCATGTGCCGTCGTCTCCTCCTGAAGCGCAGCAGCTCCTTGTGCTGGCGAGCGATGAAGTTGACGGCGGCGTATTCCAGCAGCGCCGAGAAGACGAAGAGGAGGCACACGGCCATCCAGATGTCGATGGCCTTCACGTAGGACACCTGGGGGCGGAGTCACACACAGGGTCAGTCTACAGCGCCGGACCGAACCGGCGACCCTTCCGCCAACGGGCTCGGGCGCGGCGGGCCGAGTTCAGACTGCGAAACGTGGGGAATAACGCGTTTGTCGTTTTGTAGACGAGCGAATTTAGAACGTGGAGGACACTGTCACTGTCTGTGATTAAAATGATTAAAAAAGAGATTAAAATGATTAAAAACGTCTCAGGATTCAGAGACATTTTTGCCGTTCTGTTGTTTATTAGACTCAGAAAGGCTTTGCTGACATTAAGGCGGGAAATATTGGCAAAGATTATTGATATTTATTTGTATTATCTTGATTAAAAAAAAAAAATCTGAATAATTGCATGTGTTATGTTAAAATTTGCCTGGAAATGTCTTTTTGGGGGAGATTACACTCATTTTTTTGTAGAAAGAATGATCAATAAGCTAATTTTGCATCCCTCAAAATATTATGCCTTTTTTAATAAATCTTCCACCTCTAGTTTAGTTTTAGCCACATAAAACCACTAATAATAATAATAATAGTTAAAAAGATGTAGTGAAAAATACACATTTGATCACGTTCCTGGAGCTTTGTGAACACTTTATTGGTTTATTCTTGATTTCTCCTTTTTTCTCTCGTTCTCGAACATTTTCCGCTTCGTTTCTTCTCGTTTTTGCTCGACTGATTTTCTGTTTTCAGTTCACAGTCCGGACTCAGAGGAAGGTCAAAGGTCAAAGGTCAAAGGAAAAGCACACACTGTATCACACACTGACATGAATACTGAGCTCTGCTACTGTCATATTAGTACAGCAGTATTCTGGGGTGAAATACAACAAATACTTCAAATACTTGTGAATGTTTAAGTAGAATACTTTCCCCTGGCGATACTTTTGGGCTCGTTTCGAGACATGAAATACAAAGATGTGGTAAATTTGACCATTATTCTCAGGGAAATATGTATTTTTAATGCAGCAAATGCAGAATCAATAAAACGCTGTCGGGTTTTCATTTTGTTAAACATTGTTATTAATTTAGAAGAACATTGTGTCCGATCGGGGAAGGAAAAACTTAGGCAACATTTTTAAAACTTATAAAGTCGTTTTCTGAAGTAATTTAAACAAAGCGGCTGCTATTAAGTAATTTTATTTAATTTAAATTAATGTATTATGCATGTTATTTATTCATTGATTTAAGTATTATTTTAATTAAGTAATTAATGTCTTAACCTTACGTTTGTAGTGGTGGTACGGAGCGCTAACGCGTCCGGGAGCGCTAACGCGTCCGGGAGCGCTAACGTTTGAGTCAAGACTGAAATATAAACCGCTAAACAAATACAAGAATCACATTTCTTTGAGATCCTGTTTGTAAAGGTCTAAACTACAGAGTTTGTACCTGAATTATACTTTTTAATCACGAGCAATTCACAGAAAGCCCCGACTTTGTGTCGCCGTGAGACGTGACTGAAGCTAGTGTGTGTGAGGGGCGTGGCTAAAGCTAGTGTGTGTGAGGGGCGTGGCTAAAGCTAGTGTGTGAGGGGCGTGGCTAAAGCTAGTGTGTGTGAGGGGTGTGGCTAAAGCTAGTGTGTGTGAGGGGCGTGGCTAAAGCTAGTGTGTGAGGGGCGTGGCTAAAGCTAGTGTGTGTGAGGGGCGTGGCTAAAGCTAGTGTGTGTGAGGGGCGTGGCTAAAGCTAGTGTGTGTGAGGGGCGTGGCTAAAGCTAGTGTGTGTGAGGGGCGTGGCTAAAGCTAGTGTGTGTGAGGGGCGTGGCTAAAGCTAGTGTGTGAGGGGCGTGGCTAAAGCTAGTGCGTGTGAGGGGCGTGGCTAAAGCTAGTGTGTGAGGGGCGTGGCTAAAGCTAGTGTGTGTGAGGGGCGTGGCTAAAGCTAGTGTGTGTGAGGGGCGTGGCTAAAGCTAGTGTGTGTGAGGGGCGTGGCTAAAGCTAATATGTGTGAGGGGCGTGGCTAAAGCGAACGTGCACAGGAACAGTTTTGCCTCGTTTCTCTGACTTCTCTCAAAGCCTCTACGCCGCGTTTGAACCTCTTTTTATGTCATGCTAATGCTAATGCTAATGCTAATGCTAATGCTAATGCTAATGTCGGACGCATGATGAGCTGGAAATATCAGATTGTGGCTCTTGACAAAGCGAGTGCCATAAAAATGTTACAAAAAAGTGTCTATAAGCATCAAAAACGTGACTGGATGAAAAATATGCCTAATAGTGAAAAATAAGTGACAAAAATGGGATTAGACTCGACAAATTGTGACTAAAAGAAACCAAAACATGATTATAAGTAACAAAAATGTGACTAATAGTGGCAAAAATGTGACAAAAAATGACAAAAACACAACTATAAGTGACAAAAACATGAGTAAAAATATCAGATTTTGCGTCTTGACACGAGTGCGGCGCGGCGATAAACAGGAAGCGGCTGATGCTAACGTGTGCTTGCTTTGTGTTGCTAAGAACATAAGTTAGCATCAGTGGAAATACGGCGCTTTAGCACAAGATCAAGTCAGCGTTTGGTGAGAAATTATTCTTTTCTGTTTCCATCTGCTTTTTGCCGTCTCGTTTACGTTCTCCCTCAAAACGCTCGCCCCCTTTTCAACTCGCTAACGGCGGCTATTAAAACCGCGACGATCAGATTTTGCGGTAAAAGCCGGGAGTGTAAAAACTCTCTAAACAGACGGATGTAATTGAATGAACACTTGCCGTATGGATCGCTCTTGTGTTTGCAGAGCGCCTAGCCCGCTTTAGCCTCTCGCTGTTAGCTTTGCCGAGGTCAGAGCGGCTCCATCTGAACTGTAAATAAACCGCTAGCTCCTCCGTGTTTGCGAAAGACGATCCGATAACACGCACTGTATAAAACTGGCACAAGATTAACCTTTCCACGCCGTCTGGAGCCAACGGTCTCGCGGGCGGTGGGGGATATTTTCCTCCTTTTTGGCGCTCACAGAATTCAGTCTACTACGACTCCACCTCTCGCTCGACGTTCAGCTCCTCCTCCAGAATCCCCACTGAGCCGCAGAGGCCGAACCAGCTCAGATTAGAGAGAGGACCAACACTGTGCTGGTGGTGCCAAGAGTCTCTAAAACTGGCACAAGATTAACCTTTCCACGCCGTGTGATTTTGGATGATTCAAAATAATAAATTAGAAAAGTGTAATTAAAAAAGAACACGTTCAAACACACTTGAACTGGAGCTACAGACGAGAGGCTCAGCTTTATGAGAATCGTCTCAGAGATCAGAACATCGGAAATCTCGTCTTAAAAGGACTCAGAGGCCAGTTTACACTCTAATTATCCTCCAAAGTAAAACACTCACACTCGACACAACGGTGACGGTTAACGAGGCTTTGACCTCATTGTGTTCTCCTGTTTTCTCATAATGACTCAGTTTGGTGGAGTAGAACCTTTAGTAAATATTTCTCACAGTTTTACTTCTGTTAAGTCGCAGTTTTTGAAGTAAATTTAAGTTTAAAATGACAGAAATACAAGCTGAATCCCTCTGTGATGTCATCAGTGTGCGACACAGAGACAGTTTGAACCATGGTTATTGTGTGTCAGATCAGAACTGTTGTGTCATTTATGTGGAGTTTGGTGCTTTTTAACAGTCTGGTCGCTATGGTAACAGCTGTGGAATCACCTCTATATCATGTCATATCTGTGCTCACGTCCAACCAGGAAGTACATAACATGATAAACTTTACACAAACGGTCAAAATGTTTAAATCAAATCTGAAATATAATTGTGTTTTCTGCGTTTAAATGTGTCGTTTAACGTTGCTTGCTTTCACTAACACGTTTTTAAACCATGGTACGTCAGACCTTGGGCAGCGACGCCCTGGACCCGGAGCTCTGCGTTGTCATGGTGAGCACGGTGGTGATGCCCAGCCCGACCCGAGCCGGCGCGGCGTCCATGTTGATCCAGAAGGAGACCCAGGACAGGATGACGATGAGCAGCGACGGGATGTACATCTGGATCAGGTAGTAGCCCATCTGACGCTCCAGGTGGAAGCGCGCCTCAATGCACGTGAATTTACCTGGAACACAAGAGGGGAGGCGGAGCTTTAGGTCGCCGCGAGCGATAGCAAGACGGGAAGAAAGTCGCCATGCCCGCCGCCACGCTTCTGGAAGGCAAAGTCATGTCGAGAAAGTCAACAAATGTCCATCAAAAGTCACAAATGTCCATCAAAAGTCACAAATGTCCATCAGAAGTTACAAAAGTCCATCAAAAGTCATAAATGTCCATCAAAAGTCAAAAAGTCATAAATGTCCATCAAAAGTCACAAAAGTCCATCAAAAGTCTTAAATGTCCATCAAAAGTCACAAAAGTCCATCAAAAGTCATAAATGTCCATCAAAAGTCACAAAGTCATAAATGTCCATCAAAAGTCACAAATGATTTGTTTGTTTGTTTATTTGTCTAGAAAAAGTGGATTTGCATTTTTACTTTGGCTTCAACTTCAATAGAGAACAATTGACCATAAATGTTGACCATGCCTTCTACATGCAAGTTATTCTAAGGCTTTATAACAAAAAAAAGCAAAAGTTTAGAATTTCCAGTGTATAAATGTAAGATTACTACCGTATTTTCTGTACTATAAGGCGCACTTTTGATCTTTTTTCATATATAAGGCGCATTAAGTGAAACAAAACGTGTGCCACACAAAATCGCCCAGAATGAATCCATATATAAGGCACACTGTCGTTTATTGGGAAAATTAAAGGCTTTTAAGTGGGCCTTATAGTGCGGAACATACGGTACTGTTGGCTCGATATCAGTATTTATCCAGTAAAACCTAAAACACGTGATTTTTTTCTGTTATAATCAGCTTAAATAATTAACAAGAAGCGACAAAAACACGACTATAAGCATCAAAAACATGACTCAATGAAAAATATGCTTAATAGTGAAACATAAGTGATAGAAATGCGATTAGACTCGACTCACACACGCTAGCTAAAGCTAGCGTGTGTGAGGGGCGTGGCTAAAGCGAGCGTGCACAGGAACAGTTTTGCCTCGTTTCTTTGACTTCTCTCAAAGCCTCTACACCGCGTTTGAACCTCTCTTTATGTCATGTTAATGCTAATGTCGTACGCATTATGACCTGGAAAAATGAGATTTTGCGTCTTAACACGAGTGCGGCGCGGCGATAAACAGGAAACGGCTGTTGCTAACGTGCTTTACTAGCTTTGTGTTGCTAAGAACATAAGTTAGCATCAGTGGAAATACGGCGCTTTAGCACAAGATCAAGTCAGCGTTTGGTGAGAAATTATTCTTTTCTGTTTCCATCTGCTTTTTGCCGTCTCGTTTACGTTCTCCCTCAAAACGCTCGCCCCCTTTTCAACTCGCTAACGGCGGCTATTAAAACCGCGACGATCAGATTTTGTGGTAAAAGCCGGGAGTGTAAAAACATTCTAAACAGACGGACGTAATTGAACGAACACTTGCCGTATGGATGTTTCTTTTCACAATTGTTTAAAGGATCAATAAGAAAACCAACAAGAATAATGTAAAAAATGTTCTTAGTGTGTTCTTTTCCTCTCGTTCTCGTCGCTGCACAAGTTTCTGCCACGAACCAGAGGAAAGTTGGCGCTGAACTTTGTCCCTTCCGAAATGTCACTGTTCCTTCCCCAAACTTTTGAGCTCATTTTGAAGTCTGCATTAACTCCAGGTTCAAACTCGGCTCGTTCCTCTGGCATTTGCGGAGGAGTATTTCTGGCAAATTTATAATTTATGTCAGACGCTGGACCAAGAGCTTTCAGGTTCAAGTCTTTAAACAAAGGTAAATGACATATAATATATTATATATATAGTATAATATTTGTGCAATAGAAGAGCGAAGTGGGAGGGACATGTTTAAAAATGTCTACGATAAAACTCTAAATGTAACTCTCGATTTAGAAGAGCTTTTTCACTAAAACGCTTGAAAAAAGACATTCGATCCCAAAAACTGTGGCACAATTAACTCAAAATGTCAAAATAAAATTAACAAATGCATTTTATTTTTGAATATTTTCCATAGGAGCCTTTGGTCAAAATGTTACAACCTGTATTTGGTTAAAAATGCATTAAAACAGATACAACAGAAATAACCTTTGGACAACTAAAATATTCATTATTTTAATAGACATTTATCAAGTCGTGGAACTGCATGGCACAGATTATATCCATGTTCACTGAGGTCGTAAAGTTACAGAGCGGAAACTCTCTTTTCCTTCTCGAGTCGGTGAAAAAGTACAAAGTAAAAAGTACAAAGCCCCGAGGTTATAAACGACTTCCTCCGACTTCAAACTGACCGATCTGACGAGCCTCAGGGCCGGACCACCACGGCCCCTCGCCCTCTCCTCTCACTGAAACAGTCCGGGGTTAGCTCGTGTTAGCTCATGTTAGCTCATGTTAGCTCGTATTTGCTCGTCTTAACTCGTATTAGCTCGTATTAACTCGTATTAGCTTGTGTTAGCGTGTGTTATCTTGTGTTAGCTCATATTAGCTTGTATTAGCTCGTGTTAGCTCGTGTTAGCTCATATTAGCTTGTATTAACTCGTATTAGCTCGTCTTGGCTCATATTCACTCGTGTTAGCTCGTGTTCACTCGTCTTAGCTGGTGTTCCCTCGTGTTAGCTGGTATTAGCTTGTGTTAGCTTGTGTTCACTCGTGTTTGCTGGTATTAGCTCGTGTTCACTCGTATTAGCTTGTGTTAGCTCGTATTAGCTTGTGTTCACTCGTGTTAGCTGGTGTTAGCTTGTGTTCACTCGTATTCACTCGTGTTCGCTCGTTTCTTCTCGTGTTAGCTCGTCTTAGCTGGTGTTAGCTGGTGTTAGCCTTTGTTAGCGTGCACAGCGTGTGCCGTTGCATTCCCCTCACGCGCCTGGTGCCCGGAGCGGCGCGCGTCCTTGTGGTTGTTGACGCTCGCAGCAGCTTATGTCACAAAGAGACGGATTCGGAGGATTTTCTATTTACTTTATATATATATTTGTCTCCTAATCCGTTTTGTTGTGGTTCAAGGACGGCCGGCGTTTGGAAGCGCTGCAGCCGCGGAGGGAAACGTGGGCTGGAACGTGTATTTAAAGAGGACGCCGGGTCGAGTTACGGGCCAGATCTGTGGAGAGGTGCGTTCAGTCAGAGTCCAAGGTATTTCTTTTTTAGAGGGATGAAGACGAGTCACAAAGAGAAGGGAGAAGAAAGAGAGAGAGGATGGAGGAGGAGAGGAAACGAGGGATGAAGACGAGTCAGAAAGAGAAGGGAGAAGAAGGAGAGAGGATGGAGGAGGAGAGGAAACGAGGGATGAAGACGAGTCAGAAAGAGAAGGGAGAAGAAAGAGAGAGAGGATGGAGGAGGAGAGGAAACAAGGGATGAAGACGAGTCAGAAAGAGAAGGGAGAAGAAAGAGAGAGAGGATGGAGGAGGAGAGGAAACAAGGGATGAAGACGAGTCACAAAGAGAAGGGAGAAGAAAGAGAGAGAGGATGGAGGAGGAGAGGAAACGAGGGATGAAGACGAGTCAGAAAGAGAAGGGAGAAGAAAGAGAGAGAGGATGGAGGAGGAGAGGAAACAAGGGATGAAGACGAGTCAGAAAGAGAAGGGAGAAGAAAGAGAGAGAGGATGGAGGAGGAGAGGAAACGAGGGATGAAGACGAGTCAGAAAGAGAAGGGAGAAGAAGGAGAGAGGATGGAGGAGGAGAGGAAACGAGGGATGAAGACGAGTCAGAAAGAGAAGGGAGAAGAAAGAGAGAGAGGATGGAGGAGGAGAGGAAACAAGGGATGAAGACGAGTCAGAAAGAGAAGGGAGAAGAAAGAGAGAGAGGATGGAGGAGGAGAGGAAACAAGGGATGAAGACGAGTCACAAAGAGAAGGGAGAAGAAAGAGAGAGAGGATGGAGGAGGAGAGGAAACGAGGGATGAAGACGAGTCACAAAGAGAAGAGAGAGAGAGAGAGTGAGTCCAAGGCATTTCTTTTGCATTAGAAAGGTGTTCTAAAGTAAAGTGACACAGAGCGGCTTTAAACGAGACAAATTATGCAAAGTCGACATCAAAACGCACTCGAAACTGCGCCGCACTTTTCAGCCTTGTTTATTTTTTCAGTCGTTTTGGATCAAAAATAGTAAGTTAAAATTGTCCAAATATAAAACAAGGATCCATAGGAGATCCACAGACTCCGCCCTGTTCTGTGTCCAGGAGCTGTGTCCAGGCCACGCCCACAGGGGGAGACACACGGGAACCTATAGAAACTCTCTTCTGACCTGGTGAAAACAGCTTCACCTTCTTTCCTCGATCTTCTTCGTCAGTCAGAGATTCTTAGTGGGTGTTTATCATTTTGTTGATTCTATAATTAACTGAGCAGTGTTTGGTGTCGATATCAATATTCGAAAAGTAATATTGCTCCTATAATGGGTCAGTCTTGTTCCTGGTTTGACTAGGTCCGAGTTCGGTTTTGATTTGGTCCTAGTTTAGTCCTGGTTTAGTCCTGGTTTAATCCTGGTTTGGTTCTGGTTTAGTCCTGGTTTAGTCCTGGTTTGGTTCTGGTTTAGTCCTGGTTTAGTCCTGGTTTAGACCTGGTTTAGACTTGGTTTAGTCCTGGTTTACTCCTGGTTTACTCCTGGTTTAGTCCTGGTTTGGTCCTGGTTTGGTCCTGGTTTGGTCCTGTTTGGTCCTGGTTTGGTCCTGGTTTAGGCCTGGTTTGGTCCTGGTTTAGTCCTGGTTTGGTTCTGGTTTAGTCCTGGTTTAGTCCTGGGTTGGTCCTGGTTTAGTTCTGGTTTAGTCCTGGTTTAGACCTAGGGTGGTCCTGGTTTGGTTCTGGTTTAGTCCTGGTTTGGTCCTGGGTTGGTCCTGGTTTAGTCCTGGTTTAGTCCTGGTTAAGTCCTGGTTTAGTCCTGGTTTAGTCCTGGTTTAGACCTGGGTTGGTCCTGGTTTGGTTTTGGTTTAGTCCTGGTGAGGTCTTGGTTTAGTCATGGTTTAGTCCTGGTTTGGTCCTGGTTTGGTTCTGGTTTAGTCCTGGTTTGGTCCTGGTTTGGTCCTGGTTTAGTCCTGGTTTGGTCCTGGTTTGGTCCTGGTTTAGTCCTGGTTTAGTCCTGGTTTGGTCCTGGTTTGGTCCTGGTTTGGTTTTGGTTTAGTCCTGGTTTGGTCTTGGTTTAGTCCTGGTTTAGTCCTGGTTTAGTCCTGGTTTGGTCCTGGTTTGGTCCTGGTTTGGTCCTGGTTTGGTTCTGGTTTAGTCCTGGTTTGGTCCTGGTTTGGTCCTGGTTTGGTC